>NC_090023.1:16904722-17216869 GCF_037176765.1 Anolis sagrei
CTGCGGGGTGAGAAGGGCGGAATATAAAAGCTGTAAATAAATAAATAATAAATAAATAATAATTGAGGGAACACTGTAGTAGCAGAATTACAGTTATGAAGTAGCAATGAAAATACCTTTATGGTTGGGGGTCACCATAACATGAGGAACTATATTAAGGATTCGTGGCATTAGGAAGGTTGAGAACCACAGTAGCTAGATTATCTCTAGTCTAGCTACTCATTGAGGTATGGAAACTTGATGATACAAGATACTTGTGCAGTCCAGGGATGAAACCCAACAGGATCAAAATGGAACTGATAGGAATTGTGGCCCAGAAGGAGTAAGCATATTCTAACCCTGGTTTACAAGCATGTATAAGAACATTTTTTTTCATTTTTGCTGCAATTCTTGTTAAGATTTAATTTTCATTTGGGTATTCCTTCCTTTACATGGCATATGTTTCACTATTTGAATGGAAACAAACTGAAATGAAGCTTTTCTGGAATAAAACAAAGTTACTTTTGGGGAATGCAATTATATCAGCCAGCAAATCTCACTTGGCTACGTTGTGATCCTGGGAGTTGTAATTTGAAAAAGTATCTGTCTGGAAACGAGCAGGGCCCTGGTGCAAACAGCACCAGAAAATGTGTGATGGGAGGGAAAGGATATGTCTTCCTACCCTTTTTGGCTCCTTCACTTGCCTCTCAAAAAGAAGAAAATGAAACCTAAATGGTAAAACCTTGTTTTCATCATCATCATTTTTATCAGCTGTGATCATCAGTTGGAAAATAAAACAAATGAAACGCTTCAAACCGACAATGTTGCACGTCCAGTTGCCAAGAGCGCTAAACAGTTTCCCATGAAAATGCAAATGGGCGTCTGTCTTTTCTGGCTTTTAAAAACATATTGGCAGAACTCATCGCACAAATTGCTATTTTGTTTCTGCTACAGAAGTATGGATCTTTCACCAGTTTGGAGCAAAGTCCTGGTATTGCATAGAGCTTGTGGAGCATCGGTCTGCATGAATCCTACGGACTCTTTAGGGCTTTTACAGGTTGGTTCAAAAAAGAATTTCTACAAACAACTCCACAAAAGAATAGAAGTGGGCACAGGGGCAACAATAACCAGAAAACTCTAGCACAAACTAAGAAGCTTCATCAAGAGAACTTGCACTTGGATCTCCAGTAGGATTCTTCACACAGACTCATACACACAGATTGCTAAAGTGGTCTTATGGTTTTAATGCCAAATTTTCTTTTCATTGAATAGAATAAGGAGCCTCTGGTGGCGCTCCATGCAGTCATGCTGGCCACATGACTTTGGAGATGTCAACGGACAATGCTGGCTCTTCGGCTTAGAAATGGAGATGAGCACCAATCCTCAGAGTCGGACAGGACTGGACTTGATATCGGGGGGAAATCCTACCTTTTACCTTGAATAGAATGATAGAATCTTACAGTTGGAGGAAACCCTATCAATCTTTCACCTATGTTTCTTGGAATCACTGGGGGAAGAGAAAGAGACACAGACAGAACGCAAGCAAGTGACAAGCTGGAACAGGTCTAGATGGAAGGTAGCCAAAATCATGACAAGTCTGGAAGCCAAGCCCTATGAAGAACATCTTAGGGTGTTGAGTATGATTAGTCTGAAGAAGAGAAGGTTAAGAGACAATGTGATAACCATTGTCGTATTGAAGATAGAGCATTTTTCCTGCTCTAGAGACTAGATATAGAGCAATGAATTCAAACTATAAATTCCACCTAAATATTAGGAAAAAATGTCCTGATTGTTAGAGCTGTTCGGTAATGAAACATGCTGCTTTGGAATGTGATGACACCTCTTTCTCTCGAGATTTTAAAAACTAAGGCTAGATGACCATGCATGGAAGAATGGAGTCAAACTGAATGGTCCTTGTAATTTCTATGAAAAAGGAAGGTGGAAAAAAGGAAGCACATTGTTCCAATATATATGTAATCTACCACAATGGAGCTAAAATAGTGCATCTGGTGCTGAGAATTGCCAGAACACAGCCCAAGATGACAGATACTTTGATTACATATTTTTTAAAACTGTGAGAACTATTGCAATCAATGCTGAAAACTCTACTCATTTATAAAAAATTATGAAAAACTTTCTAATGTTAAGAATAGTCATTCAAAAGTGAAATATTCTGCCTCAGAGGTTGAACTGGATGGTCCTTGTTGTTTCTTCTAATGGTATGTTTCTATTATTCTACCTCATCTGGAGGAACTCTTATACTTTGCTAGTGGTATGATGCTTAATATTGCATAGCACTGTGTTCAGCTAAGACATGGGGCATTCCCTGTGTGGTTTCAATCAATCCCTTTGATCCTAACTTGCCTCCTTGGATTGCTATGTGCTTTGTCAACCGATGGCTGTGATTGTCAGCAGGCATTGAAACCCACCCACATTTTAGCACTTTAATCACATGGAGATGGCAAACAACACAGAAGCAAGATTGTCACTTGCTGTGATGGTCCCTATCACACAACCTGGTGCCAATTTGCTACTCCCCCACAACAAATATCCCCCCTGCTATTAATAGGCAAAACTTTCAATAGCCCTTGATAGTATCATGGTGTCACAGCCTATCAGTTGCAATGATCCCAGTTGCTTTTCTGCCAGTATTCTGGTGATGTCAGTGGGAAGGAGTGCCCTCCTCTTCCACTCTTGCCTCACAGTAAAAAAAGAGAGATAGAGAGATAGAGAGAGATTTGTTTTTTACTGCTGTTTTGTGGGAACTGAGAAGTTTAAACAGATTAAAAGCCGCAGCAGAGAAACAGAACTTTAGGAGGGCAGAGTTACACTGCTCTACCAGAAGTGGGCTGCAGGACCTTGGATTACCAAAGTGTCACAGTTGCATGATACTTGCACCAATGCCATACCAAAGACTCACCATGTCAGTAAGTTGCCATTACCCCTGATAGTGTGAATGGTTTGGGATAGCAGCATCATGAGATAAAGTTCCTAGTCTAGAGTGAAAGAAGTGTCCAAGGCGGGCATGGGCAAACTTTGGCAGTCCAGTAGGCTGTTAGGAATTGTGCGAGTTGACATCCAAAACACCTGGAGGGCCAAAGTTTGCCCATGCCTGGTCTAATGTCTTGAACCTTATCTCTTACATCGTCTCATTTAAGTAAATGGATTCAGAAATAGGGTAAAACTGACTTAATTAGATAATGTGACAACCCAGAGCCATTAAAAAATAAAAGCAAAACTTTTAAAAAATGACTGAGAAGGAGGCAAAATGTGCCTTGCAGCTATAGCAGCAGTTGCCATTCCCACAAGGGCTTGCTTCCCATGTGGTCTGATGGTACCTACGGCACACATGACGCATAGAGAGATTTTCTAGCGGGCATCTAAGAGGCTCACTGAACATATGATTAAAAATACCTTCTTGTGTCTCAAGCTTCCGATAAACATTGTACAACTTTGATAATCTTATTGTGGTTAAAATACCATCTATACATTATTTTATATTTGAAAATTATTTATGTTAAAGGACAGTGTATCTTTAAATCTACCCACATTCCTTCCCAACACTGAAACTCAATATTATTACCTAGATTTTGGCCTCATTTTTACCATCCATTCTTTAACTTGCTCTTCTTCCAACTCATTCTAAAAAGCCACACTTTATACATTTTCCATATGGAGTATTCATGGTTTGTACAGAATTTAATCTCAGTTTTAGTTTTCTCTCTTTTCACAGTGTTTTTGATGCACCCAGACTGCAGGTGTGCTACCCACATATACAAGTATTACCTTTGTAATGACCCAGACAGTCCTGGGAATAAATGAAGCTTCATGTCCAGTGGTTCCCAACCTGTGGTCCACAAGTCACAAGTGGTCCACAAGAACTAAAATATGGTCCGCGCCCTCACCATTACTACACTGAATTGTAGGTTTTTTCGGGCTATATGGCCCTGTTCTAGAGGCATTCTCTCCTGACGTTTCGCCTGCATCTATGGCAAGCATCCTCAGAGGTAGTGATTCTGGCCATGAAAGCCTTCGACAATACATTACTACACCGTTGCAACGAGAGCAACAGGTCTCATGAAACCCCAGCACCCCAAATAACCAAACCAAATGTAAAGTTGACCAAAAATTGAATTGTAACCCTTTTGATACTAAGGTTGGAGAGTGATCCCTGGTCAAAGTGTTCCCTGGTCAAGTGGTCCCTGTTTTAAAAAAAGGTTGGGAACCACTGCTTCAAATTCACCTATGCACAAGAATCAAACTTTCTTCTTCTGCAGCCTGCTCTCCCTTAGATTGGTCTCCATGATTTGAGACTCAGGGCCCTTCCACGTAACTGAGAACATCAAGGCAAAAAATCCCACAACATCTGCTTTGAACTGGGTTATTTGAGTCCACACTGCCATATATTCCAGTTCAAAGCAGAGAATGTGGGATTTTATTCAGTTGTGTGGATGGGGCCTCAAAGAAGAACAATCATTCCCTTAGACTTCATCAGTTCTATGGGACCTGGGGGCCTTTCACACCTCAAGTTTAGCACCACAATTCCATTATAACAATCATGGTTTCATTCTCTGGAATCCTGGAACTTACAGTTTAGGAAGGGAGGTTTAGAATTCTCAACTAAACAACAACAACAACAACAACAACAACAACACTCTCTGGATTCTATAGGATGCAATCAAGGCACTTATAATGCTATAATTTTGTAGTGTGAACTAGATGAAAGCACAATGAAAAGTACAATATGACTCCCATATCTACAAAGGATACATTATTGGATGTAGTGTGGAAATGGGAAATGCTGATAATTGCAAACCCTATTAAAACAAATGACTTCTAGCAGAAGTATGCCATAGAATTGTACTGGAAACCCAGAAAATGGTTGAAGAGAATGCCTCTCTAACATTTCTAGGGACCACATGACCCAAGAGATCTGCCCATGGCAGGCCCATAGCCAGGATTTTGTTTTTTTTGGGGGGGGGGGAGGGGGTGAGTTTGGTTTGGGGAGGGGATGAGTCTAAGTGAAAGAGGGTCTACCCTAGCAAACCTTTTGTATCGTTACCCCAATACCCCCATGCATATGGGATATATTGAGCATCGTGATCAGATCATGATATGAATAAACATAACAGTTTAAATAATGTACCAGTAAGGCCTTCTCGCGGACCACCATGAGAACTTGGGGGGGGGGGGGCTGAAGCCCCCAAGCCCCTCCCTGGCTACATGCCTGGCCTATGGTGAGCTTGACCTGAGCCTGATGCAAATGTGATAATAAATCCAGAATCCTCTGCTGTAGTATGATGGTGTCTATGGCAGTTATTTGGAGGTTCCTCAAGTGATTGATCAATATGTGGGGAAAATCCTGAAAAGTCAAAAGTTTGCAAGCCACAAACTATACCATTCTCACAAAACTATTCCAAAGATATCAGCATATATTCCTAGAGTTTTGTAGAACTTCCTCTGCTAGAACTATTTGCCTCCTCCCCCTTCAGTAAAAGCTTCATTGCTTGACGTTTCCAGCTCAAGCTGCCAGGATTTCTGCTCTGTTACCCACATCATCCCATTCTTTGAATGCTGGCATTTGTATCTCTGAATCACCCACCCCCCTCTGGATTCTAATTGCATTTGTGGTTTTTAATGACTTTTTCATCTCTGCCAAATATGCTGACTCCTGCATCTGCATCTCATGGTGAATTTCATCTGTCTTGGAGATGCTGACTCTCTGAGAGTTTGTTCCCATAATTAGACACTCGCTAACTTGGAGGCAGTCCTGGGTTTTGATTCCCCAAGTCATATTTACCTTCTGTTCTGGTTTGATGGAGTATACAGATACGCTGACCAATTGAACAAAATCAAGTTGGATTTTTTTTAATTCTTACATGTTTTAAAACAAAAATTCAGATTCAGATTACAGCACTGACCAGGACAGGTAGTCCATACACTGAACCCCACTTTATTTTTCAGTAGGTTGGGGGCCAGATTCTAGTATGTTCCTGCTTTGATTCCAGTAATGAAGAACAGGATTGCAGATCTTTTGGCTTTTTAGATGTTGAACTGCTTCCAGCATTTCTCACTATTGGCTATATTACCTAGGATTGCTGCAAGTAGAAGTCCATCATTATGTGAAGCACCACATAGTTCTCACTCTATTGGAGTAGGAAGAAGTATGAAAGGAGAACACAAATTTTGAGATTATAGAACTACTTACTACTTTGGCCACATCATGAGGAGACAGCAAAGCCTGAAGAAGACAATTATGTTGGGGAAGGTGGAAGGCAAAAGGAAGAGGGGCCGACCAAGGGCAAGATGGATGGATGGCATCCTTGAAATGACTGGACTGACCTTGAAGGAGCTGGGGGTGGTGATGGCCGACAGGGAGCTCTGGCGTGGGCTGGTCCATGAGGTCACGAAGAGTCGGAGACGGCTGAACGAATGAACAACAACAGAACTACTTACATCAAATCAAACTACAAGTTCATTTTTGGGCTGGGGCACTTTCTGAGGACTGAGTGGGATGCAGAATGCACTCAGTAGTGATGCTTGTCTTGGAGAAAAACCTGGAGAACATGGCTTCCTCCAGTCTCACCAATTGTTCAGATCTGTAGCTTTCTGGTGAAGAAATTACCTCATGAAGAAAGCGGGGAGGTTATATTTTTCTAAAAGCATACATTAGGGTATGAAACAAAATTCCAACTGACAGTTTATTTCCCTCATGCCTCCTATCCCTCATCGTGGCCCCTCCCCTTCATTGCTCCCATTTCCATTGAAACCATCTCTCTTGTTTCAGATATACACAGGACAGGTCAAAGGCATGGTCTAGTTTCCTGACTTCACACAAAACCAAGAAATAAGGCCATGACAGCAATGCTAAGATTCAGCAGAAAGAGGAAGATGGCAAAACAACCCAAAACTCATATGGCTCGTAACATACATTTTGTTCCTTCATAATGTAAATAAAAGATTGACAAAGGGCACCCTAAGTTCAGCTCCTTGAACCCTCCAGAAGCTCCTCAAACCCCCAGATCTCCAGTTTTTCAGGGCTGATTTTGGGTGATGTTTGTGCTTAAGAACTGTCCAAAAGCACCCCAGAGCACTTGCAAATTCCACGGTTTGCTTCCCCTGCCCTCAGAAAAACCCAAATCAACTGAAAAGTAGTCAAAATGGTGGCAGGATTGATGTCATGTCACATCTTCCATGCTAAAATGCTCTAGTGCATCCCGGTGGACAGGCTCAAAAGGAGGAAATGTCACCTCTCCTCCCATCTTCTCCTCAGTTGCGCACCATTGCCAGGATCTGTGATCAGAGAGCTAAGACAAGAAGAACTGTATCTGAATTACTAAAAACTGTATTTATTTGACTCTTATTTATTTATTGTGTCAGAAGCGAATTGAGAATACAGTTATAATGTATTAAAAATAAACCACAAACAAAGTCAAAAACTTGACATTAGGCTCATTGTTCTTTGACCAGAAGCTGGCTACTTGGAGTGCATTTGCTGTGCAAAGGTCCTCCATTGTGCATGTGGCAGGGTTCAGACTACATTGTAGTATGTGGTCTGTGGCTTGTTCTTCTCTGCACTCGCATCTCATGGACTCCACTTTCTTAAGATTGGCTCTGCATCTCATGGTACCAGAGCTCAGTCTGTTCAGTGCCTTCCAAGTCACCCAGCCTTCTGTTTGCCCAGGGGGGAGTTTCTTATCCGGTCTCAGTCAATGATTGAGGTTCCGAGTTTTAGCCTGCCACTTTTGGACTCTCACTTGCTTACATGTTCCTGCAAGTATCTCTGTAGATCTTAGAAAGCTATTTCTTGATTTAAGACATTGGTTTGTTTGTTTGTTTGTTTGTTTGCATGCTGCAAGTCGCTTCTGGTGTGATAGAATCAGTCGTCTACAAAGACATTGCCCAGGGGATGCCTGAATGTGTTACTATCCTGTGGGGAGGCTTCTCTCATGTCCCCCGACTATGACTCTGAAGATTGGGGTTTGAGTTTCTGCTTGGATGTGAAAACTGACACACAGAAAACTGGGTGTTCTTGGGCAAGTCATGTTTTCTCAGTCTCAGAAGAAAACAGAAGCATGAAGGAAACTCTCTCTCTCTCACTCACTCTCTCTCTCTCTCTCTCTCTCTCTCTCTCTCTGTGAACTGTAAAATAAGATGCATCAAACTGATTGGTTTGTCAATGCCCAGGGAGATGGCTGAGCCTGGGACTTTTGGATACTGTTACATTTTTTGTCCAGGCTTGAGCTATGCAGGTGGAGAGAGAAGAAGAAAGTAGCCGAGAAAGACAGATTTCTAAGTGTGCTCTTGTTTCATGAACTGCTGAAGGGATTTATCCACATGGACAAAGAAAAACCATATTAAATCTCTCATAAAAGGACATTATGTGAGTTGATGCTACTGATCACATTGCACATATGTTGTTCTGAATTAAGAAGAGTAAACTATTTGTTCTTTACTGTTCACCTGCATGGCATATTTTTTTCTCTGGCAAGCCAGTGTGTGGGCTCAAACATGAACTACACATGGGTTATTTTACATTATGCCACTAACATTATATAAAAGTATGCAATAGCATATTAATTTTCTTTTTAATTTAAATATTTTATCACACAATATATTTAAAAAGTTCAGGCGGGCATAGTAAGTAACCATATTCCATAACTAGGTGTCACTGCAGAAAAGTCCCTGGCCTGAAGACATACTGGGTATTTTAATATCCCATTCTGTTATGTGCATAGATGGGGTTGAAAAGAATCCTCTGCTATACTTGGGTCTATTGTTTCTTTCAAATGCTTTCTTTTGGTGTTGTTGAGATAATTACTTTATTTCCTTCCTTGTCAGCAAAGAAGCAAAGCAGTCCTTTGAAAGCTCTGGTGTTATCAGATGACTTTGAGCGCTGCAATTTACCTAACCAGCATAAATTCATCATGCAGAGATAGGCATTTCATTTGGGCCATGCTATTTTAAGGACATGCCATGGAGGGATGGGTTACTCCAAAGAGTCCCAAGATATTGTCTAACTATAGAAGACCACAAGAGCAGAATAAATCTCTTGTTCATCTAATAATGGCCTTGCATCTTCTGTTGGTCATCTGTTGTTGTGTTGATTTACTCTGCCATACATAATTATTGGTAGTTGCTTCTACTGATATCTGAGAGGCAGAAAGCCATTGAAGAAATATTGATGGTTTAGAAATGCATGATACACCTTGTTCCCTTGTAAAGTACTCACTTTAATCAGGTTTACAGCCTGTTGCTGACAGCCAACAGATAGCCTGCCTTTCAAATCCTCATATACTTGAAAGGGATTTGATTCAAGGCTTGGTTTGTGTCAAGATGTGGGAGAATCTGAACACCTTTGTATTCACTCTGGTATTAGCAAAGCTCGGAAAAGTCACATTTTGGGGCCCCATTTATTCAGTGAAAGCTTACACTACAACAGCATTCTTTTAGTTTCCCAATGTCTACATAGACCAAATAAATGTTGGAATTAGCAACCTTCCAAGCCTCCACTAACTGTTTGTAAATGTGTATAATTGTTAACCTATATTGTATGTGGCACATTGGGTTAAACTCTTGTGCAGGTAGGACTGAAGATTGACAGGTTGGAGGTTCAAATCTGGGGAGAGCGCAGATGAGCTCCCTCTGTCAGCTCCAGCTCCCAATGGGGGGATATGAGATAAGCCTCCCACAAGGATGGTAAAACATCAAAAACACCCGGGCGTCCTCTGGGCAACATCTTTTCAGATGGCCAATTCTCTCACACCAGAAGTGACTTGCAGTTTCTCAAGTCACCCCTGACACAAAAAAATGCTTATGAATATCACTTGTTCAAAGAGTTGACTTCTAACAAGGTCATGCTCTTCTCCCCATATGAACCATCCCGGAGATTAAGACAATCTGAGGAGGCCTTGCTCTCAGTCCCACCTTCTTCACAAGTGTGGTTAATGAGGGACAAGAAACAGGGCCTTCTCAGTGGTGGTCCCTTGGTTGTGGAACTCCCTCCCTAGTGATATCAGGACAGCCCTTTCCCTCCTAGTGTTTAGAAAGAGAGTCAAAACCTGGCTCTGGGAGCAGGCATTTGAAAAATAGAGCAGTGCGGGAATGTTAGTATGTAATATGTGCAATTTGACTACAGATTGGCCTTTAGACTATGATTCTGGATGACGTGTTTCATTGAAATGTATTTATATTATGCTTATTATGTTTTAATTTTTTTAAATTATGTTTTAACTGATGTAAGGCGCCATGGAGGTGCGATTGTAAGCCACCTTGAGTCCCCCTCAGGGTAGATATATATAAGGTAAATAAATAAATTGATTAGTGGTTTTCAAAAGGTGGCCTCCACATGTTCATGGAGATTCATGTTTGCCAAATGGATGTCACATCATTTTTACATTTTCAATAAGGTTATGGTGCACTGATTTCCAATAGGTTATGGAATTTCCAATAATACAGTAAAATGTACTCAACTTGGAGGCTATAGGTTGTCCACCCCTTATCTTATGCAAATTAAAAACTATTTAATGTGCAATAAAACTAAACACCACTTTCTGACCAGTCAAGACCTCTCAGAAACACACTTTCAGGAAAGTGTGCACGAGCATGAGGCATAGAAAACTCTGGAGAAACAAAAATCCTGGTAGATGCCTTATACAAGCTGAAAGTAACCACCTTAAAAAAAAAAGGGTGTGGGGAACCAAGGGAAATAACAATAATTAAATACGAGGTCAAAAAATAATACGCCTATACTCTATTTGTAGTTTAGGAGATTTTTTTGTATATATGTTCAGCCTGTATCTTTTCTGCTCAATGGATGAATCAAGGACAAAGGGATAAAAAAGATAATCTATTGTGTGATCCCCTAATTGAAGAAGAAATGGGGTGGAAAAGGAAAGGAATTCTTTCTTCTATGGACAAAAGATGGAAAATCTCAATGGAAGCAAGAGTTCAAAGGAAAAAGACAGAGACAAAATTGGGGAGAGAAAAAATCAGAAGAGCGTTTCATACTGTCACAATATCTCAGTCTTTGTAAGATGTCTTCAAATATCAACATGTGAGAATAGGACAGGAGGTCCCATAGGTAGAAACTTCTCCATTACAGGCAACCCCAGGGTTTTCCTGATGACTGAGGTTAATATGAGGTTCACAGAAAGTTATAAATATATTCTCTTCCCCTTTCCCAGCTCTTTCTGCTACTCTTGATGCTAAATGTATAGTTGTTTGTTCTATAGAACCACAATTGTGCTCTGAGTTTTGAAGTGGATGTATTTTAATGCAATATAAATTGAGGGTGTTGGGGCTGATATCATAAATTCAATTTTCAGTGGCAAATTCAGGGCTGCAGGGGAGCCCATCAAAGAGTCTTGGCAGGACATTAACCCAAGATTCATGAAAATTGCCCCTCTAGCAATAGATTTTCTGCATATTTAGTTTGATATCCGGGGAGCTTGTATTAGTAGCAGCTGATAGCTTCTGCGTCAGTGGACAGAAATTAACTCAGAACCACAGGAGCTATCCAAGATCCTGAATCTTATCCCCCCGCCCCCCCCCAAAAAAAAGTTTCAGCACCTGAGATAACATTTTTAAAGTTCAGAGAGATTGCAAAGGATATGATTGGTAGAGGAAGGCTGGTAGGACTTGGGTTGGTAATGTGTTTTTTTTGCTGCTACAATTCTTTTGAATAGTATTAACAACAATAATATTTTATGTCCTGATGGAGGTTGGAGTTAGAGAGAGACAATGGGTTTTGTTGCTTGAGAAAGCTTCCACAAACGCCCAATAGTTGATATTATTATTATTATTTGAAACACAACAAGATGAATCCACAGCAGACAAGATCACTCTGCTGGCTGTTGTATTGGATCACACGTCGGACACTTCCTAAGTGTCTAGGACTATGTGATGTATTGGCAAATATTGTGTGCAGATCTCAGTAAGGTGGCCTTTTGCAGATGGCAGATGGTAATTTGGTCAGCACCAATTGTGTTTAAGTGCAGGCCAAGGTCTTTAGGCACTGCACCCAGTGTGCCAATCATCACTGGGACCACCTTGACTGGCTTGTGCCAGAGTCTTTGAAGTTTGATTTTTAAATCCTCATACCGTATCAGCTTTTCCAGTTGTTTCTCTTCAATCCTGCTGTCACCTGGGATTGCAACATCAACAATCCATACTTTATTTTTTAACACAAGTAGCTTGACATGTTTATTCTTTGTAACTTTTTCCGGCTTGTGATCCCACCAGTTCTTTGTCTCAGGCAGATGGTATTTGTGGCACAAGTTCCATTGAATCATCTGAGCAACGGTGTTGTGCCTCTGCTTGTAGTCTGTCTGAGCAATCTTCTTGCAGCAGCTGAGGATGTGATCTATTGTTTCATCTGCTTGCTTGCAGAGTCTACATTTGTGATTTGTTGTCAACTTTTCAATTCTCTAGAATCAAGTTGCAACTGAGAAATGGAACTGCTCATCCCATTAAATAGACACAGCTTGCATAAGCTTGCATAAGATACATCATGGCTTTTCTTCTACTCCGATTGGCCCAACAGGCAGGGCTTACAGGGAAGCCCTGTGCAAACATGTGGCAGCCTCTCTGTGTGATCCCAAATAGAAGAGAAGTATTAACAACCAGCAGCCACGTGGGCTGTTTCAGTCAAAACAACATGCTGTTAAGGCTGTCCAAACTAGCTGAGGGCAAATGGCCAAAATGAATTGTGCAGAAGTCCAATTCAGACTACAACATGAAGCAGATTCACCGCCTTAAAATCTGCCTTCTGATAATAATGCTAGCTAAGTTACTCTGAGACATGTCCAAACAGTAACTTTCCTAACTGATGCAACTGATGGAACTCAGAGGCTGCCTGCAGGACCTGAGAGACTGAGTTAATGTCATGCTGAGGACTATTGGTATGGATAAAATATGGGCTATGGTGCTAGTTTAGCACAGGAATGATAACATCTACCAACCAAAAGGCTGCTATTTCGAAGTTCCGGGTTGGTGTGAGCTGCTGACTATCAAGCCCAGCTTACTGTTGACCTAAGTAGTTTGATAACAGCTTGTGCTGTAATTAGCAAAATTAGGTACTGCTAAAAAAAAGCAGGGGAGGTACTTTACGACACCATAAAAAGAAAAAAAAATGCCGACGACCAAAAAGGAAGAAGGTAGTCCTGATGGCTCTTCGTCATAGAGGATGGAATGACAGCACCCTTCTGTGGCTGGATTTTGAGCACAACCTTCAACACAACACAACATGCCTCCTTTCCGTCTGCTCTGTCCTTGTCTGTCCAAACAGCATTGAATGTTTGCTGTGTATGTGTACTCCGATCCACCCTGAGTCCCCTTGGGGAGATAGGGCAGGATATAAATAAGTTGTTGTTGTTGTTGTTATTGTTATTATTATTATTATTATTATTATTATTATTATTATTATTATTATTATATATCCCTTCAGTGTTACAGTATTCTTTGTCTATTTGTTCAGCTCATGGAAAAGACTGTTGCCCTTCTACACCTTCAAAATACAGGTTATGAGACCCGGCCTCTCAACCTGCTCCCCATTCATTGGTTCTGAGTTCTGTCCAATATGTGAATGCATCTTTAAATGAATTTTTATATCTGAAATAAAGCCACATTTTTCAAGTCAGTTTCTATTCAATCCCCTGATTGGTTCTAACTTTCTGAGGCTGAAATGTTTCCAGATAAGATCTTAGGCTTAATGAAATTTTTGTGGGGGGAATATGTGCATAACAATGACACCATAGCTTGTGTGCGCATGTGGCATATTTCCCCCATTATTTTCTAGATACCCACAAAGCTATTTTTTACGCCGTGCAGGCAAAAACCTTCTCACAGAACTTTATGTGTGTAATAATAGGCTTTACACATCCCTCCATCCATTCCCAACCCCCAACCTGTCACCAACATTTTAAATTGAGTTCAGGCAAGAAAGAAAGCATTGGATAGGAAATAGCATTCTATTGGAACACCTCAGCCACCAATTACTATATTATTATATCATCTCTGTGCCAGCAGCAAATCTGATGAATGCACAGAAGCCATTTAAGAGCTCTTGCCATTATCAAAACAATGCAGAGCTCTCAATTTAAAAACACTGGATGCATAGATTTCTTCCATAAAATAGTACACCTACTCCATATTCTCAGAAAAATGCTGAAAATAGGGAAACAGAAAATATTTCTTGAACAAGTATGTATGACTAGAAGACCAAGTGGAGAGTTGGTGGGAAGTCCTGGCCTAAGTTTTTTTTTTAAACAAACTCACTAAAAGGCGTAAGGCAGTGTTTCTCAACTTAGGGGTCAGGACCTGGGGGGGGGGGGTCGTGAGGGGGTATCAGAGGGATCGCCAAAAAACCATAAGAAAACATAGTATTTTCTCTTGATCATGGGAGTTCTGTGTGGGTAGTTTGGCCCAATTCTATTGTCGGTGGGGTTCAGAATGCTCTTTGATTGCAGGCGAACTATAAATCCCAGCAACTACAACTCTCAAATACAAAATCTATTTTCCAAACTCCTCCTGTGTTCATATTTGGGCATATTGAGTATTCATGCCACGTTTGCTCCAGATCCATCAACGTTTGAGTGCCCTCTGGATGTAGGTGAACTACAATTCAAAAACTCAAGATCAATGCCCACCAAATCCTTCCTGTATTTTCTGTTGGTCATGGAAGTTCTGTGTGACAAGTTTGGTTCAATTCCATCGTTGGTGGAGTTCAGAATGCTCTTAGATTGTAGGTGAACTATAAATCCCAGCAACTCCAACTCCTAAATGACAAAATCAATCCCCCCAACCTCACTAGTATTCAAATTTGGGCGTATTGGGTATTTGTGCCAAATTTGGTCCAGCGAATGAAAATACACGCTGCACAACATATATTTACATTACAATTATTTGTAATATTTACATTACAAACAGTAGCAAAATTACAGTTTTGATTTTATGGTTGGGGACACCACAACCTGAGGAAATGTATAAAGGGGTCATGGCATTAGGAAGGTTGAGAACAACTGTTGTAAGGCAAACTATACTTTCTCCCATTCTTAGTCCTCCATCACATGTATCTCCTGCAAAATGGATGACTATATATATATATATATATATATATATATATATACACAGAGAGAGAGAGAGAGAGAGAGAGAGAGAAACCATTCAAATGTACAGGATTTCTATAAAGATTATTGCTTTTAAAGCCCTATATGATTTGGGTTCAGGTTATCTGAAGGATTGCCTCCCCCTGTACAATTTGCCCATACATACAGTTTTTTTTCTTGGGAACATTTATTTCAACAAGCCAGGACTAGATTGACAACTATCATCCATAGGAGAAGTGGTACAGTGATGTTATGTGGCTTCTTTAGAAGTGTGACTTCACATTGTCAAGGCACTGCAGTCATGTAACATGAGCAGCTATGCAATCTCTCCCATCATAATGCTGATAAGGAGCCACTATCCCACATTTTTGGAAAGCTGTGAGATGGTGCTTTTGGGGCCCCTTCCACACAGCTGAATAAATCCACACATGATCTGCTTTGAACTGAAATATATGGCAATGTGGATTCAGATAACGCAGTTATATGGCTGTGTGGAAGAGTCCTGGGTGGTAATTTCTTAAGCCTCCTAAATGCCTTTCTCATGTATTATTGTCAAGCCTATCCTGTATCTCTGCAATTCATTATTTTTTGCTTCATTTATGATTTTTTAAAAATTTTCTTTTCCCCAAATGCTTGAGAAAATGGCCTCCATTCAATGTCGCCTTAGTTTAGCAGAAAGATTCGTCTTGCAAACCAGCTAGTAAAATGAGGGCTAAACAATGCTACTCTTTGATGGGTTTGTAGTTGATTGACTGGCTAATCATAAAAGGTGCTCACCAGCAACTACTCTGAGTGACCGGTGGGGTGCCATAGGATTCCGTGTCCCGTGCTATTCAATCAACATCTTTATCAATTGATTGAATGATGGAATAGAACATTTTTCCCTGTTGAGATTCATTTTGTTAATTTTGGCCCAGCTTGCTAATTGCTTACAATCATTTTGAATCCCTCCAAATCTGAGGACATCTGCAAATTTGATAAGCATGTCCTCTATTCCATCATTCGATCCATTGATAAAGATGTTGAATAGCATGGGGCACAGAATCCTGTGGCACCCCACTGGTCACTCAGAGTAGTTGCTGGTGAGTACCTTTTATGTTTGGCCAGTCAATCAATTACAAATCCATCAAAGAGCAGCATTGTTTAGCCC
The DNA here is from genome assembly GCF_037176765.1 of Anolis sagrei. Lineage (NCBI taxonomy): Eukaryota > Metazoa > Chordata > Lepidosauria > Squamata > Anolidae > Anolis > Anolis sagrei. Next base: position 16,920,959 of record NC_090023.1, read on the forward strand.
TCATTTTACTAGCTTGTTTGCAAGAAGAATCTTTCTGCTAATCTAAGGTGATATTTAATGGAGGCCATTATCTCAAGCATTTGGGAGAAAGAAAAATTTAAAAAGCCATAAATGAAGCAAGTGTGCATGTGATTCAGCAATACACAGAAGGTTCTTAATATCTTCCTGTTTTCTTTGTGTGTTCTGCAACTCAGTGCTGAAGAAAGATGGTTTATTCCCCTCCCTTGCTCTCCGATTCATGCGTGTCTCCCTTTTGGACTCTTCTGCCATTGTCTAGAAACTCACTGGTATATAATTCAGCTGCAACCTCCAGCTGCTTAAGTAGGGCCGGGCTTTAAAACAACTGGTTAATCACCAGAAGCAATACATCTTACCAATCAAAAGGTTGGCAGTTCGGGGTGAGCACCCAACCTTCAGCCCAGCTTACGATCCACTTAAGCAGTTTGTTTACTGTCCATTTAAGCAAAATTTCTAAAACATCTGTGAGCTATGACTAGAGAAATTAGCCACCACTTAAGCAGGGAAGCATTTTACAGCAGCATAAAAGAAATACCAGAAAATGTTGGAGATCAAAGAAAGGAGGAAGTCTGTGATCAAGGCTCTTCATCAAAAAGGATGAAGCCACAGCGCTCCCTGTGGCCAAAATCAAGCACAACCTCCAGGACACCGAAGTTGGGAAAACTGCTGATATAATACCTGTATCTGTCGGTTTAACAGCATTGAATGTTTGTCGAGTATGTGTTCTGTGTCCCCTTCAGGGTGAGAAGGGTGGAATATAAATGCTGTAAATAAAATAAATAAATAGTGTGGTGAACATTTCCTCATAAAGGACACAAACAAATGCAATTTTACATCCACTGGCTGAGCTGGCATGCAAATATGGGGAGAAGAAGTAGATCTCAGAGGGACTAAAAAAAAGCACTCATTAACTCTTTCTTTCTAACCAGGTGAGTAGCACAGAGTTGCAATTATAGTACAGTGTGGGAGGGAAAGGATGAGTGAGTCAATGAGAGGAAGAGGGAGAAAGGGGTAGATGATAACAGTCTGAAGGAGAAATAGATAATCCACAACGAAAAGTCTTTCAATGCTAACATAATTTATTTTCCAAGATATTTAGGCCATAATTACCTTATTATATTCCAACAATGTCTTGTTTTATTGCTGCTGGGCTTTTCTACCTGACACTAATTTTTGTAGTGACACTAATGAAGAAATGACAATATACCTATTGGTACTCAGCACACCAGCTTAATTAGTTGCCTCTGCAAAGACAGATAATGTCTCGTGATTTCCCAAGGGAGAGTCGAACTGTCTTACCCTGAGAGATAATCACCTTGTGTTGGGTTAGATGACTAAAGTACCACCTTGTCTCAAATATGCTTTCCTTTGGAGTTGCTGGTGCATCTTGAAGGCTATTACGTCTTCTAAAAACTCAGCAAACTTTCAGGTTTAGGTCTCACCGAAGTGCTCAGCTATTGTCCAGATTAAACTGCTTCAGGCCAGAATTTGGTTGATGTTAGCATGACAGAACTGGTGTGATGCTGGCACAGCAACAGTGGCACAGGTGGTGGCAGCAGAAGGGAAAAAGCTGTGGGCATAACATCTGTGCAAGAGGTAAGGCAGGAGTGTGGACGTGTGTAGCCTAAGGTTGTCAGATCTCTGGAACCAGCCTTTGGTTTTCCATAGTTCATATCCAGGCAGGACACAAGGGTACAAATTATTCTGCTTTGGTGGGCACAGCTCTGGACAAACAGGAAATGGCTGTATGCAAATCTCCAAGTTAGCTAGTAATCCAGCAGCTTGCAAGAATTTGCAAAGCTTAATTGAGTTGTTGCTGCAATGTGTAAAGACTTTCCAGGTTACCACAACTGGTGTCAGCCAGTGTGGTGAAGGGAGGCAGCCCCTGGCAGATGGGAGCCCACATGACTCAGGCTCCGGGAAATCATCCACCCATCATTGTACTGGGGAGACCAGCCCCTGGCCTGCTACTTTCTTTCTCTAAGAATCCCCCTTTACAGGAGTTAACTGGATGCTAGCAGTGCTATGCAAGCAGGAGGAAGAGTGAGGAGTGTCTCCCTTTCCAGCTTGCCATTGTTCAAGCAATAGATGGCTCCCAGTTGGTGGCTTTTGTTTGGTGGCCATTGTGTTGTGGCAGTGCCTCATTCAGTACGAGGAGGTTGTGGGAGGAAAGATCATGGCTAAGGAAAGGAAGCCTGCTGCACGGAGTGGAATGTGGGTGGAATGAGGGGAGATAATATGAGGGCAACCCCTGGTACTTGAAGCAGGTGGAGGGCCAGGGAGGGTGGCCTCTCTGAGCAAGACAGCCATTTTTTTGTCACCCCTCTGATAGTGTCACCCAATATGGTGACACCATTTCCGCTATGTTGGCAGCCACCACTCTGCCAAAGTTAACATTGACACTGAAATACAACACTGCTTGAGTTCTGCAAGTGCAGCATTCTTCCAAATGAAGCAGAGAGTGTTTGAGGATTGGGACATCTGTAGGGAGACCAAGGGGCTTGTTTATAAAGTTATTGTCCTCCCAACTCATTTATATGTCTGAGAAACGTAGACCATGTACAGACGTCACACTCAACTCCTGGAACTATTCCATCAGTGTTGCCTCCAAAAAATCCTGCAAATATCTTGGGAAGACAGATGGACAAATGTCAGTGTGGTAAAAGAAGCAAAGACCATCAACATTGAAATGTTGCTCCTATGCCATCAACTTTACTGGACTGGCCACATTGTCCAAATGCCCGATCACCTTATCCCAAAGCACTTACTTTACTTGCAACTCAAAAATGAAAAATGGAATGTTGGAGGAAAGGAAAAGAGATTTAAAGATGGGTTTAAAGCCAACCTTAAAAAATGTGCCATAGACACAGAGAACTGGGAAACCCTGGCTCTTGAGTGCTCTAGCTGGAGATCAGCTGTGACCAGCGGAGCTGTGGAATTTGCCAAGAGGAAGGCACATCAAGGCAACCCTGACTGCGACTGCCTTCCACCTGGAAACCAATGCCCTCACTGCGGGAGAAGATGCAGATCAAGAATAGGATTCCACAGTCACCTATGTACCCAACACCAGGACACCACACTTGGAGGACAATCTTACTCAGACAATGAGGGATTTACTAAGTAAGCAAGCAAGGGTAGAATGAGGGGAGAGAAGAGGGGAGGGAAGATGAGGGCAACCCCTTGTACTTGAAGCAGGTGGAGGGTCGGAGAGGATGAACTCTCTGAGGGTCATTTTTGTGTCACTCCTTCTGATGGTTTCACCCAATATGGTCCGCATGACATACATCCTTCTAGTGTCATCACGGGGTTTCATCATCATCATAATATTTAATTACTTATTAATCGCCCTCCATCCGAGATGCTCTAGGGTTTAGGTTCCTCCTTCCCTCCTAGATGTTTTGGCACTCTGTGCCCTCTTCTGCATCAATGTTTTGGAAATAAGCAAATTGGCATGATCTTCTTCATGAGAAGGAATAGTATCAGATGAATAAATTCCTCATTTGACCTTGAAATGTTCCAAACAGGAACATATGTTCATGCTTTCTGATGTGTGTATATGCATATGTGTATTTGAATAACAAAGTTTTAGCAACCACTTGTCTAATGTACCAAGAGAATTCTAGCCACTGACTATCTAGAGAACTATTGTAATTACAGAATTATAACCCTTCTTGAATGATGAACTGAGTGCACTTCTTCAACTCAGCTAAGAAAAATTGTGCCACATGGTGAAATTCATGAGTTAGCCTGATGTTATGTTTTGAATGTTAAGCTCAGTTTCTGGGAGACCAGGGTGTGAATCCCCATTCACCTATGGAAGCTCACTAGGTGATTTTAGGCTTGTCATACTTTCTCAGCCTTAGAGCAAAAATATGGCAAATCTCCACAAAAGAAACTTTGTCAGGAGAGGGCAAAATTCATCCTGCTCAGAAAGAATGAGATGGATGTTGAATGAGGCTCCTCCTTGTCACAGAAAGTGAGAAGGACACTGAGCATGATCAAGAGAGATGAAAAAGGTTCACTGCAAAATTTCACTGCAAAAAGGAGCCATTGAACTCCTCGACCATCTGCAGACAGATTTTTGCCATCTGCATTAATGGGATGGTGATTTAGGCCACCACGTGATGATTTTAATGAGGCAGTTGAGTAGTTTAAGCAAACTATATTTACACATGCTGAGAGAGGGGAGAAAATAATCGCTTCCTAACTGCCTGGCAAGGTAAGTCACCATACCAAATCACATCCATCAGCCCTTCATCTGAATGCAATCATTATCCCTTAGAGAGCACTTCGTTTCTGGACCATCTCATTGATGAGTTTCTGCCAGTATGTACTCTGTAGCAAACAGGAGGGAGAGAGCAGAGAATGATTATACTGGAGGACAGGAACTCTAAACACTTCCTTTGAAAATTGGTTCTGCGACACATATGTATGTCTGATTTGATGGCACCTATACTAAAACAATACTGATAACTCCATAAGGACAGGCAACTATGAAAAATAATTGTGATGAATGGTTCCTACCAGAAGCAATGACTGGATCCCACAACGAACCAATATCCAAATTCCACCAATAGCTGAATGTAATTCTAGGCTGCATCAATAGGAAAATTATGTCTATATTGAAGACGTAATAGGAACACTCTGTTCTGCTTTAGTCAAATCACACCTGGAATAATACTGGGTACAAGTTCTGGGCGCAAGTCAAGAGAGATATTGACAAGCTGGAACATGTACAAAGAAAGATGAGCAGAATGGTCAAAGGTGTGGAAGCCAAGCCCTATGAGTGGCTTAGGGAGCATAGATATGTTTGGAAATTAGACCGTTATAAGAGCCATATTTAGATATTTGAAAGGATGTCAAATTGAAGATTTTTTTCCCTTCTGTTCTAGGGACTAGGACATGGAGCAATAGATTCATACTGGGAAAAAAAGATTCCATCTAAAAGCTGGATTCATACTGAAAGAAAAAAAGAATTCATCTAAAAGTTCTGATAGTAGCAAGAAACCATTAGGCGCTAGAATGTGCTGCTTCAGAGTATGGTGGAATCTCCTTCTCTTGAGATGGGCTGGAGCTTTAGCACAGCTGGTAAATCACCAGCAATGATAAGATCTACCAACCAAAAGGTTGCCAGTTCAAAGCCCTGGGCCAGTGTGAGCAGCTGACTGTCAGCCCAGCTTACTGTTGACCTTAGCAGTCTGGAAATAGCTTGAGCTGTAATTAGAGAAATGAAACAAGCCGGGGAGGTATTTTACAACACCATAAAGTAAAGTTCAGAAAATTTCCTGTGACCAAAAGGAAGGAGGAAGTCCTGATGGCTCTTTGTCATAGAGGATTTAGCGACAGCACCCCCCTGTGGCTGGATTCGAGCACAACCTTCCAAGGTGCCAAAAGCTGGACTTTTGAGACAACATACCTCCTTTCTGTTCTGTCTGTCTCTGCATTGTCTATCCAAGATGGCGTTAAATGTTTGGTGTGTATGTGTACTGTGTTCTGCCCTGAGTCCCCTTGTGGAAATAGGGTGGAATATAAATAAAGTGTTATTATTATTGTTGTTTGTTTGTTTGTTGTTGTTGTTAAGAAGTGGGTGGATGGTTATTTGGCAAAAGTGCTTTGATTGTACATTCCTGCAGGATATAATGGAGTTGAACTGGATGACCTATGGCATTTCCTCTAACTGTACGATTCTATGATTTTTCTTTCCATTATGCTAAGTCCATCTCATTTGCAGAAGGAAGCTGAAAAAGTTGCTCTTTTGGACTACAACTCCTATAATATCTTAGCCAGCACTTGTGATGGCCAAGTGACTTTCAGTCAGTTCAGTGTTGAATCTTCTGTGTTATAATTGGGAGCTATCCAAAGTGCTGAAACTATTTGGGGGCTAAGACCCAAGACCAGTAAATTTCCCCTTTAAATCCCAGAACAAAGTCACCACCTCACTGGCATGGAAGAGTCATAAACTGACTCTGATCAGCATGGCTAGATTGACTGAGGGATTCTGGAAGTTGTCATCCAAAACATAGCATGCCCAAACTCTGAGACAGAATATGCAGGGAAACATCCTATTACAAAAAGACGTATGTGAAGGAGGATGAGTTATCATTATTTGATCCCAGGCACAGGAGGCTCAGGTGAAGAGGCTGAATATATATATTAAGTGTTTGCAAAAGAGATAGAATAATATCCTTGTTTTCTGCTGCCTTGGAGACTAGGATGCAGAACAGATGAGGGCCATGTATAAATATGTGAGAAAAAGTCATAGGGAGGAGGGAGCAAGCTTGTTTTCTGCTTCCCTGGAGACTAGGATGTGGAACAATGGCTTCAAACCACAGGAAAGGAGATTCCACCTGAACATTAGGAAGAGCTTCCTAACTGTAAGAGCTGTTCAGCAGTGGAACTCTCTGCCCTGGAATGTGATGGAGGCTCCTTCTTTGGAGGCTTTTAAACAGAGGCTGGATGGCCTTCTTTCGGGGGTGCTTTGAATGCAATTTTCCTGCTTCTTGGCAGGGGGTTGGACTGGATGGCCCATGAAGTCTCTTCCAACTCTATGATTCTATATAATTAAAAAGGCAATTCTTTCAACTCTTTATTTCAATGACCCTTATAGGACTTAAAGCACTACAAGTGCACATTAGGCCATTGTTTTTCACAGTTCCCATTTTTGTGGCAAACTTGTCCACACTCCTCTCCCAGCTTCTCTTTCCACCCCTCTTTGGCCCTGTGGAATTATATCCTACATTGTGCATGTACAGCCCTAGAAATTTTTGCTCTTTTTGGCTTATTCATCTGCCAGGACCTGCTTGCCCATGGTACATAAAGAGAAGACCTCCCATCAGTATGTAAAACATCTTCCTCCCTCCCCCTCCCCTCCCCATGTTCGAATTGCTGGCATAGCTTCCTTTCCCATTTCCCAGATAATGGTTGCTTCTAAATTGCGGCCCACTCTGAGTTGTGTGATAATGACCTATTACCGGCTCTTGCCTTGAAATGGCAACATCAGTGCATTTCTAAGAAGCCAATTCCTGGCTTGCATTAACTGAGCTGAAATGGCTTACTTTATTGGGGCATTTTCCCCACTCCAAAACCCGGGTGTCATAAAGTTCAGCTGCCTTCATGCACTTTTAATGAAGAAGAGTTCTTTCTTCCACTGGCTCCCCTTGCTGCCACATCACTAAGAGAAGCTATCACTTTTAGACCCTCATCAGAGATCATGATTTCAGATGTAACCAAATAGAGACTTTCTAGATGGGAAAACACATTCAAATGTTCAAGAGTTTCAGCCAAAACTTTTAAAAATACAGTAAAGTCTTGCTTATCCAACATAAATGGGCCGGTAGAACATTGGATAAGCAAAAATGTAGGATAATAAGGAGGGATTGAGGAAAAGTCTATTAAATGTCAAATTACATTATGTGTGCAGGTACAACTGTACCTGGAGCTCCAATTTTGTTTGCTTTGCATTGAATGTTTGTTGCAGTCCTGAGTTTCAGGGACTCTGCAGATAGGTGGCTTCTTTTGGCTGCAATCATAGGGCAAGCCACCTGTCAATTATCATTAGGTTCCCTGGTCCTACCGCTTTTTGAGTTTTGGAGGGGATAGGAGCCATTTTGGGCCAGTCCACACAGAGAAGCCTTTCATGCAGGACATAATACCAAGAGCTCCTGTAGAAAGCTTCATCTTCTACGACTTGGCCGGGGAGATATACAGCCCACAGCTTGGCCGGGGTTATACAGCCCACAGCTTGGCCGAGGATCATACAGCCTTACAGCTCTTTTGCTGAGGGACTTCAGTCAGCCATCACTGAGACGTGAACTCCTTTTTCCCCTGGAAGTCTACAAAGCTCTGCTTGGTAAGGGTCACCCGCGGAAGCCAGAAGCAGTTGGTACCGGGTGCAGGGGCTCCACGCCAACAGAGGCAAAGACAGACTGCCCAGATTAGAAGTTAAGGATTTCCCCATTAGTTACAGTTATGAAGATAGTGCCTGTTCCCTGTGGACAAGACTGAGAGAAAGCCAACAGACTATTAAGAAAGCCTTAAAGTACCTGTTTGTTTTCATTAATAAAGAACTTTGTTGAACCTTTGAGCAATCTAGAGACTCTGTTTTAAGGAAATCCAAAGGCCTTTAATCTGAGGCAGCCCCGGCATCCCATTGGGCACACAGAATTTATGTCCTGTCTACAGTCTTATGCACAGGCCCAGTGTGTGACAGCACATTATGATTTCACAAATTAAGCACCAAAACATCATGTTTTACAACAAATCAACAGAAAATGCAGTTCAATACATGGTAACATTATGTAGTAATTTCTATATTTACAATTTAGCACCACAACATCACAATGTATTGAAACAACTGTGGATTCGGTCAGGAGGCAAGCTGCGCTGGATAATACAGAATGTTGGATGAGCGAAGGTTGGATAAGCAAGACTCTACTGTACTGTTCTTGGCTCAAAAATTATACCAAAAAAAGCATGCTTATTTTAGGTTAAAACGGGCATGGGCAAACTTCAGCTCTCCAGGTGTTTTGGACTACAACTCCTACAATTCCTAACAATCGGTAGGCTGTTAGGAATTGTGGGAGTTGTAGTCCAAAACACCCGGAGGGCCGAAGACAATGCACACTTGAGAATAAGGCTGCATCTACACTATAGAATTAATGCAATTTGACACTTCAACTGCAGTGCTATGGAATCAAGGTCTTTAGCCTTCTCTGCCAAAGAGTTATGGTGTATCAGCAAATTACAAATCCCAGGATTCAATAGCATTGAGCGATGGCAGTGGTATCAAATGACATTAATTCTACAGTGTACATGTATCCTAAATTGTGGACACCAATACATCTTTTATGTTGTAATGTATTAGAAATATGTATTATAGATTCTAGGCCATGACTAATTTGATTGAATTTATACAATGAGGTCTTTCTTTTTTTTCCTACTGCTCTCCACCTTGTCAAGCATCATAGCCTTTTTTTAAATAGTGAATCACATCTTTTCATGATACAGCCAAAGTAAAACAGTGTCAGTTTAGTCAACTTGCCTTCTCAAGAGAGTTTAGGCTTGATTTGCTGTAGGACTGGGTCCCTATGTGATGAGTTTGGTTCGGGGGGGGGGGGGGGGCTGAGTCTGAGTGAAAGAGGGTCTACCCTAGCAAACCTTTTGTATCGTTACCCCAATGCCCCCATGCATATGGGATATATTGAGCATGGTGATCAGATCATGATACGAATAAACATAACAGTTTAAATAATGTACCAGTAAGGCCTTCTTGTGGACCACCATGACAATTTAGGGGGGCTACATGCCTGAACCTAGGTGAAAGAAGAAAGTGCAAAAGCAGGGTTGCAGTTAAACCAAAAAAAACCCCAAGATTATGGCAACCAGACTGATTGATAACTGGCAAATAGAGGGAGAAAATGTGAAGGCAATGTCAGACTTTGTATATCTAGGTGTGAACATTACTGCAGACACAGACTGTAGCCAGGAAATCAGAAGACATTTACTTCTTAGGAGGAGAGCAATTGATCAATCTCAATAAAATAGTGAAGAGTAGAGACATCACACCTGCAATGAAGATCCACATAGTTAAAACATGGTATTCCCCCTAGTAACCTATGGATGTGAGTGGTGGACCATAATAATAATAATAATAATAATAATAATAATAATAATCTTTATTTATACCCCGCCACCATCTCCCCAATGGGGACTTGGAGCGGCTTACATGAGGCCAAGCCCGAACAACAAGTTACAGTAAAAATAAAACCAAAACACAACCGAAAACGCAAACAGTAAAGAAGGTTAAGTGAAGGAAGATAGAGGCTTTTGAACTGTGGTCCTGGAGGAAAATTCAGAGAATGCCTTGGACCGCAAAAAGATCAAACCAGTCCATACTCCAGGAAATAAAGCCCGACTAATCATTGGAGGGAAGGATATTGGAGGCAAAGATGAAGTACTGTGGCCACATCATGAGAAAGCAGGAAAGCTTGGAGAAGACAATGATGCTGGGGAGGCATGTAGCCAGGTGGGGGGGCTCGGGGGGCTTCAGCCCCCCCCCCGAAATTCTCATGGTGGTTTGCGAAAAGGCCTTACTAGTGCATTATTTAAACTGTTATGTTTATTCATATCATGATCTGATCACTATACTCAATATATCCCATATGCAAGGGGTATTGGGGTAATGATGCAAAAGGTTTGCTAGGCTAGACCCTCTTTCACTCAGACTCAGCCCCCCCCCCCGAAACTCAGTCCCCCCGAAACGCCCCCCTGAAAAAAATTCAGCCCCCCCCCCCCCCCCCGAAATGAAATCCTGGCTACGGGAAATGATGCTGATGCTGGGGAAAATGGAAGGAAAAAGGAAGAGGGGTCGACCAAGGATAAGATGGATGGATAGTATCCTTGAAGTGACTGGCTTGACTTTGAAGGAACTGGGGGTGGCCAGGGCTGACAGCAAGCTCTGGCATGGGCAGGTCCAGGAGTCATGAAGAGTCGAAAGTGACCGAACAGATAAACAACAACAACATTGTGAAACAACCTGAGTGTGCATGTGTGTGTGTGTGTATGTGTTTGTGTGAATTATATCCCACTTCTACACCAAGAAATAGGTTAAAAACAAAATAAATCAATAATTAAAATCAAGGAAAGAACTCAAATTTAGTGAGTTCTTCAGGAGAAAGAGAAAAAGGATCTTTTAATTGTCCTGGATTTTGAAAAGAGCAAATTACTAATCGATTTTAGATGCCATTTTTATAAGAACATATGGCAGCAATAATCCCTTCGCAAACCAACTCAGTGTAATATTAAATAATGATAATAATCAGGCATAGATTTATGTCTTTATCGCTGATCCTCCAGTGTGCATATTTCACACGTATAAGCAAAATCCTGCTAAGGAACGAGTATTCCGATCTTAAGAGATTTATATCTCACTGGGAAATTGCTCTTCCAATCTCCTAAGCTCCCCTATTCATGCTGTGGGAAGGATGCTTAAGGATACTAGTTACTCCTTTTAGAGACTCAGTTTGAAATGAAATAAGAGGCCATTTTCCAGCCGTAAAAGTAATAACCTAGTCTGAGAACAGCAAAATTGCCTTAATTAAAGTTGTTCTGCATTTGGGTGGTTTCCTCCCTCCCTCGGTGGACTTTGATTCAACATCCCCATGAAACGTCACAAAGTCAATAAAGTTGGCTGTGTCTTTAACTGTCAGTGACTAGCTCTATGCTTCATTGCCCAGATAGGATAATTATGGAGATATGTAATTCCCCCTCTCTTAAAAAAAATATACAAGAGGAAATAAATTTGGTGGGCTTGGCCCAGCCACTGAAATTCCTGGGTTGCCTGCTGGTGAAGAAAGGTTTCCTGTGTGCATATTAGGCCTGTCTAAAACCTATTACAATCATTCATGTTTATTATTTTTATTCAGGTTTACAAAGCGCAGTTTAAAACAGTGTTTCTCAACTTTCCTATTTCCACAACCCTTTAATATAATTCCTCAGGTTATGGTGATTCCCAACCATATTTTTGTTGCTACTTCATAACTGTAGTTTTGTTACTGTTATGAATCGTAAAGTAAATATCTGATGTGCAGGATGTATCTTCATTCACTGGACCAAATTTGGCACAAATAACCGATGCTCCCAAATTTGAATACTTGTGGAATTGGAGTGGGATTGATTTTGTCATTTGGGAATTGCAAGCTGCTGGAATTTATTGAACCAAAGTGGGCACACAGAACTCCCATGACCAAAGGAAAATATTGGAAGGGTTTGGTGGGCATTTATATTGAGTTTTAGAGTTGTTGTTCACCTACATCCAGAGAGCGCTGTGGACTCAAACAATGATGGATCTGGACCAAACTTGGCCCGAATACTCAATATGCCCAAATGTGAACACTGGTGGAGTTTGGGAAAATAGACATTGACATTTGGGAGTTGTAGTTGCTGAAATTTATATTTAACCTGCAATCAAAGAGCATTCTGAACTCTACCAATGATAGAATTGAACCAAATTTCCCACACAGAACCTTCATGACAAACATAAAATACTGTGTTTACTGATGGTCTTTGGTGATCCTTTTGACATGCCCTCATGACCCCCCCCCCCCCGGAGTCCTGATCCCCAGCTAAAGAAACACTGATTTAAAAGAAGAAGAAGAAGAAAAAGAAGAAGAAGAAGAAGAGGAGGAGGAGGAGGAGGAGGAGGAGGAGGAGTACAAAACAGGTCTTTGGCTAGATGCCTCCCAACCCAGATTGAAAAGAAAGAATGGGGGAATTAAAGAAAAGTAGGAGTAGCAGTGAGATATAAATAAATACAATTGGGGCCAGGTGGATTTTCCTCTGTCACTCCCTCCTCTCTTTTTTTGAAAAAGAAATGCAGATGAATTTAGAAGTTGGATCGATGGGTTTTGTTGTTCAACAGAGATAAAAGATGAATACTCAGATATAGATTATTAATCCATACTTACTATTGATGCAAATGTATAAGTACTATCTATTATTTGAAAAGATAACTCCAGAAGGCAACCCTTTTAATGGGTGTCTAGTAGGGTAGAACACATTTTGCAGGGGAATTTACTATGGAGACAGTCAGATCTGAGATTTCTTGTGGCATAACGTAAAATAAACCATGTGCAGTTCACATTTGTCAGTCCACACACTGCCTTGCCAGAGAAAGAAAATATGTCACACAGATGAACAGTAAAGAAGAAGTAGTTTACTCTTTGTAGTTCAGAACAACTTATGTACAATGTGATCAGTTGCACCAACTTACAGAATGTCCTTTTATGAAAGATTTAAAATTGTCTTTCTTTGTCCATGTGGATAAACTACTTTAGCAGTTCATGAAGTGAGAGCACACTCCAAACTCCGTCTCTCTCTTCTTCTCTTTACACCGGTATAACTCAAGCCTTGACAAAAATGTAACAGTAACCAAAAGTCCTAGGCTCAGTCTGCTCCCTGGGCCTTGCCCAACCAATCAGCTTCATGCATCTTATTTTACAGTTGACACAGACACACACACTCACTGATTTCTTGCATGCTCCAACAGAATCTACCATGGAGACAGTCAGATCTGAGATTTATAATGCTGCTGGGTGTGGTGAAGGGTTTCAGAGGCTTGTCACTGCCAGAATCATTTCTAGACTCAGCCTTAAAAATGGCAAATCTATTTTTTCTCACCAGTCTTCTGCCATAGAGATGGCTATTTATTGAGACCAAGGATAGATACCAAAATCAATAGTTCAGCCATTTCATATTTGAGCTTTTTTAGAACTCAGACATGCATGCCATCTGGTCTTGGAGATTTATTACCATTTAATCTGTCAATTTCCTCTAAATGCCCTGCTTCCATTTGTGACAAAGAAAGATTGCACAAATGCTCAGAAAAAGCAAATGTGGGGACACTTAGCCTCTGTGTTGTAAGTGCAGAAACATCCAATTATGAACTAAGCTTCTGTTCAAAAATTTGCGATCAAGTTGTCCACTTGAAATGTGTTACACAGAAAAATAAGTGCAATGTAGTGCAATTTATTTGTAGGAGTAGGCACCTGACAACACATTTATAGATCGTGGAATTCCAGAATGGAGGTGATTAGTTTTTGGATATTGGGTTCATGAGCATCGACTTCCTGCATTTAATCATTTTGAACAAAAGTGGGCAAATTTTCATGCCTGTGCAATTTTTATGTAAGGGTGTGAAAGCTGGATAGTGAAGAAAGGTACCAAGAAGATCAACTCACTTGAAATGTAGTGCTTGATTAGCGTCCTGCTAAAAAAGACAATTATTTTGGGTCTGATGAGAAACAATTTTCTCTTTCTCTCAAAACAAAGATGACTAAACTGAGACTGTCATGTTGTTGTTGTTGTTCATTCGTTCAGTCGTCTCCGACTCTTCATGACCTCATGGACCAGCCCACGCCAGAGCTCCCTGTCGGCCATCACCACCCCCAACTTCTTCAAGGTCAGTCCAGTCACTTCAAGGATGCCATCCATCCATCTTGCCCTTGGTCGGCCCCTCTTCCTTTTGCCTTCCACCTTCCCCAACATAATTGTCTTCTCCAGGCTTTGCTGTCTCCTCATGATGTGGCCAAAGTACTTCAACTTTGTCTCTAGTATCCTTCCCTCCAGTGAGCAGTCGGGCTTTATTTCCTGGAGGATGGACTGGTTGGATCTTCTCGCAGTCCAAGGCACTCTCAGAACTTTCCTCCAACACCACAGCTCAAAAGCATCTATCTTCCTTCGCTCAGCTTTCTCTAAGGTCCAGCTCTCACATCCATAGGTTACTACAGGGAATACCATGGCTTTGACTAGGCGGATCTTTGTTGCCAGTGTGATATCTCTACTCTTTACTATTTTATCGAGACTGGACATTGCTCTCCTCCCAAGAAGTAAGCGTCTTCTGATTTCCTGGCTACAGTCTGCATCTGCAGTAATCTTTGCGCCTAGAAATACAAAGTCTGTCATGGCCTCCACTTTTTCTCCCTCTATTTTCCAGTTGTCAATCATTCTTGTTGCCATAATCTTGGTTTTTTTGATGTTTAGCTGCAACCCAGCTTTTGCGCTTTCTTCTTTCACCTTGATTAGAAGGCTCCTCAGCTCCTCCTTGCTTTCGGCCATCAGAGTGGTGTCATCTGCATATCTGAGGTTGTTAATGTTTCTTGCAGCAATTTTTACCCCAGCTTTGCTGTCATACTTCGGGCATATTCTGAGTGTTAGGATTTTCTGTAAGTTAAGGAAAACTACCCAAAATACAGCAGGGCATCCAAAATACAAACAGGATACAGTTGAGCACTTAGCTTATGGCAAGCAAAGTGTGATATGCCATTGGATGTGGTGGTAAGGAATTTAGAGCTTAGGGAGCAATGAACAAAAGGCCAATCCTTAAAATTACAAAAAGGTTTATTTACATTATGCATTTCTTCAAGGTAAGGAACTGGGTATGAGCTACTCTAACTCTTATCTCTTCTAGGGTTTCCAAGAGAGGGAAAAGTCTCAAAGCAGAGAGAGATTTCTCAAATCACACTGCACATTCACTGCATACTAAGATGTAAAAAGCTAAAGTCAGAAGAAAAGCTTGCAGTAGAAAAATATCCATTCTACACAACCAATCAGAATGAGAATAGAAATGGAAAGGAGAGAAGAAATTAGATACATTCCAACTGTCATACAGGAGACATGGGCGAAAGGAAACTCTCGGCCTATTTGAAGCTAACTAACTTGTTCCTCATTCGGGACTAGAGACTTGGGAAGTATGGGGTTGAATTCCAAGAATGAGATGATGTGACTCATTGGAAAAACAATAATACCTGTTGAAATGGAGGATGGTAGGAAAAGAGAAAGACTGAGTTGATTCAAATAGGAAAGCCACCATCTTGAGTTTGCAAAACTTGTGTAGTGATTATAATGACCAAAGATCTTGGAGGTTTTTATTCACAGTAGAAGTGTGTGTGTGAGAGAGAATAAATACCTGCAAGTCATCTGTCGATGTATGGTTCCTCCATGATTGTCATAGGAATTTCCATTGCCTGATGCCAAAATTGAAAGTGGAGACTCTCCTAGCATCCACTTTGGCTGAGTGAATTAAGCCTATGTTCTTTGCTTTCATCCTGTTCATGTCTCTTTCGATCTTCAGAGCCTAGGCATGCCGGGACTCTGAACTTATGGTTTAGCGGAGCTGAAAATCACATATTATATTTACAGGTTGACATTTCATTAAATGACACAGGAAGAATATAATATGATTGAAATGTTGATTTGTGCTTTGTTTCATGTTGCTGCTGCTTGTTTTGTTGTAGGTTGTGATGACATGAAGATTGTGGGGAAAAGTATTGTTGAAGGCTTTCATGGCCGGAATCACTGGTTATTGTAGGCTTTTCGGGCTGTATGGCCATGTTCTAGAAGCATTCTCTCCTAACATTTCGCCTGCATCTATGGCAGGCATCACCAGAGGTTGTGAGGTCTGAGGATGCCTGCCATAGCTGCAGGCGAAACATCAGGAGAGAATGCTTCTAGAACATGGCCATACAGCCCGAAAGCCTACAACAACCCTGTTGGGAAAAGATTCTGGTTCAAAGAGCTGAGAACATACATATCAAGATTTTTAAAAGCTTTAATGTATTTAGAGGACGGTGACCATATTGATCAAAGTTTTGGAAATGATCCCCTATGAGGAATGGTTTAGGGAGCTGGGAATGTTTAGTCTGGAGAAGACTGAGAGCTGACATGATAGCCATCTTTAAATCATTCAAAGAATGTCATACTGAACTTGCCTGTTTGGTTTCTGCTGCTCCAGAGGCTAAATTACAAAAAAAAAAAATTAGGTTTCATTGAAACATTAGGAAGAACTGTCTGATGGTAAGAGATGTTCTCAGAGAGTGATAGAGTCTCCTTCTCTGGAGATTTTCAAGCAGAGGCTGGATGGCCATTTTTTGGGAATGCTTTAATCATGTATTCCTACATAGCAAGGGGTTGGACTGGATGGACCATGTGGTCTCTTGCAACTCTATATCTCTATCATTCTATGAAAGAAATATGAATATCTGAGTCTTTGAGTAGTACTAAAGTAATTGTTTTGCATTCTGAGCATGGGATACTTGAAGGAGAAGAATCAAAACCTAGTTGACACTTGTTCAACATAGAGGAAATAGATCCCATGATGGCAATAAAAATAAATATGCACACAGATGTCAATCCACCAGCCGTTTAGTTTGCAGCAACCCCATCAAAGTAAACAGAGCTGGATTAAGAGTGAATTAATGCATTCAGCTCTTCTCTTGAGAAGAGCAATGTCAATTCGTGCTTTGCATATGGCTAAGATTTTGCATTATTTATTTATTCTTAACATTTTGTAGCCAGATTCTAACTAGTTGATTTGGAGGGTAATGTAGGTGTAGCAGAAGCCCATTCAAAAGTGAGTAGGAACAAAGTCACTTTGAAGTTTGAAAACTAGCTTAGGAGTAATTAAGTTTCTACTTTCAAAATGTTCCTCTAAAAAGGTATATTTAGAGGCATTTGGATTGGATTTTTAAAAAAAATATATCTAGCATCCAAGATTTGCATTCCTGTATTAACATAACAAAAACCATACCATCTATGCACCAGCAAGACTCAAAGGAAACACAAGTTTTGTAGAAATAAAAATATCCTTGGGCACAAAAAGCCCAAATGAAGGCAGTGGGCACAAGCAGTAAGATCAAATCAATGATGATAAAATATTGGTTGGCTCTTGGAGAATAATATGGAAGATCAGATGGAGAGGGAAATGAAATGGAATTTCGTGATACAAAATGCCAAACTGAAATACTTCACTCTGCAACAACTCCTCTGGTTTTCTCTTATTTTGTGAAATTAACACATTCAGTCATCCCTCCATATTTCATTTGATTATTTACTGTTGTAATTAATTTTTGAAAATATTTTTTATTAATATACATATTATACTACATAAAACTACATTTTGAGTATACATAACCTGTAGGTCTTCCAATACATCTCTATGATCAACTTTCACTAGGACTGACCATACAGTTGCAAGGCCCTAGAGGTCCCCAGAGAAGTGTTCACTCAGGTAATTTTAAATTCATATTTTCCCCACTTTTCTGGAGGTCCTGTGCCACTATCAATCAAACAAATAGTTTATTGTACTAACCAAAGCCATGGCAAAAAGTTACTGGTGCAGGGTGCACAGAATAGTACCCTCAAAGCAAACATTTCTGGATGTCCTGTGCCACTCAGGATACTTGATACCGCCAGTTCACTTCACATAAAACTTATAGAGCAAAACTATGATAACAAATGATATCAAGCTGCAAACAACTGGAGATATCCTCTGGAGCTGCCATCTAGGGTTATATCCATGGTTGAATTTTTTTCTTGACATCACACTTAATTTGTGCCTGTGATCTAGGCTGCAAGGACAAATGGATGGATAATACTTACTACCTGGTCATATGGCTGCCAGAGTTTTCCCATGTCATCTTGCATCATTGAGGGGCATGAGGAACGCAGTGTGCCACATCTTGCATCGTCCTGCTGCAGATGTTCTCATCCCATGGGGGGAAGAATGCAGTGCGCATGGACCGCATGGCTTCCCCCTATTTATTTTCATGGCAACATGGGAAGCCTCCTGTGTTGCCATGATAGTGCCATGTGCTGGCTATGCCCTTTTTCAACCATGGAGCCTGCCAGCATTGTTTCATGGAAGCCAGCCAGCTCTGTAAGTGCCCTGGGTTAAACCACCACATGTTGCCGATTTTCGCCCTGTGTGAAGAGGTTTTTAGCTAGGATTGCATGAGAAGACCTTTGGTCCTTTCTAACTGACTGATTCTAAGACTGAAAGATGAAAGTGGAAAACGGAATATGTTACATAAACCCCGTTATTCACATCCAGTTAAGACTCTTGGGATATTTCAGTCCTACTGAGGATTAACTTAATTTTACAAAGTAATGTCAGAATCATTCCAGTGGGAATGCCTTCATTTTGGTCTGGTTCCAGCCTGTAATAAGAGAGAGGCTGTCATGATGCACTCCGATACAGAAGCACGGCTGGATGCAATGTAGCTTTTCTCTTCATAGAAAGCCATTAAAAGGCCATAGGGAATAGCAGGTGACAGGTAAATTATCTATGCAAGGAAATCTTTTGGGAAGAATTTTATGTTCTGCCAAATGATGCAGGATGTTGTCCTACATTTTAATAATTATGCTATTTCTTTCCAAGTGATTAAAAAGGAATGTTTTTAAGCATCCCTTGAGGTTATCATGATTTTGCATAGCATAATAACTTTGAAATTTATCTGACCATCCTGGCCTTTGCTGAAAAGGCAGTTTTGCTTCTCTAAAATAACAATTTCCAGCTTCTCTGTTGGAGGCCCCAGACTCAGCTACTAGTTTTACATGGCACTAAAGTTACATATTAAAAATATATATGTATTCATGATCATTATTAATATTCAGTTATGTAGACAATATATGGGGCTTATAAAATACCTTCAGTATGGACTTACTAAGAATCAACCACTGCAAGAGAGGGGAATTTGTTATCCTGCTGATCAGGACACAACAGACCAATGTCTCCAATCCTTCTCTCCAGAGATCTTTGGTGTGAATCAGAAGCATGATCCCTGTCAAAATTCCTCCTTGCACAAGAGAGCCTTCATAGGAGGAGGATGGGACAATCAGTCTGCTGTAGTTTGGATCAGCAAACGCTGCTTGTTTACAGCTGCTACTGCCCAGCAAAACTCTGACATGTAATTTTTTGCATGTCAAGCATGATTCTCACCAAAGTTTCTCAACACTCAAAATATGCTTTTAGACCATTTTGCCTGCTTTTGAATATTGTTCCGTGTCTGATTTGAACATTTATTCACTGATGAAATAAAATGGCCAGAAGTAGGGATGTCAGTTGGTTTTAATTTGCAGAATGAGAACTACAGGTATTGGAGAACAGAGTCCAAAGTTTCCACTTCATCAACTTGACCAAACCCATGGGGACATGAACTCCTGAATAAAATGTGGATGAACTGGCTTAAACTGAAATCCATTTCCATCTTTTTCTCTTTTGTTCCTTTGACAGGACACTGCTATTTTTGTAAGCATCCATCATCTTATTTTTAGACACAACTGGTCTCTCTGAGGCATTTTCTCAGATGGAGTATTAAAGTACTTTCCATGTGGGATGCCAAAGAGTAAAGTTCAAATACATTCTTGAGCTCCTTAAGTGCCAGGTTCATGCTGCAAATTCTAGAATATCTTTTATTTTGAAGACCAAAGAAAAGAAGGCAAGAAAGCTAGATTGAAGCACACCTGGAACAGCACTACTGTAGATTTCAGCAAACTTTCATGAGTTTACATCCACCAACCGCTGCTTAGTTCTGACCAGAAAGTTTATTTCTTAAGGTTTTAGGATTTCTCTAAAAATAGTTAGAGATACAGAACAATGAACTTATAAGTTCCTATTAAGGAAACATATCTGCAGAAGATGAGAGCAAACAAGAGTCAAAAGACTCTCCTATCTTTATTCTTAAGATATGAAGAAGAAGAACTAGGCATGGACCACCAAGCCTTTTTCACAGTTCCAAAATCCCTTGTTCCCAGTCTCTAATGCAAGGGTTTTCAAACTTTTTCAGCTGTGGAGCCATTTTTAAAGCCAAAGTTTACCATAGAGCCCCAAGACATGTTTATGCATTATATAATAATAATAATAATAATCATCATCATCATCATCATCATCTGCCACTATCTTCCCAAAAGGACTCGGGGCAGCTCACAGAAGCACTCCAAGTGCCACATACAGACACCAATATGTAAGTATAAATACAATGACATCAGTACAATCAACAGCCCATAAACATCTCATTAATAAAATTATAAAAAATTGAAAATTATAAAATTTCTAAAATGCAGTGGAATCTAAGGGCTGAGAAAGGGGCTGAAAAGGGTGGTATATAAATATAGTAAATAAATAAATAATAAATAAACCTTCCAACAGGTTATCCTTCACAACAATCAATCAAAGTGCGGGCCAGTACTATCAATGGTTCATCACATTGGCCATGGACCTCTCTGAAGAGCCATGCTTTTAGACTCACCCTTTTGGGTGAGACTATAAGAGCCATCTAGTGCATCCTTTTGGCCTGAAGAGATGGGACAAATCTAATTTCTTTAGGGATGGTATTCCAGAACTGGGGAGCCACCACCGAGAAGGTCCTCTCTCTTGTCCTCACAAACTGTGCTTGAGATGGTCGTGGGACCAACTGAAGGGCCTCCCCAGAAGATCTTAATGCCCCTCCCAGTTAGCAGGAGGCGGTGTGGTCGCGAAGATAGCTATATATCATATCAGGCATGGGCAAACATTTTGACACACTGTGTTTTAAAATTTGACAGATGGGCCAGGCCAGTGGCAGACAGGTGAAGAATGTTTGTGTGAACTAATTGAAATAAGAAAACATAAACAAATTCCTATTCACACTGCACATATCTTGTTTATAGTGCAAAAAAAAAAAAAAGGAAGGAAGGAAGGAAGGAAGGAAGGAAAAAAACCATACAGTATTTAAAATGAAAAACAATTTTAACCAACATAAACTCAACAGTATTTCAGTGGAAAACCCCAGGGGCAACCCAGTCCAACTCCCTTCTGCCATGCAGGAAAAGCACAATCAAAGCACCTCTAAACTGATTGCCATCCAGCCTTTGTAATAATAATGATCTTTGCATAGCCTGTGTGGTCTAATGCTCAAACCACTAAACCACACAGGCTATACAGAGATCATGATTACTCCAGGTTACACATTCATAAGTTGAAATATGGAATCCTGGTCCTTTTCTTCAGCCTCTGGTTTTAGGAGTTTCTTTTTCACTCATTAATTTTTTGATGTTGTGAAAGCCAACCATGGTGGGTCCAGATGTCATGACTCCTCTGCATTAGAGACTTGACAGTGGATAATCTCTATGTGTCCCTGTTCTCATACAAATTGACCTTGTCAATTTTTCAAACTCTTCCCCTTGTCATGGCTAGAAGTATGCTTCTAGTTTGTCTTCCAGCTGTTAGATCTCATCTCCTACCCTTCACAAGTACCTCATGTGCAGCCATCACAATCTTGGCAAGCTTTAATGTGTTTGCTTATGGCCTAATTAAGTACTTTGTATTCATTACTTCTCAGCTCTGTCTCACAATTAATCTCTTCGATGTAATTACTTCGCCATGTACACTCTGTCAAGTGTGCAGCATCGGGACCTGTCCAATGTTTATTAAATGGGGCAAATGTATAGCCAATTAGTCTGCTAAAGATAAAAATGGGTGCCTGCCCCTAAAAGTACCTCTTGAGTTTCTTGGCTCTTTTCTGCTAATGTACATTTCAGCCCTATAAATCCTGTATCCCATTCATTGGGTGGCATGTTTATGTTCCATCTGCCTTTAAACTTAAGATGAATGAAAATGCAGTGAAAACAAACAAAACTCTCTTGAGTGACTCTCACGCCAGGTTGAAAGGAACCTTTAGGAACTTATGGCTGATATGTCATGACGCATAGCAATCTAAGTTCGTGTTAAATGCATTCTTTTGGGATTTACTTTTGGTCACTGGAGAAGTTTTAGTATTTCCTTCCACTCTATGTATGGAGGGATCAGTGCCACCACAAACCATTATGCTTGTGATAACTCTTCACCCCCCCCCCCCCACTGATGTTGCAAAGAAAGAATCAAAGAAGCATTTAGCAATGACACCACACTCTGACACGTCTTGAGGACCAAAACATTATTTCAGTGGAAGATATCTTGGTCCAAGTTGAATCCCCTTCTATTTCCACCAGTAATGAAATGGTTTAGGAGGTAGGGCATCATCATATTATAAATAAAGTAATTGAATGCCATGCTAGACCATGAAGGGTCTTGGCTTTTACTTGAGGTGACTGTCTAAAGATTTAGTTTGCAGGAGATATCTCACAGTTTCTTCCTCTTCCTGGGCTTTAATATTCAGAGATAGACCTGGAAGAGACTATAAAAGCCATCTAGTGCACCCTCATTCTGCAATGCAGGAATACACAATCAAAGCACTTCAGACATATGACCAGACCATTTCGACATGTGGGGAAGAGATGCCTTTCTTTTTATTCATTGTGAGCTGAAAGCAGCACCCAGTTAATGACATCTACAGGTGTTATTGAAAGATATGTCTATATGTAAAACTGTTGTAGTTGTGGCAGATGGAGGACTCCAGCACTTCTATGTCTTACAATTTCCTCCCTGAGTCCCTAACTGTATTACGACTGTGTTCTTCCCCATCCTATGTCCATTCAGTAGTCAGGGAGGAAAGGAGGAAGATGAGAACCATTTGACCACCCAGCTGCTTCTAGGCAACCACTTGCAGGAAGGAAAAAAGGCATCTTCCTAAAACTCCAGGGAGGCTATTTCTCCTAGATATCCAGAAATATGTCTTCTTGTGAGCTGCTGGCTGCTTGGCTTCCCCTTCTTTTCCTCCAGCCCTATCTCGCCTGAGGAAGATCTGGTTACAGATATTGAACAATGAATAAAAACTGCAGGTGAACAGATTCCACTTAAATAATTTCCTGACAGTAAGAGCTGTTCAACAATGAATATACTGCCTTGGAGTATGATGGAGTCTCTATCTTTGGAGGTTTTTAAGCATAGACTGGATGGGTTGACTGCATGACAGAATAGGATTGAACTTGAATGCCCTTGTGATTTCTTCCAACTTTACAATTCTATAATTTTCTTGACGCATCCCAGAATCTGCTTCCTGAGGCAGCCACCCCATTCTGCTTCATGATAGAGTCAGCCTAGACTTTGGGGGAAAGGAAATTACCAAAGTTAGCTTGCCCTTTTGGCACCTTTTCAGAGCCTACTCAGCATCCTTACTGGCTCAGCATAATCATATCAAGGCAAGCAAAACAACCCGAAGCTGCACTCTGACAGTTACTTCTGGTGCTTGCATTAATTCTCAGTCAATGGCCTCTTCACAGGCATGGGTGAAGAACATTTTTAGTTTCTTTGCCTGAAGGCCTTCTGCAGAAAATTGGACTGCTAATGCAAGAAAGTAAACAGACAGAATACAAGTATTTATGTAAGTAGAGCCTTGGAATTAGAAAGCAGTTAAGATCAAATCTTGACATTTTTTATTTGGCTGATTTGGAAGACTGTTTGTGTTTTACTAGTTGTTAAGGAAAAAAAGCAAATGGCTCCCATAGGTTTAGGTGGATTGGGGTGAAGATGGAGTTTAAAAACCAATGAGACTTTATTTCATCAGAGGTAATTATTTCTCACTGTTATGCCATTATTTAATTGCTGAGTTACTGAATGAGCCACAGGCACAAATACACAATTTTTATGACCTGTAGCACACACAATTTTTATGATCTGACTTTGGTTGTTAGAAAGGAGCAATGGTGTACTCTTAGTTGGAGACTCTGTCGCTGAACCTTTGCACATTAACATTAACAATAGCAAGCACTGCAGAACTAGAGCAGAATTTTGAAGTCAGCATGATCAATCCCTTTCCCCAGTAACTAAGGAATAGCTATATTTGAATAAAAACTCTATAGAAAGGACAGGGAACATAATACTTGGTATGGTATTGCTCTGTGTATCAAAGAAGGCAATATACCAAACAAGTTCTCTAAATATTTGAAAGGATGTTATTTTGAAGACAAATCAGTTTGTTTTGCTGCTCTATTGATCAGGACACAGCAATGAATACAAAGTAAAGGAAAAGAAATTCTACGATAATATTAGGAATACATTTCTGATGGGAAGAGCTGTTCGACTGTGGAACAGGATGCCTCAGAGTGTGTGGAATCTCCTTCCTTTGAATTTTTTAAAATAGAGACTGGATGGCTGTCTGTTGGGAGTGCTTGAAGAATGTATTCCAGCATGGAAGGGGGTTGGACTGCATTACCTGGTGGTCTCTTCCTACTAAGATTCAATTATTAAAATCTGGACCCCTCAAAATTTTGAATTATCAACTGCAGTTCTACTGGGACACATAGTGAGCTGCATTACCTTTCAATTTGTCCTGTAGAAACCTCCATGAACTTCCCTTGGAATGTTCCCCCACCACACCTAAGTGGTCTGCGGTCTGGTCTTTTCCACACTCACATGTTGTGGGCTCCACTTTGTAGCCCCATTTCTTAAAATTCCCTCTTCATCTCGTGGTACCAGAGCACAGTCTGCTCAGTGTCTTCCACGTCTCCCAGTCTTCTGTGTGCCCAGGAGGGAGTTTCTCATCCAACATTGGCCACTGATTGAGGTTCTGGGTTTTAACCTGACACTTTTGCATTTTCACTTGCTGAGGTGTTCCTGCAAGTACCTCTGTAGATCTTAGAGAACTGTTTCTTGATTTAAGACGTTGGCATGCTGACTGATATCCAAACAGAGGATGGACTGGAGATGTCAATGTCAATCCAATGACAGTTTATTAAAGCTTTCTGCCATGATGGAGACCAGCCAGCAATGACACTGGACAGAACCCTGGACCAAACACGGAGCACATCCTAGCCAGACACTTTTTGAACCGATCAAGAACTGGTATGAAAGTCTTGAATAGTTATAAAAATGTAATAAATAAATAAATATGCTATGTCTTTGCAATTTTGGTATGTCAATTTTGGAGTGCTGTTACTGCTGATGTCCTCTTTGGCCATTGAGAATAATAATAACAACAAAACTTTATTTGTATACTGCCCTATCTCCCCTAGGGGGCTCAGAGCGGTTTCCACATATGCAAAATAATACAAAAACATACAATATAAAACAGAAACATAGACATAAACTGTTAACACAAAATATACATTTAAATCAATTTAAGACCAGTTCTGTTCTCTTATTCGTGGTAGTTAAGCTGCCAGGGGCAAATATTTCAATAAGGGGCCTGGACTATTTGGAACAGGCTGGGCCAAGGAGAAGGAAAAAACTAGAGTACAAAGATCGGTCTCAGCAATGGCTCTACTAGGGCCAATTAAAGGACTATAAAAAGGGTCTAAAGCCTCTGAATTTGCCTTCAACTTGTCTGTGTCTCATCTAACCTTCTGGGAAACTAGAGATGCTGGGCTCCAAGCCCACAGTACTTGCAAAAGCTGAAATTCACATAAAAATTCTATCAAATTGGAACGAAAGATATTTTAGATTTTGGAAGAGGATGTTTCTCCCATGCCTTTCTCACCTCTCAAACATAGTCATTGATCTGCACACATTTTTATGGGAATCAGGTCAGCATAGAACATCAACTAATGCAGACCAACAATACATAGTATCAGAGCACCAAATACCATCTTATCATGAAAGCTAAGCACATTCAGTCCTGATTAGTACTTGGATGAATGTCCACCAATGAATACTAGGTATTGCAGGCTATATTTCAGAGAAAGGAAGTGGCAAAATTACCTTTGAGTGGATACCTATGAGAATCCTACAAAATCAAGTAAGGCAACATACAATTAGAAGGCACAGGTACACAGATAGGGCGACCCATTCTTCTGTTTATGTAAAGAAGGGATGCTAAAGAAGTGTTAGGTTTCAGTGGAATGTGATAGGGAGAAGGTTGTTGTTGTGTGCCTTCAAGGCATTTCTGACTTACGGTACTCTGTCATGAGATTTTCATCTAGGACAGTGGTTCTCAATCTGTGGGTCCCCAGATGTTTTAGACAACTCCCAAAAATCCTAATAGCTGGTAAACTGGCTGGGATTTCTGAGAGTTGTAGGACAAAACACCTGGGGACCCACAGGTTGAGAACCACTGATCCAGGAGGTTTCCATGTCTGAGTAGGGAATTTAAACTCTAGTCTCCAGTGTCTCAGTTCAAAGCTCAAACGACTTCACCATGCTGGCTTTAAGGGGAAGGCATGGCTATGCAAGTTAAACATCCAGAGATACAGTGGGCAACCTCCTTTATATTTGTTTATTTGATTCATTTCTCATAGCACACAGACCTGCCATGATGAATAAGTCAGTAAATTATGAGTTAAAAGAGGGCAAGGGAGAAGAAAGGCTCCAAGTGATTAGTGTCTGAAACTGCCTGATTGACACAAAGAGGCTGAAACCGATCTCAAAGAAATCCCAGCAGTTTTGAAATTATTCTCCTTGTCCTCTTCGTTCATTTGCACTGAAAGCTTGTTCATCCACCCACCCTTTTGATAGCCTCATCATAACCATTTTATAATGAGAAAGATTGCTTCGAATCTTGGCAGCTCTTTGGTCTCCAGGAAAAGGATTAAACTGTCAAAGGAACTCCATTTTCAAGCACTGAGCTCTTCTAGGAAATCTCCTAAATTAAAAGTAGACATTTAAATCCATTCATTAAGCCAGTGCTAAATGGGGTCACTTCTATGGAAAAGAACACCCATGTCTCTGTCCTTGTATAACCTTGTGGTAAAGACCCTTCCATTGCTTCTATCTGAACATGCCACTTATGCCTCTGACCAACACATATAAACACAGAGTTCTCAGAAAACGTGTTTAGTTGCATTACTTTTTTAAAAACAATTTATATTGATTATCTGTATACCAATCCCAGGATCCTGTGATAATTGGAGAATGGGTTATCATCATCCCCATCATAATATATTTTCTGGAACTATTTGGCTCATAATCAGTCTTCATCACTGACTGCTGAGGTGTAAAAATGTCATGGTCTGTCCATGACATGGAACTGACATGCAGCAGAAACCAGACTTTGACAATATTTGATGGCTAGTGGCCATTCCTTGTCAGCATTTTGACAGCAAATTTGGAGTGGCAATCAGTAAATGATAGCTGTCCCACATGAGAACCTCATCAATGTGATATTAACTATATTCATCTGCATAGCCAATTAAAATGTTAATGTACTTTCAGTTATGATATTCATATTTTGGAAAGTCATGCTTTTTGGATTATTTTTTAGTTCTGTGATACTGCATTCAAGTTTGATTGTAAAATAGACAAGGGACAAATTAGTGGTTTACAACAATACTCTTGTGCACATGAAGTGATATCCTATTACAGAATTATGTAGAATAAATATCTCCTTGTGAAATGATACAATAGAATGCAACATCAGCATTGAGCAAATATACAACGACATCCCAAACCAAATGTGCATGTAAACATACTTTCCTGATAGGGTGTGCAGGTATCCGTTTTGCCTTAGGAAGTTCAGTTAATTTGGCATTCAGATTGGGGAGGGCCACCCAAAGCCCTAACCCAAAATGAGTAATGAATACCCAAAGCTTTCAGCTAATGGGGGCTGAGCAGCACTAGCCGCACTCTACCTCCTTTCTCTTCCTTTTCCTTCTTCAATTAATGGCTATTTTGGCTCGTTTCCTTCATTTTTTCTTCATTTCTTTAGAACAGTGGTTCTCAACCTGTGGGTCTCCAGATGTTTTGACCTTCAACTCCCAGAAATCCTAACAGCTGGTAAATTGACTGGGATTTCTGGGAGTTGTAGGCCAAAACACCTGGGGACCTACAGGTTGAGAACCAGCTGAGTACTTCCCAGCCTCCTTCCCAAAGGCACCTCCCTTGCTGAGTGCATGATGGGAGTTGAAGTTTTTCTCTGTTTCTCAAGTTTCTTTCTCAGCCCTCAGCCAAGTTGTGCTCATTCTCTTACAGTGATATCTTATTGGCTGAGAATGGACACATCCAACAGTGACTACAATTCCGAGAACTCTGTTGTAATTATGGTTAAAACTTTTTTTAAAAATTCCTTCAAATTAGTGGAACGGTGAAACATTCTGAAAGTTGGCAGATACCTTGCAGTCATGCATGTGTCCTTTAAAATAGGAAACGTTCCTTCTGGTAGGCCTAAAAATGACAAACAAGCCTCTAAAGTTTCCCCATTGTCTCCAATGGGCTGAATCTTTCCAGAATGAAAATGGTACACCCCATTCTATTTCGGCACTGGCTCAGAAAACAGAATGGGGTGGGGGCAGCTTAAAACAGATAAAAAAATGGTAAGGTTTTGGGGCATTATGAATACCCCTATTGCCTGGTAGTGAGACCCATCAAACTCAAGAGAGCTAGCTTTCAAACAGATAGCTATTGGTGTTCATCTTATTAAGTTTTTTTAATTAATTAAATAGGAAATTAATTGGAAAGATTTAAAGAACCCATATCTAAGAGCAGTTTGCAAAGGAATCCAGCCTCAGAGTACACACACCCACGTTCACACAAAGGCCTCAATCCTTTACCTCATGTGGTAAGCCACATCCAAAAGTCCTTGTACTTTATCAGCCTTGTGTGATAAAATTTTGTGTTGCAATAGCCAGGTGTAACATGATTATAGCCATGGGTTGTTGTAGGTTTTTTTTGGGCTATATGGCCATGGTCTAGAGGCATTCTCTCCTGACGTTTTGCCTGT
The DNA here is from genome assembly GCF_037176765.1 of Anolis sagrei. Lineage (NCBI taxonomy): Eukaryota > Metazoa > Chordata > Lepidosauria > Squamata > Anolidae > Anolis > Anolis sagrei. The sequence goes on from NC_090023.1 coordinate 16,949,818, forward strand.
ATCTATGGCAAACATCCTCAGAGGTAGTGAGTTCTGTTAGAACTAGGAAAAGGGGTTTATATATCTGTGGAATGACCAGGGTGAGACAAATGACTCTTGTCTGCTGGAGCTAGGAGTGAATGTTTCAACTGACCACCTTGATTAGCATACAATGGGCTGACTGTGCCTAGAGAAAACTTTTGTTGAGAGGTGATTAGATATCCTTGTTTGTTTCCTCTCTGTTGTTGTTCTGTTGTAATTTTAGAGGTTTTTAATACTGGTAGCCAGATTATGATCATTTTCATGGTTTCCTCCTTTCTGTTGGAATTGTCCACATGCTTGTGGATTTCAATGGCTTCTCTGTGTAGTCTGACATGGTGGTTGTGAGAGTGGTCCAGCATTTCTGTGTTCTCAAATAAAATGCTGTGTCCAGGTTGGTTCATCAGGTGCTCTGCTATGGCTGATTTCTCTGGCTGAAGTAGTCTTCAGTGCCTTTCATGTTCCTTGATTCATGTTTGGACAATGCTGCATTTGGTCGTCCCTATGCAGACTTGTCCATATCTGCATGGTATATGGTAGACTCCTGCAGAAGTGAGAGGATCCCTCTTGTCCTTTGCTAAACGTAGCATTTGTTGGATTTTCTTGGTGGGTCTGTAGATAGTTTGTATGTTGTGTTTCCTCATCATTATAGCCATGGTAAGACCCCTGGAGAAATCCATCAGAACTGAGATCTGTTGCCATAATGACATAACTGGCTATGGAGATGTAGCCAGATCATTCTCTGAGTCTGGCTGCCCAGATTGTTTGTGGGTCAGAGGTTTGAGAAACTTTTTCGTAAAGGAGGAGCTTTGGGTTCTGAAGAGGGAGGAAAGGGACGTCACACCCTTTAGCACAGGGGTCCCCAAACTAAGTCCCAGGGGGCAGATACGGCCCTCCAAGGTCATTTACCCAGCCCTCGCTCAGGTCAACCTAAGTCTGAAATGACTTGAAAGCACACAACAATAACAATCCTATCTCACTAGCCAAAAGCAGGCCCACACTTCCCATTGAAATGCTAATAAGTTTATATTTCTTAATATTGTTCTTCATTTTAATTATTGTATTGTTTTAAAGTGTTTTTGCCCTACAAATAAGATATGTGCAGTGTGCATAGGCATAGGAATTCATTCTTTTTTTTTTTTTAAATTATAATCCAGCCCTCCAACAGTTTGAGGGACTGTGACCTGGCCCTCCGTTTAAAAAGTTTGCAGCCCCCTGCTTTAGTGCTTTTAAGAAAGGACATCTGCACATGTATGTATGCAGATGTCTCTAATGGAATTATGGTCAGAATTCATCGGGGATACAGAAGAAAAAAAATCAGTTTATTTATCTAACACTCGATGATTTCTGAAATGGCACAGCTCCACATTCTCAATTCTGCAATCAATGATACCGCAACTTGCTCATCAAAAAGCAGTTCATATCTCGGTCTGCTTGCTGTTAGAAGATTAACAGGGAATGTTCAATACATATGATGGCTTATCTTTTACCATTCAGATTTTTTTTTGCTGGTCCAGCTTTTGCCCTTCTGAAAAGACAAAGCCACAGAAAACAAAGGATGTTATTGACTTCCAGGCACAATCATTGCTGTGTGCTGATCAATGGATCATATGAGATGTTTGGAAAGGGACAAAGTTCAAACTTTCAAACATATCCTTTAGGCTTGAGTAGAATTTCATATTGCTAGCCAGGACTGGATTAAAGGAAATAAACCTGTTTGTCTGTTTCCTCAAAAGTATATTTGTAAATGGATATAGAATGCTTACCTAGGGTTTTTATCTGGAGGAAGGGGGAGGGAATAGCACAGAGCATATCATAAATGCTTCCTCTCTCACCACCTTTCAAAGTGCTTTTTCTTGTCATGCCCATAAGATTTCACTGCTTGAAGATCCATGCTCTCTTAATAAAGAGCGAGAATTCATTAAAGTTACCTGAAAGCAATTTTCAATTATGAAACTGCAATTTAAGTGAAGGAGAGAGGACAGGAGAAGGAAAGGGGTCTTTGATGTGACAAAAGTCAAGTGTTGATTGACACATGTTCACTTGTCATTTGGAGTCAATTTCAGACTCTTGGGGGAATCTAGCTTAGCAAGGAAGATGATCATCTGCTGTCAGCAGGTGACATGAAAAATGTGGAGGTGGGAGAAGCAAGTGGGGTGTAGAAATCTGACTTTCAGCAAATTATGCAAGAGACATGCATGTCTTCTGCAAGGCACAATTAACCCCCTTTATTGTGTAAGCAATGCTCTACTATGATCTCATTTTTCAAGCTTTGGGATTGGACAAGGATTTACATTTTCTCATCCACGGCGGATGCAATGGGTTAAACCCTTGTTCTGCTGAACTGCTGACCTGAAGGTTGGCTGAACTGCTGATCTGAAGGTTGGCAGTTTGAACCCGTGAGATGAGGTGAGTTCGTGTCATAGAATCATAGAATCATAGAATCATAGAATCAAAGAGATGGAAGAGACCTCATGGGCCATCCAGTCCAACCCCCTGCCAAGAACCAGGAACATTGCATTCAAATCACCCCTGACAGATGGCCATCCAGCTTCTGTTTAAAAGCTTCCAAAGAAGGAGCCTCCACCACACTCCGGGGCAGAGAGTTCCAGTGCTGAACGGCTTTCACAGTCAGGAAGTTCTTCCTCATGTTCTGTAAGCTCCAGCTCCTGCCAACCTTGCAGTTTGAAAACATGCAAATGTGAATTGATCAATAAGTACCGCTTTGAAAGGAAAAGGCAAAGAGATACTTCAAGCAATCTTGCTGGCCACACAACCAGGAGGTGACAACACAGGCTCCTCAATTTGAAAATGGAGAAAAAAGCACCTACCTCTGAGGATGCTTGCCATAGATGCAGGCAAAATGTCAGGAGAGAATGCCTCCAGAACATGGCCATATAGCCTGAAAAAACCTACAACAACCCAAAAAGCACCTCCCCAGAGCCACAGATGAGCACCCCCTCCAGAAGCCAGAAATGAAAGGAGAAGCCGCTACCTTTGTTTATGTTTGTCTGTCTTATTGTATATGATTGTAAAGGCATTGAATGTTTGCCTATTATGTAAATGCTGTAATTTGCTCTAATAATAATTTTATGGTTGGGGGACACACAGCCCGAGGAACTGTATTAAAGGGTCACAGCATTAGGAAGGTTGAGAAACACAGCTCTAGAGTGAAACCCTCAGTGTATATTATCACCTCAACTAAGTTAAAGTTAGGGTTACAGTTAGGATTAAGGTAGAGTGAAGGAAGGAGAGGTAAAACAAATGAAAGGGAGAGATGGCCAAATGTGGGTGTAATGATGAGGTGGGGAAATTGATGAGGACAATAGTCTTTCTCTTCTTTTGGCAGCAAGAATGCTTTCAGATAGCAAAAATATCCCTTGTTTTTGCCTCCATTCAGATTCTTTCCCCTCAAAAACAAAAAACAACCCCCCTTTCACCCTTCATAACGGTTCCTTGAAATTCCTGTATTTTTCTTCACCATCTTCTGCTTCCTAAGCTAAGGACTTTCCGTCAAGAGATTCCCACCCACACGTCTGTGCCAGTACAGTAAAACCATGAGATATTTTTAGAGGCGCTTCCTCAGTGTTTGTGGGTTAAATATCTCAAGTGAGGCGAATGAGCGGATGATGAAGAAACAAGCTGAAACCCCAAATGTCATTCACTAATGATAAGCAAAGATTCTGAAGGAGAAATGAGGCGTAGAGGAAAACATTTGGCATTGAGAAACACTACGGCAAATATGTTCAGTTTTAACATGCAAAAACTAACACCTCTCCCCCTAAAAGCAACACATACTGGATGCATATGGTAAAAAGACTGGGGAACATTTGCTTTTAATGGGAAGGACAGACGTTGTTTTAAGGAACCATAAAGAAACACAGCAGAATGCAAACACATCCCCCTCTCTTCCCTCTATAGTCCTGAGAAATTGGAATGCATTTGTGGCATTATGATACACTGAACTTCTCAAGCTGAGAACGAATAAATGTATAGAGCTTGGGCTTCTTGAAAGTTTCTATTGTTTCTGAAAAACTGAAGACTGCATTTGTGGCTGTTCTATAAGTGTTGAGACATTTAGTTGTTTCTTTATTTTTGATGATAATCTGTCAGTTGGCTTTTGCTTCTCATTCCAGCCCCTAAAAAACAAAGCACGATATATTTTGCTCTCAATGTTCTGCATTATTTTCTGGAAGGAGGTAGTTCTGACTTTTAGGAGGAATGTCCCTTAGTGATGTGCACATCTTTCCAGCTTGTACTGTCCTGTCACTGCCTTTACAATTGGTGTATGGCTGTTTCTATTGCTTTATTCCCCATGAGGAAAAATCTTGATCCTCCCTTTTTCATGACTACCCTCCACCCCTAATAAAAGAGAGGCATAGTTTGACCCTGAAATAGAGTTATAGTTTCCAAAGGAAGCAGGGCTAAGATGAACTGCAACAGCCCCCATCCACAACATGAGGTCTTCTTCCACCCTTCCTGGACCAGCAGCAAACCCCAATCGCTTGAAGCCCATTTCCCTTTCCACATGAACATTTTTGGATCAGCACTTTAATCTAAGCTAGTCCGGATCAGTGCATATGTGGAGGAGACCATGGTTCCTCCATTTATGGCAGGACTGAGTGCAGGTCACATGAAGCTGAACCCACCCAAGGATCTCCACTGGTGACCTCCAAGCTTCCCAGATGGTCAATGTATTGTCGAAGGCTTTCATGGCCGGAATCACTGGGTTGTTGTATATGGCTTCTAGAACATGGCCATATAGCCCAAAAATTCCCAGATGGTCACCCAGGTCCCGATGCTGCAGTGGCCAAAAAGATAGAATGGAGTTGGAAGAAACCTCATGGGCCATCCAGTCCAACCCCCTGCCAAGAAGCAAGACATTTGCATTCAAAGCACACCCGAGAGATGGCCATCCGGCCCCCTGCTTCCCAGCTGCCAATAGATTCACACCAGCAATCATCCAAAGGAAACCTGACCCTGTTAGAAATCTCTCTAGGAACACACAACCTCCATTGTAACAAAACTGAAACATAATTCCTATGATGCTACAATGTATCTCCATTTTTGGGACTTAGCCAACACTTTCCTCTCCAGCCCTATACTTTGTATCTTTTGTTTTCTTTCCTCCTTCGAATCTCCTGATCGGTGCGGAAATTATACCAAGAAAAATAAAAGGGGATAATCTCTCCTATACTTTATGCACCCCACTTCTCCCTTACTATGAGCTTTCTGGAAGCCTAGCAGCAGAACACCAAGCCCCGTCCCTTCCCTTTCCCCTGTCAAATTTAAAACTGTGGTAGAGAGACAACTCCTTGAGAAAAACTCAGCAGGGTCTTGATATGTATGTCAGGGATGTGTAGCTCAGTGGGGTCAAACCAGTGGCCCACCAGGTGTTTTGGACTTTAGCTCCCAGAATTCCTGGACATTGGACAACTTGGCTATGGCTTCTGGGAGCTGGAAGCCCAAAAAATCTAGAGGACCACAAGTTTGACACCTCTGGAGCTAGATCCCCTTCCCTACCATCCCTCATTCATTTGTATATCCAAATTCAGGTATTCCAAAAAGAAAAAACCACCCCAAATTCCTGATCATCCCAGGCTAAAGCAATTGCATTATCAAATCTGCATTGGTTTTGTGGCATGCTGGCAGGAAAGCATCGTAGAATGCTTCCCAAGCCCCATCTGATGAGGTCACTAGTGAGTTTCCATAGCAAGGCAGGGAATTGAACCTTGGTCTCTAGAATGTAGTCCTATGTCCAAACCACTACATCGCGCTGACTCTCAAGAGCCTGTATGGTTTAACTAAAACTGAAGAGAATTAAGGTTGCCGTTTACAGCTTTCCTTAAGAGCTCTTTGAAAGTTATGAATTCCCATAATTTGAATACTGCGCTGACCTCTGTTTTGGTGTGGGGAACATCTCTATGGAGCTGAAGACACTGGAGCTGTGATCTCTCTCAAGAAAACGAAGCGCTTCCTTTTGAAAGGATATGCTAACAGTGAACACAAGTCTTAATTTGAACTTCAAACAATGGAAGAAGGAACAGTTCCCATTTTATATAAAGCAAACAGATCAAATATAGCAATTTTCTTGCTGGAATGAAAACAAACTTCTGTAATTAAAAAGAAAAGTTTCAAGGCCTCTAGTTTTCAAGAACAACAGCAAGGGACCAAAAGAAACTGTTCTTTCTTGTAGTGTTAATATTAAATATGACTTTTAATTAGAATAACAAATACTGGGGGGAAATACATTAACTCCCAAACTGAATTATCTTTTGAAAAAGAATAAATCTTAAAATATAATGTTTTTTTAAAAAACAAACAAGCAAATGCAAAACTGTGTTTTTTCCTCAATTGACAGTAACTTATTTCAATGAATGAAATAACAGTAATTTGCATATTATAATGTATGTTTTCATCCCTAAATGAATTATCAATGTGCTTTATTTTGCTGAAGCAAAGAATTTCCAATTCTGGAACCTCTTGTGGTCCCAGTTCAGCCTGTTGGCATCTCCTAAATCCCCTCTTCTTCAGGACACCGTTTCCTTGAGCAGTGCAGCTTTTCTTTCACACGTTAAACAGGTTGACATGTTTTTCCTAAAGCTTAGGACATCATCTTATGGATTCTGGGTTCCATTTCCATGTGCTTTGGAAACAGAGGCCTACGGGAGTCCCATGGAGGCCATCACATGAAGTAAAGACACTTTCTGGTGGGACTTGGTGGGACTCTCTTTCCATAGCACATGGAAACGGGGCCCAGGATGTGTTTTGAGTAGTTGGGTGCTACCCAACTCCAAACGAGGGAAAGTGAGTGAAAGACAGACCTCAACAGGGAAACTATGTGGGATAGCTGTCCATCCCAAAAGGTGGATGTTGATGAGAGTACAGTGTTCCCTCACTTATCACGGATGTTCCATTCCAGGATCACCCATGATAAGTGAAAATCCATGTGGTAGGTATGCTATATTTATTGTAATGTTTATACATTATTTTAGCATATTTATAACAAGACTGTGGCCAGGAAATCAGAAGATGCTTACTTCTTGGGAGGAGAGCAATGTCCAGTCTCGATAAAATAGTAAAGAGTAGAGACATCACACTGGCAACAAAGATCCGCCTAGTCAAAGCCGTGGTATTCCCTGTAGTAACCTACGGATGTGAGAACTGGACCTTAGGGAAGGCTGAGCGAAGGAAGATAGATGCTTTTGAACTGTGGTATTGGAGGAAAGTTCTGAGAGTGCCTTGGACTGCGAGAAGATCCAACCAGTCCATCCTCCAGGAAATAAAGCCCGACTGCTCATTGGAGGGAAGGATACTAGAGACAAAGTTGAAGTACTTTGGCCACATCATGAGGAGACAGCAAAGCCTAGAGAAGACAATTATGCTGGGGAAAGTGGAAGGCAAAAGGAAGAGGGGCCGACCAAGGGCAAGATGGATGGATGGCATCCTTGAAGTGACTGGACTGACCTTGAAGGAGCTGGGGGTGGTGATGGCCGACAGGGAGCTCTGGCGTGGGCTGGTCCATGAGGTCACGAAGAGTTGGAGACGACTGAACAAATGAACAACAACAACAACATAACAAGTGTGCATGTGCAGTCTAGCCCTCATGCTTCCTTACCCTCCTCCAAAGCCATGCAGACAGCAGCAGCCCAGGGAGGCAGGCCTTCCCCACCAGACCTCAGGCCGCTGCTCTGCCAGAGTCTGCGAAGGCCAGGGAGGGAGGCCTGGATGTTTTTGGAGTGGCATTGGGGCCTCCGGTGGGCTGCATCCCTACCTGGAACAAGGAGGAGGACAAAGCATGTCTGTTTGCAGCCTGAGCCACCAACGGAATGAACAAAAAAGTGACAGGATGCGAGGGGCCGCACAACAGCCTCCCTTTTAGAGGCCCATTGTATTGCAAATAATTTATATTACTATTTATAAAAAAAACCCTGCGAAACAGCGAGTCCACATAAAGCAAACCATGAAGTAGCGAGACAACACTGTACATGGAGTAAGATGGTTCCCTCTGGTTTCCCCTGTCTTCCTCCACTCCCCTGTGGCTGGAGGGATGAAGTTTCTAGTTATTGGCAGTAAGAGCTTTAAGATTAAATATACTGGTATTTTAGTCCCCAACATTCTTCTGTTCTCCCTGCTCACAATGGGAATGCAGATGCTTAGAATTAATCTAAAACTCAAAGGTCATCAAGTCAACCTTCAGAGTAAAGATGTCACCTTCTTTGCCCCTGATGTACATGTCAGAGTTTTATATTGTTTATGTCATTTCTTAAGTGAAAAATGGGTAAGTGATTGTAAGAATCATGTCCAATCACTGTATGGCCAGCAACAATCAAGCCACCTGTGGGAGTTGAGGTACTACTAATAGAGACTAAGCACATTGTATTACTTGAGGTTGGAGTAGAGGTTGCAGGTTGGAGAGAGATTGGCTGGAGGCTGGAAAGAGACTGGAAAGAAGCTGGAAAGAGGTTTGGAATTACTGGAGTTGTATTATTGCCGCAACGTCTGGAGAACAAGACTGTGAAGATAAAGACTTTGTGTTTATAAGTTTTTGTATGGATATTCCAAGGACTCTGTTTTATTTGTGAATATCTTTATATAAATATTTCTTTGCTTGAAGACCGTTTGTTTTCTGTTGGGCTTTTCTTCTTGGATGAAGGGGCGCAACTTCTGCAGAAGGGATTGAATGTTTGGAACCAACTCCAGTTTGATAGCAGCGACAGTACAGAGTTTACAGAGTGGACACAATCCACACAAACCAACTTCCTTTACTCTCCTCGATGTAATACATCAACAAACCCACACCACATTTTGATACAGGGACTTATCATATGAAGAAAACTTGAATGAGCTGAACATGTTCATCTCTATCATATGAAGAAAACTTGAATGAGCTGAACATGTTCATCTCTATGAATCTATTATTATGTTTGATTATTTCCAATGGGTAAGCAGACAGGCTGCCAGCATCTTGGGATATGATCCCTAGAAAAGTTGCCTGTTGAACTAAGCAGAAATGAGACTTAAAATCTAATGATGCTCAGGAGTCTTCCTGAACAAAGACTCCCACTGGGCTATAAAGTATAATTTAAACATACTGTATGTAGGAAATTGTCGGGGAGCTGTGGTGGAATATACATTTTTGTATACCCAGTCTGAGTTTAGAGCCCAGTATAGTTACAGAAGGCTGGGAAAGAGCTCTGAATTTGAAAGCCGATGCCAGTCTGTGGTCATTGTAAACCAGGGATCTCCTTCCAGCTATGGGTGGGTTGCAATTTTTTTTTACTTAGTTTTCCTTGACACAAGGACCCATCTTGAACTTCCACACTGTAAATGTGTTATTGGCTACTGGGTATCAATGAATCAGTCAGTATTGGTATTACTGAAATTGTCTTTTTTTCTGAGTGCAATTTTATTTCAGCTCACTTCCATATATGTTTATCAATCCTACCAACATTTTAAAGGGATATAAGGAACTGTGAAAAATTATTATACGTTTTGTCTTTACTCTTCATGATATATAAATTTTGTATGAATGGTTTTTTCATGGGAATTATTATTTTGTTGTACTACTACTACTACTAATAATAATAATACTTTACTTATATACTGCTCTTTCTCCCCAGGGGAACTCAGGGTGGTTTCCAAGCAAAAACATCAAAAAATACAGAGTCACAACATGAACAACAACAACTGTAACAGCAACATAAGCATGGAATTACCCAACAACACATAACTACTAAAATAAAAAAATCTCCTGCCTGCTCTTCATATCTATTTGTTAGGGCATGGAAAAGGAATGGGTCAGGACAATTAAAAAGGTTGGGTCAAGACTGATACAAATTGAAATAAGAGGGAACTGGCATTTGGGTACAGTACTGTAATAGGTAAATGACAGAATACAATGTGTTTAAAGTACACATTTTCCTAACCTAGATTCAATAGATAAATAGATATTTGTGCAACTTAGTGTGTGGCTTTGTGTGGTGTTACAAACCACACTACAAAATTCAAGAAGGGAAGAATGTGTTGAAAGTGTGCATTTACTATAGGTATTTGTTAAATTTAATATGGGTTTTTGTATGGTATTTCAAATCACATCACAAAATTCAAAAAGGGCCGATTTCAATAAGGAAGTGCATTCTGGTTTGTGAACTTCTTAGGAAGGTGTGATTTCAGTACATTGCATATACATATTCCACAGAATCAATTCTATTGCTCACTGGTTTATAGTCATTTTTTTCATCAGAGTTGCAGCTCAATATCATTTAGAGAGCTGAACGATCCTGTCCTTTGGCACAGAGAATAGTTAGAGATTGGTGTATAACACAAGTGCTTACATTTTACCTGCAAAAGGGTCAGACTGTGTGGGTGTATATACATCTGGCCTCTAATTTCTCCTTTCTGAAGGAGAGAGAAGATATTCATTGCTCTGCCTGGGGGGGCTTCAGTGTATATTCGGTCGACATCAGCATAAACAAATTTGATGAATAGCTTGTCATTTAAAATGCCTGTATAGATGAACAAGCAGATAGCCTCTGTCTGTATTCTCTTGAGTTCTATACAGGAAAAACATACTCATAGCTATGAGGTTCTGTCAGGTAACTCTTTTAGGAACAGATTGGAAAGTGGAGAGGAATTGTGTACCTTCAGTAGTTTTGTAGAAGAGGGAATTTCAACAGATGTTGTTTGTCATACAACTAGGTAACAAGCTTCTCACACAACCAGGTAGCAAATGACACCTGCTAAAATTCCCTCTTCTACTCAACCAGGTACAGGAGCATTCTCTAGTTTTCACTCTGGGAAATCTAAAGGAGGAACAAACACCACTGCAAATTTTGTGTTATTTTCTGGTATTCAATGTCCTTCTTATGGAGGAAACGTTCTGCAGGAAAAGACGTTGTGGAATAAACTCATAGGCCCTTATACACATTGTTGGTGTTATTAACTCATTTCAAGTTGAATTTGACCCATGGTAACTCTATGAATGAGAAACCTCCAAGTCACCAATCCTCAACCACCTTGCTCAGGTCTTGCAGAATCAGGTGCCATAGCTACCTTGATTGAGTCTATCCATCTGGAATGTGGGCTTCCTCTTTTCCATCGGCCCACCACCTAGACTAAGTTAAGTTATCATGACTTCTAAAGAGAATTCTGGCCTGATTTGCTGTAGGGTGCATGTGTTTATCTTCTATCAGTCCAGGTATAAGATGCAGAGCCAACCTTAAGAAATGGAGTTACAAAGTGGAATCTATGACATGTGAGTGTGGAGAAGAGCAAACCACAGACCACCTGCTGCAATGCAACCTGAGCCCTGCTACATGCACAATGGAGGACCTCCTTGCGGCAACATCAGAGGCACTCCAAGTGGCCAGATACTGGTCAAAGGACATTTAATCAACCACCAAGCTTGCAAACTTTGTGTTTTGTTTGTTTGTTTGTTTTGTTCTGTTAGAAATGTAATACAATGATCTGGTTGCCCTTGACACGATAAATAAATAGTTCAGGTATCTGCTGTATTCTCCAGCACCACATCTCAAATGAGATTTTTTTCAGGTTTCTTCACTGTCCAGCTTCCACAATCATATACACTTACAGTACTAACATTTCACCATAAATGTCATGATTGTCTACTAATTGTTTGTTCAAAGGTGGTGAATGTCATGGCCAGCTTGAATAGCGAGGCCAATGAGGCCTAGAAAGGCCAGCAGAGGAGCTGGAGACCAGCAGCTTCCAGAAATCTGCTATGTCCAGCTTAGCTAGCCACCACTGAAGATGAGCCTGCAGCTGAAGCAAATGCTCCACAGCAGTCTGTGCAAGCCCCTATAGCTGATGTTGGAGTAAACACATATGAGCATGCTAAAGAATCATTAAACATACCCACACCTCTAGAGTGTTGATTACAGAAGGCAGGGATCTACAGGTCAAATTCCCTGTCATGAAGGAACACACAATCAAAACACTCCTAACAGAAGGTCATCTAACCTGCTTAAAAACCTCCAGAGATTAAGATTCCATCACATTGAGCCAGTGCATTCCACTGACAATCTACTCTTATGGTCAGGGTGTTCCTCTTAATATTCCATCGCTTCATGTCCTATTGAAGCAGAATAGAGTGACACTATTACATCCCTTGATCTAGACCTGGGGTCCACAAACTTTTTAAACAGAGGGCCAGGTCACAGTCCTTCAAACTGTTGCAGGGCCGGATTATAATTTGAAAAAAACATGAATGAATTCCTATGCACACTGCACATATCTTATTTGTCATGCAACAAACACTTAAAACAATACAATAATTAAAATGAATAACAATTTTAACAAATATAAACTTAGTATTCCAATGGGAAGTCTGGGCCTGCTTTTGGCTGATGAGAGAGGATTGTTGTTGTTGTGTGCTTTCAAATAGTTTAAGACTTAGGTTGACCCTGAGCGAGGGCCGGGTAAATGAGCTTGGAGGGCCGTATCCAGCGCCCAGGCCTTAGTTTGAGGACCCCTGATCTAGACAGTATGCTCTTTATTGCTGCAGCCTATCATTTTATTGACTTTTTATCTACCACATCATACATTTGACTCATGTTTAGGCAGTTTAAGACCTCATCAGATGGGCTGGAAATCGGTGGCATTTGCCGGTGCCTCTCAATTTGCCCCACAGAGCTCACTGGCTCCCATCCCATGATGGAAAGCTACTTCTGGCAGTCCTCTGTGGCACAAATGGAGAGGAACTGGCATAAGCCACCACGTTGGCAAATGGGAGGTTTCCCGTGTTGCATAGGAATTAACTGGGGTAGCCAGGCGGGATGGGGCTTGGGGTAAGTCATAAAATGTCAAGCTTGTAGGGATGGGTTGCCCCCACCAGATTCTCCACAATCAGTGGCAATTCCGGCAGCAAATGTGATAAGGTTGCTAGATCCTGTTTGCACATACTGCTGTCAAGACAGATGTCACCCATCTCTTATCTCTACCTTCCTTTCCTTCCTTTCCCTTTCCTTTCTTTCTTTCTCACCAGATTGTAGCACCTTACATGTAATATGAAATCATATATGAAATGCATAATGAAGAAAGGGTTATATTTTTTCTTTCCAACCATGCACACTGCATCATTAACTGAAGAAGGGCCAACCTAGATGACTGTAACCATGGTGAACATATAATTCTGTTCAAATATCCATCCTCTTCACGTAGAAGAGCATGGCTTGGTGAGATCTGTTGCAAAGGGATATGGGTAAGAATACAGAACTCTTTTGAAGGGAGGGCAATAATTTTTAATTTAGCTATTATAGAAGTTTCCATCACGGAAATTTCTATTTGTTTCATTCTTCATTTCTTTTCCATAATTGATTTGATATAATCTCACTTGTTTTCATTACTCCTGTTTGTGTTTACTCATCCCTATTTATTTTAATTGAAGGCTCAATTTGTGTGTTAATTATCTGTAATAACCACAAGGTTCTCTTCATATCCCAATCTGGGGATTGGGAAAATAGCTTCCTTCACTACAATCTGATATGGAGGCAGCCTGGTTGAACTCGAGGCCAAATTCAATACTAGATTTGGAAAAATCCAGAGCTGTCCTTTGGATCCATTCCAACTCTATGATTTTACGATCTGGCCTGGTTTAACAAGAGATCATGAGATATGGGACAGAATCCTAGAGATGTCATACTCCTGGGAAAGCTTCCTTGCATGTGTGTTTGTACTTTTGGGATCATTATGTGATGGATGAATTAAGTACAAGGCTGCATAACTTTGCTGCTCTCATTTGCTTTCCAAGTAAATTCTGCTTTATGGCAACTCAAAGGTTTTTATTGGCAAGAGTTGTTCAGATAAGGTAGGTTATTGCCTTCCTCTGAGTCTGAGACTATGTGGCTTGCTCAAGGTCACTGAATGGGTTATTATGGCTGTGTAGGGATTCAGACCTGGGTCTCCTTGAGTCCTAGTCCAGTATACAAACCACTACACTCTGCTGGCTTTTAATAGCTTAACTAGATTTTCACAAATTCCACATAGGCTTAAATCATATTGTTAGTCCCAACTATAGTGAAACAAACTAGATTCATCCATTTGAAATGTGGTTCTACATGAAAATTCTATATATACAATGGACTGCTAAAAGGACAAATGAGTAGGTTTTAGAACCAATTAAGTTTGAGCTCTCCCTAGAAGCTAAGATAATTAAAGTGAGATATGTACTTTACCACTGGGACAGGAGCTGCTGAAGCAATAGGCAAAGTACGCATTTGCATATAGCGTGAATCCCTGAGGGGCGTTCTTGAGGCGCCCCCACCCCTTGGGTCACTCGCCTGCAGGTGGCGCTCTGCCAGCCGGGCACCAGAGTCACAATGGCCCCTGAGGAAAGAGGCAGGGGAAGACAGGCAGGGATCCCTTCTTCCTCTCTCTCCCTCTCTCTCTCTCAGTCTCAATCTCTCTTCCCCCGTGCAGCCAGGAGGAGGGAGGCAGCATTTCAGGAGGGCGGGCAGAGAGACACAGAGAGAAAGAGGGGGAGAGAGTGGCAGCTAGGCACCCAGGTAGGTAACAGTGGGCTCAGCCTTGGAGTGGAAAGGGAAGGAGCCCTCCTCAGACACCCCTTGATCGAGCCTGCTGTGGCTTTACTCTGCCCCTGGCCCCGCCCATCGACTCCTTCTTCTCTCTGCCTCCAGGCTGCATCCCCACTGTACACTCAATGCAGTTTGACACCACTTAGACTGCCACTGCTGAATGCTGTGGGATTGGGCAGTTTGGTGTAATGGCACCATTTCTCTTGGGCAAAGAAAGGGAAAGATCTTCCACCATTCCATACCACCCAGGGCCCTTCCACACAGCCCTATTTCCCAGAATATCAAGACAGAAAATCCCACATTAGCTGAGTGTGGAACTCAGATAATCCAGTTCAAAGCAGATATTGTGGGATTTTCTGCCTTGATATTCTGGAATATAGGGCTGTCAGGAAGGGCTCCCAGCCATGACAGTTCAAGCATCTAAGGCCCCTTCTACACAGCTGAAAAAAAATCCCACATTTTCTTCTTTGAACTGGATTATATGGCAGTGTGGACTCAGATAACCCAGAATATCAAGGAAGGAAATACCACAATATCTGAGTATGGACTCAGGGCTCTTCCACACAGCCCTATATCCCTGAATATCAAGGAAGGAAATCCTACAATATCTGGGTATGGACTCAGGGTCCTTTCGCACAGCCCTATATCCCTGAATATCAAAGCAGAAAATGTCTCATTATCTGCTTTGAACTGGGTTATCTGAGTCCACACTCAGATAATGTGGGTTTTTCTGCATTAATATTCTGGGATATAGGGCTGTGGAAGAGCCCTCAGATAACCCAATTCAAAGCAGATAACATTGTGGGATTTTCTGCCTTGCTATTCTGGGTTACATGGCTGTGTGGAAGGGCCCTAAGGCCCCTTCTATGTTGCCAGATAATCCAGGTTTATCAAAGCAGAAAGGCGACATTATCTGATTTGAACTGGATTATCTTTGTCCCATTCCACACAGCTGAATAAAATCCCACATTTTCTGCTTTGAACTGGATTATGTGACAGTGTGGACTCAGATATCCCAGTTCAAAGCAGATATTGTGGGATCAGATTCTGGGATATAAGGCACTGTAGATCTAGACAAAGGCAAACCATTTCAGAACAGCTTTTTCCAAGAGAACCCTGTGATAGGTTTTCTAATGTGTGGAGCCAGCACAGTGTAGTGGGTTGAGCATGAATCGCGGTTATGCTATGGAAACCTACTGGGGCCCCTTCCACAGTGCCCTCTATTCCAGGATCTGATCCCAGATTATCTCATCTAAACTGGATTATATGACTCCACACTGCCAGGTAATCTGGGATAAGAAGATAATTGGGGATCAGATCCTATGATATAGGGCAGTGTGGAAGGGGCCTGTGTGATATTGGGCAAGTCACACTCTCTCAGCCTCAGAGGACGCACATGGCAAACTCCCTCTGAACAAATCTTGCCAAGAAATCCCAGTCATAGATTAGCAACAGGGTTGCCAAATGTGGGAAAGGTGCACAACGTTTTAAAACTCTTTAATGTGAGGTGCACATATAACAGATTGGATCAACAGGGCGCAGTGCAATTAAACCACTGAGCTGCTGAACTTGTTAGCCGAAAGGTCACAGGTTCAAATATGAGGAGTGGCATGAGCTCCACTTGTTAGCCCCAGCTTCTGCCAACCTAGCAGTTCAAAAACATGCAAATGTGAGTAGATTAATAGGTACCGCTCCAGCAGGAAGGTAATGACGCTCCATGTAGTCATGCTGGCCACATGACTTTGGAGGTGTTTACGGACAATGCTGGCTCTTCGGCTTAGAAATGGAGATGAGCACCAACCTACAGAGTTGGACACGACTGGACTTAATATCAGGGGGAAACCTTTACCTTTTACTGTACTTTAAACAAATCATGACTCATTAGAAAATACAATAATACTTGATAAGGAGGAAAGTAGTGGAGTCATAGAGTTGGAAGAGACCACAAGGGCTATTTTGTCCAACATCCTGCCATGCAGGAAAATACAATCAAAGCAACCCCTGCACCTATATCAACTGATGAACGTTTAATTATACATCTAGAAGTCGCTAAGTTGGGCAAAGCTGACCCTGTGCTTGGACAAGGATGAATTTCAGTGGCAATTACACTGCTTTGAATCCCCCTGCCCCCGGGGTGAGAAAAGTGGTATACAAATGTAGTATATAAATAAATGAATACATGTCCATTTAAAAAAATACCACAGCTCCCCTTCAATGGTACCAGGACACAACTCATGTTGGATCAGTCAATTTGTACTCAAAGCACATTCTTTCAGTTGATGGCGTACAAATGTCAGAATGTTTGGCTGACACTCATCTTGTTGACACAGCTGCTGCTTGGTCACTTGTCAAATGAACCCATTTTTTCCTTTGCAAAAGAGGCAAGATTAGGCAGTTTAATAGATGCTTTCTGTACAATCCTGACTAAACTCATTCTATTTGACTTTTCATCGCCAGTTTTAATTTTGCTATTCTTCTACTAAAGAGCTTAGTGGCCTATTTGTTGTGCTACCATTATGTCAACAGCTTAATCTGTTTTTGAAGAGCTGAGTCAATATTGTATTTTTATGAAAGCAAATGAGAATGTTTAATTATATTTTTGAGTTAACCTTGCTTTGGCTTTTCTCAGCTACTGCTTGCTAAATTTGTTTTCAATAAGCAAATCTTTGTTCAGCCTCTTTACTTCCTCTCCAGTTTAAGAGTAAAGAAAATTTGCTAGTGATATGGAGCAAGCCATGGAAAGGATATAGGGGTGACATTTCCTACATCTACAGTTACTCTTGGTCAAATGTGAACAAGTGTTGAATACAATAAGCCTTTTGTGAGGGGTTAGGGATGCAAGGCTGGGGTTAAAATTGCTGGAAGAAACCTTAAAAACCTTAGATATGCAGATGATACCACTTTGATGGACGAAAGCGAGGAGGAGCTGAGGAGCCTTCTAACCAAGGTGAAAGAAGAAAGTGCAAAAGCTGGGTTGCACTTAAACATAAAGATTCTGGCAACCGGACTGATTGATAACTAGCAAATAGAGGGAAAGAACATCGAGGCAGTGACAGGCTTTGTATTTCTAGGCACAAAGATTACTGCAGATGCAGACTGCAGCCAGGAAATCAGAAGACGTTTGCTTCTTGGGAGGAGAGTAATGACCAATCTCAATAAAATAGGGAAGACATCCTTTCAGGCCTGAAAGCAATAAACCTCTATTCCTTTTTGCCTTCAAACCCGATCTGCGTGTTAGTGTTGTCTTCAAGGTAGCAGGGCATGCCAGGCATCGGACTCATAGGTAACTAAATTTCAGCTTCACTGAGTTGAATCCCTGCTCAGCCAAGGAAACCCTCAAAGTGACCTTGAGCTAGATACAGTCTTTTAACCTCAGAGAAATGCAATATCAAGCCTCCTATGGAAAAAAATCTTGCTGAGCAAAACATATGACAGGCTTTGCTTTAGGACTGCTATAAGTCAGAAATGAGATGAAGGCACAGAAAAAGAAATAATGAGTACATAATCACATTTCTTCCCTCCTACCTCAAAAAAAAAAAAAAAAAAGGAGCGGGAATACTCTTACTTCAACCTATGTGAAAAATAATATTGGGAGAGGTCCAAAGAACGCTTGCGAGTATTGACTAGATTCCTTAGAATTTCCAACTCTTTTAAAAGATAGTTTTAAATGAACTCCTCCCCTCAAAACTTTGAATTTCTAAAGTATGATTGTAAAAGAAGAGAAGCCAAAAAATAAAAGGTTAAAAAATAAAACACATAGTATATCAACACACACACACACACACACACATATATATATCACAGCAGAGCAGATTTCCAAATATTTGTTGGAGAGCTCTCAATTCAGCTGAATACAGAATTAAATTGTCCGTTGACAAAGAAAAAAACTATCCTACCTTTACTATCTAAAACTCCTTTAGATGTAAAACTATATTCAGTCTTGAAAAAATGAAAGTTTCAGAAACTCTAGACACAATTATGGTAGAATCTGTCTATTTAAGCTAAATGTTAGCTATATATATGTCCATTATTTCTACTTTTTCGTTGGATGCACTGTTGTCACTGTGTGTCTTCAAGTTTTTTCTGACTTAGCGTGACTCTAAGAAAATCTTATCACAGGGTTTTCTTGCCAGGATTTGTTCAGAGAGGATTTGTTACAATGTATTGATTTTTTATTAGAACTTTTTTTTTTGGTATTTCTCACATGTTCTTTTAAATTGCAATCCTGTGATGTGGAATTTGACTCAGGGTCAGTAAAGTGTAAGCTGCACTCAGAGCACTTGGGTGAAATAAATCACCAGGAACCGATGGCATGCCAATAGAGGTGCTTCAGTCTACAGAGACAAAATCTTTTCTAGTTCTAACTTAAAGCTGTCAACAAATATAGAAAACAAAGCAGATTGGAACCACTCAATATACATTCCATTTTCAAAGAAAGTGGATAAAAATAATCGCAATAATCACCAGACCATTGCATTAATTTCCCTTTGCAAGCAAAGTGATGCTCAAAATTCTAAAACAAAGACTTTTGCCATCTATGAAGTGAGGGAGGCCAGCTGCCAATTCCCTGTTCAACAAATATGTGCCCTAGAGTCTATACCCTTTTTAGAAACTCAGATTATGAAATTGGATTGCTGTATTTTGGAGGATCTTATCCAATCTAAACGATCTCTGTTGGTGGAGACAAAAGAAGGTACCGTATATATATCGGAAGATAAGCCAAGTTTTTCAGTCCTTTTTTTCTGCTGAAAAAGCCTTCCTTGGCTTATAATGGGGTCAAAGCTCTGAGACATTGTTTGAAATATATCATAGATTTCTCTCTCCTTCCTTAACAGTGTGTTTTGTTTTCCAAAGCCTCCCTCACTCCGCTTTTTCTCCCAGGCTGGAGTTCCCCATTTTAGAAACTCATATTTTTCTAAGAAAGAGAGAGAGAAAAAGAAGAGGAGGAGGAGGAGGAGGAGGAAGAAGAAGAAGAAGAAGAAGAAGAAGAAGAAGAAGAAGAAGAAGAAGAAGAAGGGATGTTTTGAAAAGGCAAAGGAGGGGGAGAGCCCTTGCAAGTCATGGAGAAGAAAAAGATTGCATGGGTGGGAGGGAAAGAAAAAGAGAGAAAGACTCTTGCAAATATTATTTATGTATTTATTTATTTAAAACATGTATGTTCCACCCTTCTCACCCCGAAGGGGATTCAGGGCAGACCAAGGTGCTTGTTTATAAAGCTATTGTCCTCCCAACCTTGCTATATGTCTGTGAAACATGCATGTGATATCTGCAGATATCACATGCAACTCCTGGAATGATTCCATTCATCATTGCCTCCAAAAAAATCCTGCAAGTCTCTTGGGAAAGACAGCATGCTGGAAGAAGCAAAGACCAGCAGCATTGAAGCAATGGTCCTCCACCATCAACTCCGCTGGACCGGCCATGTTGCCTGAATGCCCGACCACCATCTCCCAATGCAGTTGCTCTACTCTGAACTCAAGAATAGAAAACAGAATGTTGGAGGACAGGAAAAGAGATTTAAAGATGGGCTCAAAGCCAACCTTAAACCCTGTGGCATAGACACAGAGAATTGGGAAGCCCTGGCCCTTGAGCTGTGGCCAGTAGTGCTGTAGAATTTGAAGAGGCATGAATGGAGGGCAAAAGAGAGAAATGTGCCAAGAGGAAGGCACGTCAAGCCAACCCTGACTGGAACCACCTCCCACCTGGAAACCGATGCCCTCACTGCGGGAGAACATGCAGGTCAACAATAAAGCTCCACAGTCACCTACGTACCCACCGCCAGTACACCGAACTTGGAAGACAATCTTACTCGTTCAATGAGGGATCGCCTAAGTAAGTAAGCAAGCAAGCATTCAAAGTTGTTTTAACTGATGGTTTTGTTCAATGTGTATTTACAATGCCTCATTTCAGCTATTAAGCTGGAAGTGTTTTAAATGGATATATGCTACCCTGAGACCTCACCACACAGGTTGGGTAGAAATATTTCAGTTAACCAACTGAAAAAATATGGATGTATTATGGAGAATCTTTGGCCTTCCAGATTTGGACCATGACACCTACAATCTGTAATCATGTCTAGAGGGGCAGACAAGAATTATTTTATTAATTTATTGAATGTATATCCTACTTTTCCCCCTAGACTGGGACCCCAGCCAGCTTAAAGCATAATTTTAGAAATAATCAAAAATGCAATAAATGCTTATATGAAAGCACAATGATACAAATAGTCATCTTCAAACAACATCTGAATTAAAAGCAATTTATAAGCACAGCAGAAAAAAAAAACAAGAAAAAAGGACAACTCCCTCCACTGTTTAAAAACTCTGCAGGAAGAAAACAGAAAATTTATAATCTTGGAGTTATAAGCACACAACATCCAAAGACCCAAAAGTTCCTCACCCCAAATCACCCTCCATCTGGAGTTGTTTGCTTGTTTACAGGATATTTTAAGGCACAATTTCTGCTATGGAATAAAGATTGTTTTGATATGAATGCCAGCTCGCTCCCTGTGGGCAGCTTGTGTATCTTTCTGCAACAGATGTCTTCCAGGCACATTGGACATTGTCACTGAGGAAAGTTAAGTACAGGGAATGAGGCAACCCAGGTCCTGTGCAGCTGTGTGGGAAGATGATATCTGAAAGAACACAAGCTACTTCCGGCTACTTGGGTAACATGTTTCTGCTTCTTCTCCAGGAAGGTGGCTAGGCTCACACAGATCAATGTTCAGTAAACATCAGTGAAAAGGATCAGATAAAAGGAAGTAATGATTGCAAGGAAAGTGGGTTGCTATTTTCCTTTCCCATTATCTGTTAGTACATCTTAGTTTTTCAGGTAAAGAAACTATAATGTACTTGTCATTAGTTACAGGTGTGCATCATCAATTATTTGAACCATACATGCAAGGACAGATATGTACCACATTTCATTCTCTCCTTTTCCTCTCTCAATCTCTCTCTCTCTCTCACACACACACACACACATTCACACACACTGAAAAAAATATATGTCACAAATATATAATCATCTCTCCATATTTGAACAACCCAAAGTGTTTGGGGGATTTTTGTCTGCAAGGGACAGAAAAAAAATGTCTTTTTCAAGAAACCTGTTTTTACTGCACAAAACATTTGTGCATTTGCTGAAAAGTGAAAAAAAAGTTTATTTCTCAACAGAATAAGCACACTGGAACATTGCAGTGTATTCTACTTCTGGAAATAAATTGTAAAAAAGTTCTCCACTCTGTTACTTTTCCTGACAGGATTTCCAAACTGCCAGGTTACCCATTTTTTGCCTATGAATTATATAATTCCTTTCATAAGTTCCCATAGAAAGCCAGGAGGGAAGTGGGAGTGATATAAATTATTTCATTTGATGCCACATGTCTTACTGTTGGATCAAAGTCATAGAATTTTGCTCTGTGAAAAGCATAGGTAGCCAATGAAACTATTAATATGAAGTAATGAGGCCTTTTACTGGAGCTTTCCTAGGTGCAGAACCTTTTATGAGACTATAAAATTTAGCACCTTGGATAGTTCAAATGCACTGAAAGTAGCTTTTCTAATGTGAAACAGCTTGCATATTGGACTGGGACTCCAGAAGATCAGAAGACCATGGTTTGGATCCCTTTTCTGTCACTGGACAGCCTTGGACAGGTAACACATTCTCAGCCCCAGATGACAGCAGTGCCAAACACTTTCTGAACAAAGCTTGCTGAGTAAACCTTATGGAAAAGTGGCTAAGCATAGGTCAGAATTACTTTTGAGCACACAATAACTCCTCTTTAAATAATAGCTGCTTTGAAACCATCCATGAATTTACTATCCCAAAGTAATGGAGCTATCAACTTGCCTCTAGTAACCCTCAGAGAACAAGTATGTTGACTTTAAGCTGAGCCTTCTGAACTGGAGAAAATGAGTGAGGCAGGGAGACTGATAGAGGAGACCTTCAGAGATGTGATAATGGCTTTCCAATACCAGGATACCAGTTCCCCTGTACCTACTTAGGTCTTCCAAGTTCTTGGAAGATGCCAGTGCTTGAGTTTTTTAACGTGTGGAGGTTGGTACAGAGCCGATCAACACACCCTCATTCACAGAATGAGGGTCCCAACCAGTGCCTTGGTTAACATGACAAAAGTGGCTTCTCAATCTGTTGCAGCCTTCTTCTGCTTTCACAGCCATTGTAACATGTACCATGTTATCTTCTGCCTGATCTGCTGTTGATCTCCCTTGATGGATTATCACCTTGCTATGGTGAGGGGGCTTGTGTGTTCCAAAGATGATTCAATTATCCTCCTTTAATTAGGGCTAACAATGATATTAGCATCCATGAGTTTAAGCATTTTTATTCTCTCACACAGACATTCATCCATTTATTATTATTATTATTATTATTATTATTATTATTATTATTATTATTTTTCAGGCTTTCAGGCCTGAAAGGATGTCAGTTTTTGACACCACCAGACCTCATTGACTGCCATATAATACAATTTAAAACTGTATTTAATAGTCATTGTAGATTTATATAATGCAGGGTTATTTTTTATCATGACAGAAGTGGAGTCACTTCTAGTGTGAGAGAATTGGTCATCTGCATGGACATTGCCCATGTGACACTTGGATGTGTTACCATCCTGTGGGAGTCTTCTCTACTGTCCATCTCATGGATTCAAACTGCTGGCCTTCAGGTCTTCAGGTCAGCAGTTCAGCTGACACAAGGGTTTATCCCATTGCACCACTATGGCTCCTATATAATGCAATTCATTCCGGTAAACTAAATTATATGAGTCTACACTGATGATACAATGCAGTTTGAAAGCATTGTTTGGCAGCATAGATGGGGTCCCAGTGTCTTAATCCAATACTTAACCTATTACACCACACTGGCTTTAGCATGTCATCATTATGGCAACACTCATAAAGTCTTAAACCCAAGCTATAGAAAGAAGCATTTACTATTCTAAATAAATATGCACAGAACAAAGCTGGGGATTGCGACTTCCAAATATCTCGTCATTGTCTTGTACTGGCAGAAATTCAACAGGTTTTATTTACCCCTATTGCAGTATTTCCATGTGCAGAAAAACCAGCTATGAAAGGTGATGGGAAAAGGGACTTTAAATAAGGCCTGGCATTTTATGAAGAGCAGCTGAAAACCTGGCTCGATTCCTTTCTGTTCTCCCTGTGTGTGTATATGTGGGCTTGTGTGTCTGCTGGCATTTTGAAAGCTGTAAGTGAGGTTGTGACCTGGGAATAGATTGACAGAGTGAAGATATTTGGAAAAGGAGCCTGTCACTGAATAAATGAGGTGTTCCTGTGGATTTCTTACTGCAGTAGGATCAAATGAAAAATGTCCTAGCAAAGAAGATGCTGGATTTCTGTAAATGGTCTTGACGAAGGACTATACAATCACTTGGATTGCTATTGGCAGGCCTGAAGAATGGGAGAATGAAGATCAAGAGGATTAGAACTTGCAATGCTGTGCAATTCAAAGAGGAATGAATGG
Organism: Anolis sagrei; assembly: GCF_037176765.1. Lineage (NCBI taxonomy): Eukaryota > Metazoa > Chordata > Lepidosauria > Squamata > Anolidae > Anolis > Anolis sagrei. The sequence goes on from NC_090023.1 coordinate 16,973,895, forward strand.
AGGGTGAAAGGAAGAAACATGCTAAGAGGAAGGCACGTCAAGCCAATCCTGACCAGAACTACCTTCCACCTGGAAAAAGATGTCCTCACTATGGAAGAACATGCGGGTCAAGAATAGGGCTCCACAGTCACCTACATATCCACCGCCAAGACACTACACTTGGAAGGAAATCGTACTTGGACAATGAGGGATCGCCTAAGTAAGTCAGTCAATATTTTAAAGGCAAAGAAATAACAGTCTTTTGGAACTTTATCTCATGAGGAAGGCAAACCAGCATTGAAGCAGACAGTGAAACCAAAGGTCTTGATTGCATGATGCTGTGTGAATCCCACACAGCCGGTTTGCCTCCTACCTGCAACTATCCCATCCCTGTCAATACTTATCAATTCCACAATGTTCCCATAAATGTGGTGGAATCATGGGATTTATAGTTTGGAGGATGCAAGCACTTTTTGGAAGAGAAGGCTAAAGATCTTGGAAAATGATAACTTGCATGATTCCATAGCACTGAGACATGGCAGTTTAAGTGTGTCAAGCTGCATTAATGGTAGATGCAACCTTAGAGATGTCAATCCCATGATCAGTTATCCTCGACTCTGATGGCTATGTAAGGGCCCAGGCTATACATGATAGGAATGGTTACCCTGTTTCTGATACATGCCCAAAGATGAAGGTCTTGAAGATATTGTCGGTAGCATTTGAGTCAGGAGTGGACAATGTGTGGCCCTCTGACTATTGCAGTTGGAATTCCTAGCATTGGTGTCATTGGTAGCACTGGTTGCTAGAATTTGTAGTCCAATGACATCTAAAGTCCGAGTACAATGGCCTTCCAAGTGTAATGTCTTGGTGGTGGATACGTAGGTGACTGTGGATCCACACATTATGTTAATTTATTGAACTTAACAGAACTTTAAAACTATACATTAAATCTATTTTAAAACAGCACATTCAGACATTCATGCTAAAAATATAAATACAGTTATGGAGATGGAACTTAACACCAGTCAGATTAAACTAGATAGAGAAAAAAAATTCAAATCAGTGTTGGAGAGGATGTCAGGAAATAGGCTCATATATACATAGGTATGTGGTGGATTTGCATATATATACATACAAAATATTTGGGAAATGATATTTAAAGAGATAAGGGGGGGGGGGGAATAACAAATTTTGGGATAATGAGCATACCAGAAATAGCCTTACTGTTGATAAAAGAGTTAATCTCCAATTTATTAACAGCAGCGAGGCTGAAAATAGCTTAAAAATTGGAAAGAAAACCATGATTTTCAGTTAGAAGGTTGGTACAAAGAAGTATGGACTATAGCGATAAATGATAAATTGACATGTGGTATTAAGGAATTTGGAAGTTAAATAAATTTTGGAAAATATGGGGGAAATATAATATGTGTTTGCTGAAGGGCAAGGGAGCAAACCTGCAGTGGAAACAATGATGTTTTGGAAATAATATATTAAGCAGTTGGATCCAGGGGGAGGCAGTACCCATCTTTAATTATTTTGAGGAGTTTATTTTGTGGATAATGTGTTAAAACTGGTAAAAATGTTGAAGCTCAACTCAACAGTGTGAAAACATAATAGAAGTTTTTACACTAAAGCACCATGAACATGTCCAAGAGCTCTGCCAATGTCCTCCACAAACACCATACTCCACAAACACCATGCAAGTGAAGACTTTCATACAGGAACATTTTCATCCTAGATTTTATGTGTTACTCCACCACAGACATCCCAGTCTTTCTCTCTCTCTCTCTCCATTAGTGTGGAATTTGCATGATCCCTCCCACTGCCTCTCCCATAACCCTTTCCTACTATTTCCTATGACATACAGCAAACACAGATGAATCAATCAGCAACTGCTCATACTGAAGGGATTTGGGGGCTTGACTCAACATGATGAGTAGTTCACCCTGTATCAAGACAGAGCGCTGTGACCCCCACCAACAATGGACCTGGACCACATTTGTCACACAGAACCCCCATGACCAAGGCAAAACACTGGAGAGGTTTAGGAGGAATTCATCTTGATTTATAGGAATTGTAAAAAATGGGATTTATAGTTCATCTGCAATCAAAGAGCACTCTGGACCCCGACAGCGATGAACCTGCAACTAATTTGGCACACAGAACTCTCATGACCAACAAAAAATACTGGCAATCTTTGGGTAGATTTATAGTTGTAGTTCACCAACATCCAGAGAGCACTGTGAACCCAAAACCAGACCAAACTTGGCATGCACACCCGATACACCCAAATTTGATGACTGGAGGGGTTTGGGAAGGATTGACCTTGAGTTTTGAGAATTGTACTTGACCTACTATCAGAGAAACAGTGACCTTCACCAATGATGGATCTGAATCAAGCTTGGCACACAGAACCCCCATGACCAACTGAACATACTGGAGTGGTTTGAGGGGACTGAGCCACTATAGTAGGACCTGTAGTTTATTCTACAGCCAGAGACCACACGGACTCCACCGATGATGCAGCTAGAGAGCAAACCTGCCCAACATGACAAACTTTAAGCACTGATGGAGCTTCAGTTAGTTAACCTAGCATGATGTGAGTTGTAGTTCACCTACAACCTTATACATTTTGTAAAGTACAAAAAATGACTTTTTGAAATAACCCGGGCAATGGCAGATACCCAAACTAGTAATAAATAAAAAACATAAATACAGTTGAAAGAAAGTTTATTTGTATTTTTGATGTGGATGTCTTTGTTGTGACTCAGCTTGACTCTGAGTCTGAAGCTGAGCTGTTTGGGCCTTCTGAGCCTGATTTTCTGCAGGATGGTGAGGAGGCTGATGGGTTACAGATTCCTGTACATGTTTCAGATGGGGCTAATAGTGTGGCTGCTGAAGGAGAAACAACAAGTCAGATCCCCGGGGAAAAGAATGTTCCTGTAGTTAGAGAGATTGATAGCGAGAGTGAAATCCCACACTGCCAGGTGGAGGATCCGTCCCAGCTGGACCCAGATAAGGGATTGCATAGCCTTGCAGATAATGAATTAATGAGCAGACACGATCATTTGCAATTAAGGCTTTGGAGAAGCACTCGCTTGGCCAGCAAGTGAGAAGCCAAAGGTGCCCAAGATCAATGCAATGCTTTCATGTTCGCAAAGGGTATTTAGTAGGCCTGGGTAACAACGGAAAAATTTGTTTCTAAAATCGATTTGTATTTGGGGGTTTTTTTTTGTTTCGGTATTTAAAATAATTACAAAATTTTCCCTTAAAAAAGTTCGATATTTACGAAATTTCGTAAATGGTAAAAAATTAACGAATCGATTCATTAATGGCAGACGCGACCGCGAAATATGCTAAAAAAACCTCCAAAAACTTCTGAAGCTTCCCTCTCCCTCTGTTGTTGACTGTTGGTGTGGTATTATATTTTTTTTCACTAATTAAACCATAAAACTGGCCCAGACATGCAGAAATAATAACGAAACGACCTCAAAACAATAACGAAACGAACACAATAACAAAATACGAAGCATTTACAAAACGTATTTAAAAATTCGTTTTTTAAAATAATTGCTCCAGAATGGTTCGTTATCGTTTTGTAATTGAAAAAATTAACGAATTATTAACGAATTACGAATTAACGAAACGAAACCGCCCAGGCCTAGTATTTAGTCTTGTAGCTGACAGGCAGTTGTCAGTTCAACATTGCTCTTCCCATGTTAACTTCTGGAGATTTTCCTTGGCTTTTTGCAACACGCTTCTGGCTTCCTGAGTCTGGGATTTGGGTCTCGTTTTCAACTGTTTTACCATGGACTTATGTTTGACCATTGCTAAAGGATTATGCTTCATGTTTTTGCCCTTGGATCTTGGGAACTTTGCCTTTACATTTAAGTCTCTATTTTGCCTATGGAACTATTGCATTTCTATTTTTTTGTTTTAATTTTGCTTTTCTCAATAAACTACAAAACCTACAGCTTTGGTGTGGTGTGTCTGGAGCAAGGTGAAAACTACCCTGAGTTGCAACAGTCTTATTGTTCTATTTTGAAATGCTGCTTTAATTACCTATTGATTGCATAAAATGTATATGTTATAATATGTGACAATACAGTGATACTACATAGGCTAGAATACTCCAATTCAAACCATCATGTGTTTTTTGTTTTTTTTTTTTTGGTCGTGTCAGGAGTGACTCCACTAGGAGTCACTCCTGACCGTCAGGTTTAAAAATGTAGTTACAAGCTGAGTTTAACTGCCTTTGTAATGGTGCTTACCTATGTAGAACGCCTATGTAGAACGCCCCTTGTGCAGCTAGGAACTGAATGTGTCTATTGAACAAAGGCAAAAAAAAAAAAATAACTGCATGTATAAGGGACATGACACTAGTCGAATGCCAACCAATATGCTGTTTTAGGTTCTATTTTCATGGAGAATAGTATTAAATGGAATGGTTATAATGTTTCTGCATACCTGCAAACTCTTTTGGCTTCACTTGCTGACAACAAAATTAACTTGCATTCTGGACAGCAGTTTATAATACTCTAAGTATACTTAGTAAATGTCATTACAGGTTCACCATAAAACTGTCATGTCCTATCTGGAGGAGGTCTCTTTGGATTAGAAAGAGAAAGAGAGTGCTAAGATGGAGTCAGAGGAGTCTTGCTACTGTAGGATTGGCAGAGAAAGAGCTTGGTCCATCGTCGGCAGCACTTAAGACTGAGGGGAGAAGTCACAGGCGTTTCACCCTGTCAAGTAGCATACACTAAAATGCCAGGAGTGAAAGGTCAGGCAAGATTGTGCTCTGCTTTTAATATAGAAGGCTAAGCAAGTGCGGCAAGCTGGGCTGATTAACTTGGGTGCTTCCAAGTCATTTCTGATCCTATCACAGGATTTGTTGGAAAGATTTGATAAGTGAGCTCACCTCAGGCTCTTCTCTCATTGCAAGCAACAGCTCCCAAATGACTCTGCAACCTTGTCTAACATTGTTGGCTTTCTAGATCATTCAACATCAGCGTATACCTTTGGATTACCCTTTCTGACAATTCCCCTCAGAGTCTTGCATTCTGATAAGAAATGCCTTTCTCCTTTGGATTGCTTGAACCACACTTCTGTTAGTAAGCCTGTTTAAGCACAGGGCTGCTGTTGCTTTTGCATGCCTGCAAGTCATTTCTGATTGCAACCCCAAGGTGAACCTATCACAGGCTTTCTTGGCAAGATTTGTTTGTGGGAGGTGGTGCCTTTGGCTTTGTATGTGTCTGAGAAACTGGGACTTGCCTGAGGTCATTCTGAGCAAGGATTAGAACTGTGATTTCCAATGTTCAAACAACTGCACTATGCTGCTCTTAGTTTTCCATCTGCCAGTTTCTTTTGACTATAAATGTGCTCACGTGGGCCCTTTCTGGCCTTAAACAAGATAAAATGAGAGTCATCTTAAAGGTGTGTAAATATGTGTTTGTGTATGTGAGACAGAAATAACTACAAAATATAAAAGGTGAAATAGGTTTTGGCTTCTTTTTCTGCTGGACACCAAGCTGCATCCAAAATGTGTGTGTGCATATAAAACAGTAGGAAGAGGTTGTGAGTGCATCTTCCTGGTTATCCCCAGTGTTGCATGTGCTTGAGATTCTGACTGCATTAGAAGTCACTCTAAGCTGTTTGCTCATTGATGTTCAAGGAGTCAGTTTGCACCTAAGAGACAATGATGACTTTATCATAGTGACATGACTCTGGAAAGAAAACGGCAATCCATCTCCTGCCAGAGGCTTCCTTGGCCTTCCTTTTACAAAGGCTGCTGGAAGGCAAGGGCAACTGAAGCTACAGCATACAAATCGGAATCGACTGTGCTTAATTGATAGTCAGCAAAGACGAGATTTAGTAGCTCTCCTGACAACTGGCAGCTGCAGTTAACAAGGTTTTGCCCTCATAGACTTGGCTTGAGAATGAACAGACTATCGATCAATCACTTGCTGAGACCTTGCCTCTTCTTTTATGCCTCCTCCATCCAGCAAGGGAGCTGCTGTGACATGGGGAGGGGGGGGGGGGGATTCTTTAAAATATGGCCAATAGTCATTTCATTGTATTATTTGGTACTGCAGGAAGGCCAGATTTTCTGGAAACTATGCATATTTAATAATGGGATTTAGAAGAATTTAGCAAAGTATAATTAGATTTAAATTCTATACAAGTGAACTTTTGGAAATGTGTTACCTTGAACTAAGGCTGGCAGAAAGAATTAAGCTCGGTGACTAATGAGGCCATATTTGCAGGACACAATGCAATTTGCAGAAGTGAACCAGATCCATAAATTATAGTTCAGGAAATATCTTGCTGTTGTATTTCATAAAGTACTGAAATCTGTAATTTTCTCATACCTGTTCTCTTCTTTTGTTGGGGACCAAAAGAGAGGAAACTTTACTGCTAGTCTCCACACCTGAATCCTACTATATGATATTAATCTAACTTTCCAGAGAATTTCTCCATTCTAACAATCGCCAAATAAGCTGGTGGGCTCCATACTTGATGAGGAAACAGAGAAGAGCTATCCAAGGTGCTGAAACCTTCCCCAAAATAGGATGGCTTGGATGGTTGAATTGGGTCCAATGAGTTTCCAGACCTAATTCAAAGTGCAGGTTATTACCTGCAAAGCTCTATACGCTTTGAGTCCAACCTATCTTCGAGATCACAGCATGGACTTTAAGATTTACTAGGGAGGCCCTCCACTTGGTCCCAACTTTGTCTCAAGTATGGTAGGTGGAGACGAGAGAGAGGGCCTTCTTGGTGGTGGCCTCCTGACTTTGAAATTCTCTCCAGAGGAAGATCAGGCTAGCTCCAACCATCCAAACCTTCAACACACAATTAAAGACCTGACTTTTCTGACAAGGCTTTGACAACGTTTAGACTCTCTAATAATGGGGGTGATGATGAGGATGATATGATGATGATGATGATTATTATTATGTAAAAGTTTATACTGAAATACGAGATTGGACTCATCTTCCCACAAAGGTAGAAGCCCACAGTAAGGACTGCACAGTTCCCAGGATTCCTGACAGTTGGCTATGCTAGTCTTGGTCTCTGAGAGCTGAAGTCCCAAACACCTAGCATCCAGGAATTATTGAACTCAGTTCCTAGATGCAAAGAAAAAAGGAAGGATTTCCAAAAGCAGCAATGGTAAAGAATTTGGGCATGACAGGATTCAATGGATAAATAATTGAAAACTAAATTTCAAGGACCAAAGGTCACACAGAACAAAACAGCATTAGCCTCCCACTGGAAGAGACAAAGCCAACCTAAATTCAATTGGCAGGGAGATCAACTGTTAGGAGTCTGCTAGGACATTTTCAAATGGCCAGGGTGTTGTCTTCCAATGGAGATGAAAGCATCTAGATTTGGGTTGTCAGTTTGGTTAACATAGTTAATTTCATACAGGGCTCTTGGCACCAGATCCTTTCTGAAGTTAGAAATGAAGCAGGTTCTGTTTTGATAACTATTTGGACACAATACTGCAAATGAATATCAATTACGGTATGCCATATTTTAGAGGAAGGAACTGGCAAACCCACATTTGAGTGTTCCTTGCCTAAGAAAAACCTATAAAATCCACGGGATTACCATACATTTATAGGTGACTAGCACGCACAAGTGCGCGCGCACACACACACAGAAAACCAAAATATGGAGAACATCCAGTAGACCCCATAAAAAGATTACAAATCTCACAATGCTTAACAGTGGTGATTAAGAGCGTGACCCAATTTTTGTCTGTAGGTATTTTAAGGCCTTCTTCAATGCTACCCCTCTATTCTGCTTTGGTTAGGCCACACCTGGAATATTGTGTCCAATTCTGGGCACCACAATTCAAGAGAGATATTGACAAGCTGGAATGTGTCCAGAGGAGGGCGACTAAAATAATCAAGGGTCTGGAGAACAAGCCGTATGAGGAGCGGCTTAAGGAGCTGGGCATGTTTAGTCTGAAGAAGAGAAGGCTGAGAGGAGATATGATAGCCATGTATAAATATGTGAGAGAGGAGGAAGCAAGCTTGTTTTCTGCTTCCTTGGAGACTAGGACGCGGAACAATGGCTTCAAACTACAAGAGAGGAGATTCCATCTGAACATGAGGAAGAACTTCCTGACTGTGAGAGCCGTTCAGCAGTGGAACTCTCTGCCCCGGAGTGTGGTGGAGGCTCCTTCTTTGGAAGCTTTTAAACAGAGGCTGGATGGCCATCTGTCGGGGTGATTTGAATGCAATATTCCTGCTTCTTGGCAGGGGGTTGGACTGGATGGCCCATGAGGTCTCTTCCAATGCTTTGATTCTATAATTCTATGATTCTATGATCCACCAGTCTGTTCCATCCACCAGCAAAAACCTCCCAGTCAACATGGATCTCCATTAGGGACACACATATAGGGCAGTTTTTCCTAGAAATGCTTGAGTAGAAGAGGAATTTTCAAAATCACATCAGGACCCTCACATGTTGGAAAGTATGTAACGAGAGTGACTCACAGCTGGATGGCCATCTGTCAGGGGTGATTTGAATGCAATATTCCTGCTTCTTGGCAGGGGGTTGGACTTGATGGCCCATGAGGTCTCTTTGATTCTATGATTAAGAATTGGCAAAAACTATATTTAAAAGATAGTACTCTCTCTCTCTTCTCCATGATTGAAAAACACATCACAAAGCCTACAATGAGTCTCTGCTAGACCTTGTGTGTGTGTGTGAGAGAGAGAGAGGCGGGGGGGGGGGGGTATGTTTGGTACTGGCTATTGTTCATTTTCTACTTATGAATACTAATTTCTCTGCATGTATGAGACACTACTATAACATTCCACAGTATTCAGAATTACCAATCTCTCTCTCACAAGTCTTAGATGAAACAAGAAAGTGACAGAACATTCATGATACCATTTTGGCTTCTGAAATACCAGGTTGCTACAACTGCACATCAACAACGATCCTGGAAAGTATCACAGATCAAAAGACAGTGAAACAATCTGTTCCCTTTAGACAAAATGAGCCTTTCAAGACCATCCGTTCTGTATTAATGGAGGTTTCATGATCCTTTTGAAGTCTCCAGTTATTTTACCAGAAATCATCAGGTCATTTGTGCTTATCCAGGTCTTAGGAGCCAGAAAACCACAGGCTCTTGAAGGCCGGCAAGAGAAAATTGCCTGGTAGAAGCTGTAAATTACTTATCAGCCACAATGTCAGATTGAAATGGGATCAATTCCAACTAAACAAGAGAAAGAAACTGGCCATTGATGAGGTACATTTTATGGATGGGAGATGCCAGGTGAAGTAAGTATTGATGGAAACATGAAAGCACCATTATGAACATGATGTCTGAAAATGCCATGTTAACAAACAACTACAGAGTTAAATGCTGAAAACCTGAAGTTTAAAGAGAAATTCAGAGAAGCTGGTTACATACTGAAACATAGACCAAAACAAGAGAGAGAAAAAGCAGTTGATCATACAAGGGCAGCAAATCCCAATTACAGCCAGAACCACAGTTTCTTTTCCAAGTCCTTGTCTTCTTCTGATTTCTTGACTGCAGTCTTCATTCTGATTTATGACTGAATATGGGTAATTATGAACTATTTCAATATTTTCATTGTCTGGTTTGACGGTATATAAATCACTTGTGATCATTATTTAGGTTTTCTTAATGTTCAGCTGTAATACTCAAGTTTCTTCATTGACCAGGTTTCATAACTATATACAGATATGCAGGACAGAGAAGGCTGAGAGGAGACACAATGGCCTTGTATAAATATGTGAGAGGAAGTCATAGGGAAGAGGGACCAAAGTTGTTTTCTGCTGTCCTGGACACTAGGACACAGAAAAATGGCTTCAAACTACCAGAAAGGAGATGACACCTGAACATGAGGAAGAGCTTCCTGACTGTGAAAGCTGTTCAGCAGTGGAACTCTCTGCCCTGGAGTGTGGTGGAGGCTCCTTCTTTGGAGGCTGTTAAGCAAAGGCTGGGTGGCTATCTGTTCTGAGTGCTTTGAATGTGATTTTACTGCTTCTTGGCAGGGGGTTAGACTGGATGGTTCACAAGATCTCTTCCAACTCTACGATTCTATGATTTTATTATTCTATTACAGGATGGTATGGACATTTCTAACACCAGTATTCTTGATGCCTTAGGAACTAGGATTTTCATGCCAAGAATCATTCAGTGTGGGGTTCTCACTGCCTTCGTTTAAAACTGAGAGAATATGCCTTGACTAAAGTCACTACTGTGGCTGATAGCACAGCTGGTTAATCAGCTGCAATAAATCACTGCCGACCAAAAGGTGTCAAGTTCGAAGCCCAAGTCGGGATTGAGCTCCTAGCTATTAATAGCTGTTTAAAAAATCTGTTAAAAAATAGCCCAGCTTGCTGTTCACCTAACAGTTCAAAAACAGCTGTGCTGTGAGTAGAGAAATTAGGGACCACTTAAAGGGGGGAGGTTAATTTATGACACCATAAAAATGCTGGATAGCTAGGAGGAAATACCACGAGCAAAAGGCTCGGCATCATAGTGAATGAAGCAACAGCTCCCCCTGTGGCTGAATCAAGTAACCTCTAGGATCCGAAGTGGAAGAACTGCTGAATGGCCTCTATCTGTCTGTATGCCTTGTATGTCAAAACCGGCATTGAATGTTTGCCTTGTATGTGTGCATTGTGATCCATCCTGAGTCCACTTCGGGGTGAGAAGGGTGGAATATAAAGACTGTAAATACATAAATAAATAATAAATAAATACTGTCCCATCTGCACTGCCATATAATACAGTTTGAAACTGCATTATATGGTTTGAAACTTCATTATATGGTAAAGTGCATTGTGTGAGTCTACACTGACCATATAATGCAGCTTCAAACTGCATTATATGGCAGTGTAGATGGGGCCTCAGTGGGTTTTCATTTCTGAGCATCAAAGCTCTGTAAGTAGGCACTGATTTCTTTTGCTTTACCCCCTATAAACTGTGTCTTGTTTCCCCTCTCCAGTTTTCCCTCTGTCAATGGCGTAACACAGTGACTGGAAGTTATGTCAGCTGAAGCCAAATTTCAACTTATCTGAGACAGGATCTTAAGGAAGGGCAGATATTTTCCCTTCTTTGGAATTTTTCCACCTGACCGCCGTGGGGAAACCATATCTCGTAAAAGTTGTTCTGCTTGTTTGTGCACATAGACCTTGAAGTGTGCCTTGGCATCACCCGCCTTAGATCAGCTATTTGAAAAGAGGTAATTAAACTCGATCTGAGCTTCCTTTTTAAATGCATGCTACCTCGAGAAATCTTTTTGAGCCTCTTCCTCTGACTACAAAAAGAATTCAGAGGCTCGTGTTTCTTGTCCTCCCTTCTCCCCATCTCTTTACACACCCTCCTTTCCTCAGATCATCAGATCTTTCCTTTAACAATGGAAAATAAGTAAAAAATGCCCCAGCTGGTAGCCTACGAACAGAACAGAAATGCGATCAATAAGATGTCGCTTCAGCTTCTTACAATTTAAGAAAAGAAGAGCTCCAGTATGCAACATCTAGAAAGTTTTTATGCTAAGAGACAGCTGTCCTATTAGTGGTATGATGAAAAAAAAACAACCTGAAAATGGAGAATGGGAGAAAAATCTATATATTTTTCTTCTTCGCCTGATTGGTATGTTAGACAAGAGCTTTTCCTTTAGTTGCTGCTGCTTCTTTGCACAAGTGTCTCTGTGTGTTTCATATATATATATATATATATATATATAGAGAGAGAGAGAGAGAGAGAGAGAGAGAAAAGATTTTCCTCTGACATTAAGTCTAGTTGTGTCCAACTCTGGGGGTTGGTGCTCATCTCCATTTTTAAGCCAAAGAGGTGGTCTTATCCATTAACACCTCCAAAGGTCATCTAGCCAGCATGACTGCATGGAGCACTGTTGCCTTCCTGCCAGAGTGATACCTATTGATCTATTCAAATTTGCATGTTTTCTAACTGCTAGGTTGGCAAAAGCTGGGGCTAACAGTGGGAGCTCTCTCTGCTCCCCAGATTCAAACCTGTGATCTTTTGATCAGCAAGTTCAGCAGCTCAGAGCTTTAACCCGGCACCACCCACTTCAAATCTGCCTTCAGTCATCCTTGCCAAAATAGGTAGCATGGTGAATCCAAGGAGCATGAATGGAAGAATTGTAATGTTAGCCTTTCTCCTGCTGAAATTTCCCAAGAGTTGTGCTCTGGGGAAAAATTCAGAGGGGAAAAATTTTCTGGTAAACATCAGTAACACAAAGCTTCTAATAGAGGTATGCAAACCATTTTTCAAAATGGTCACCCACATTTTTGCTTATGGGTGGGGATCATTTCACTGAATGCAGGTAAATTTTCTAAGTTTTCAGGGATTGAGGTCCCATTAGCGATGGAAATAATTCAGTTTTTTTGTGTTGTCGAAGGCTTTCATTGCCAGAATTACTGGGTTGCTGTGCATTTTCCGGGTTGTATTGCCATGTTCCAGAAGCATTCTCTCCTGATGTTTCACCCACATCTATGGCAGGCATACTCAGAGGTTGAGGGGACCCCTCAATCTCTGAGAATGACTGCCAAAGATGTGGGCAAAACTTTAGGAGAGAATGCACCTGGAACATGGCAATACAACCCAAAAAATGTATAGCAACCCATTCAGTCCCCCCCCCCTCCGCAATTTATTTTCCTGGATAATGTAAGTTCATCTAGAACACACATGTGAAATGCAATATCTGTGGTCCAGATTTGCCCTGCCACATTATTTTATGTGGCCCATGAGGTTTTCAATGGCAGGATATATAGTTGCATTTATACAGTCTTACAATTACAAATGGTCATTTGAAGGCAACCATTAAATGGATGTAGTCCTCAGTGAAAATGAGTTTCATTTTCACCTCTGATCTAGAATGAATGCAGTTTGACACCAATTTAACTATCATAGTTCAATGTTATGGAATCCTGAGATCTGTAGTTTCACATGTTTTTAGCCTTGTCTATGAAAGAATGCTGGTGCGACACCAAACTACAAGTTCTGGGATTCCATAGCATTAAGCTGCAGTGGAGCCCCTGATGGGGCAATGCATTAAACTCTTGTGCCAGCAGGACTGCTAACTGATAGGTCAGTGGTTTGAATCTGGGGAGAGTGGGTTGAGCTCCCTCTGTTAGCTCCAGCTCCCCATGTGGGGACATGAGAGGAGCTTCTCACAAGGATGTAAAACATCAAAACATCTGGGTGTCCCCTGGGCAACGTCCTTGCAGATGGCCAAAAGTGACTTGTAGTTTCTCAACTTGCTCCTGAGACAAAAAAAGCCACTGCAATATACATGCACCCTCTCTGCATATGGATGGATATACACTGCCACATAATGTAGTTTGGAATTGTATTATATGATCACTGTAGACCCATATCATGCAGTTCAATGCAGTTAAACTGAATTATATGGGTCTTCACTGACTGTATAATGCAGGTTCAAACTGCATTATAGGCCAAATATGGCAGTGTAGATCCTATCTGTGTGTACTTGTGTGATTTGATATTGCAGCTACCAAACTGAAAACTGGCAAGTGTTTTTGTATGTTTAATGGCTGCAACAAAGAGGGCATTTCAGCAGGCACTGTTTGTCACACAGCCAGGTAACAAGAAATGCCTGCTGAAATCCCCTCTTCTACACAAGCATTAAATGAACAGGAATTGCTTTTAGTTTTCACATTGACAACCTTATTTGACACTTGCTCCAAGTGGGAACAACAGCAATTGCACTGGTAATCTGGTTGACAATGGGAATACATTCACACTAGTGCATTGTGAGGGCAAACATTCTCTCTCTCCCCCCCCCCCCCCCCTTCCTCTCTTTTTCACACACACACACACACACATACACACACAGAGAGAGAGAGACTCACAAATAATTTGAGATCATTTTGCCCATTTGGGCTGTATATATTGTTGAAGCCATAGATAGTTAAATTGAGCTATCTAAATATGTGTCTATCTATCTGTCTAACTATGGCTAACTATATCATCCTGTATGCTTGCTGATAAGATAGATTAATTTAGAGAGCTTTTTTGTCGTGTCAGGAGCGATTTGAGAAACTGCAAGTCGCTTCTGGTGTGAGAAAATTGGCCATCTGCAAGGACGTTGCCCAGGGGATGCCCGGATGAATTGATGTTTTTATCATCCTTGTGGGAGGCTTCTCTCATGTACCCGCATGAGGAGCTGGAGCTGATAGAGGGAGCTCATCCGCCTTTCCCTGGATTTGAACCTGTGACCTGTTGTCTTCAGTCCTGCCGGCACAGGGGTTTAACCCACTGTGCCACTGGGGAGTCAGGAAAGAGTACATAGCTGAACATTTGTAACTACATCTGTGAAGAAACATCTTGGCCTATTCAGTTCTTGTGGGTTTTTTCGGGCTATATGGCCATGTTCTAGAGGCATGGCCATATAGCCCGAAAAAACCCACAAGAACTGAGTGATTCCAGCCATGAAAGCCTTCGACAATACATCTTGGCCCATATTGTTGTGATTGTTGTGATCTTTCAAGTCATTGCTGATTTATGGAGATCCAGAGGGGACCCTAAAATGGGGTTTTCTTGGCAAGATAGGTGCCAAAGGCATTTGCTTTTGCCTTCCTCTGAGATTGAGAGACTGAGACTTGCTCAAAGTCACCAGTGAGTGACCAGGTCATTGTCCAACCCTCAAGCCACTACACGAAGCTAGCCGCTGCTTCTGTTGATGCTTCTTCTTCTCCTCCCACTTTTCCCACAAATTGAGACTTTAGGAAGCTTACAATTTAAAACTAGTGCTTTGTTGTTGTTGTTTATTCATTCAGTCACTTCCAACTCTATGTGACCTCATGGACCAGCCGATGCCAGAGCTCCCTGTTGGCCATGGCCACCCCAGCTCCTTCAAGGTCAAGTCAGTCACTTCAAGGATAACATCCATCCATCTTGTCCTTGGTCGGCCCCTCTTCCTTTTTCCTTCAATTTTTCTCATTATCATTATCTTCTCCAAGATTTCCTGTCTTCTCATGTTGTGGTCAAAGTACTTCATCTTTGCCTATAATACCCTTCCCTCTGGTGAGCAGTCAGGGATTTATTTCCTGGAATATGGACTGGTTTTATCTTCTCATGGTCCAAGGCACTCTCAGAATTTTCCTCCAGCACCATAGTTCACAAGCTTCTATCTTCCTTCACTTAGCCTTCCTTGTGTATCAAACAAGTGTAATAAAGCTAAAAATGGGCAAAATGTCAATATAAAAGGGGGATGAGCATCTTATAATATTACAATATTAAATCAATCCAAACATACCTAAACATTTAAAGGATACTATAAGATCAATTTAAAACAATCCACCGATGTTTTTTAGATATCTACCTTTCTTCAGCAGAGAGCTCTGGTGTCGCAAATCCCAAGATTCTATATGTCAGATCCATGGCAATTAAAGTAGCATCAAAGTGCTACAATTCTGCAGTGTGGAAGGCCTCAATGTCATCCCATGATCATGAAAGAGAAGGAGGAAAAGGGAAAGTGATGGAGGAAGGGGAAAAATGTGGAGGACCTTGTGTTCTAAGTGGATATAATAAAGTGCTGAATATAATAAGTAAACTTGGAGGCCAAACAGAAAATTAAAAATGAGGACATTTTTTTCTCATTGGGAATTGGAAAAGTTCAGTGCAAAGTATCTGGGACATATCTTATGGTGTATACAGTATGATGAGGGATAATTGCATACATATTCAGCAAGGCTGGGTATCTCATACATTTTTTGCAATGTAATCCATACTGGGTGGTCCCCTTGCTCACTTGCAATTGCATTCATCTGTTGGAGGTAATTTTTCTTAGAGATATAGTGCAGCCTTCCTGACACTGTAATCATGGAGGGGGCTGTTTCTATCGTGTTGGTCCAGAGAATGAGACACCCATGGTGATTCTTTTCATTAACTCTCCTTCTAGCATGATGTTTGCTTGAATTTTCAGAATTTGTGAAGTCCAGCCAGAATTTGAGTGTTTATAATAAAACAGTCAATCTTTTAAAGCACAGAAGTGTATACATATGGAACAGAGAAATGGATGATTAGATGGAAAGATGAAAGGTAGATAGGTAGTTAGACAGATAGACAGATAGATGATAGAAACAAGAGAGCAACAGAAGGCAGGTGTTACATCCTACTTTGGAATGTAATTATTCATCAAGGGTGCATGCATTGTAGAATTAAAGCAGTTTGATACCACTTTAACTGACATGTCTCAATGCTATGGAATAATAATAATAATAATAATAATAATAATAATATACAAAACAGCTGGCACAACAAAACATTGCACGGGCAGTTCCTTGACAAAACTGAAGGAAAAACTGATAAGCCATCAGAACCAATGCCATTAAAGCCAGGATTGAAAAATCATGCAGACTATGCAAGGAAGCTAATGAAACCACTGATCAAATCCTCAACTGCTGCAATAAAATTGCACAGACAGACTACAAACAGAGGCACAACTCTTTGGCCCAAATGATTCATTGGAACTTATGTCACAAGTACCACCTGCCAGTAGTAAAGAACTGGTGGTATAATAAACCTGCAAAGGTAGTGAAAAATGAACATGCAAAAATACTGTGGGACTTTTGAATCCAGACTGACAAAAATTTGGAACACAATACCCCAGACATCACGATTGTGGAAAAGAAAAAAGTTTGGATTATTGGTATTGCCATACCAGGTGACAGTCGCATTGAGGAAAAACAACAGGAAAAACTCAGCCATTATCAGGACCTCAAAATTGAACTGCAAAGGCTCTGACATAAACCAGTACAGGTGGTCCCAGTGGTCATTGGCACACTGGGTGCCGTGCCAAAAGATCTCAGCCGGCATTTGGAAACAATAAACATTGACAAAATCATGATCTCTCAACTGCAAAAAGCCACTGCGTGCATCATTCAAAAATAGTTCTAGATGCTTGGGAAGTGTTTGTGATTTTGTGATATGAATCCAGCATATAGATCTCATTTGCTGTGATATATTGTGTTTTGGTGTCAGTAAAATAATAATACTACTTTATTTATAGACCACCCTATCTCCCCAAGGGGATTCAGGGTGGTTTACATACAGAAAGGCAAACATTTAATGCCTAAGCATTAAACCAATATGACAAAATAAAAATAGTGAGCTAATTGCATAAAAGAATTAAACATCAAAATGAAAAACAGGATACGCATTCACAGAAAAAAATTACATTAAAAATATAATCAACATAAAGACATATATCATAGTTAAAAGAATTAAAACAAGTGAGCATTGGCCGTTATAGTTATTCTTTAACATGTACCATAATGGCCACGGGGTACAAGTAATTCAGTCAGCACTTCAATGGTATTAGTCTAGAATATCCTAGTCCTCCTCCTCCCCACATGTCAAAGTGCAGAGGTGCATTTTCAAGAGAAAGAGGGTAGGGGCCATTTGTATTTCTTTCAGAAGGGAGTTCCAGAGATGGGGAGTGATCACGGAGAAGGCCCCCTCTCTCGTGGTGCTGGTGATGGGGTGGGACCGAGATCTGGGCCCCCTCTGCTGACTCCAGTGCCTGAGATGGTCTGTATAGGGAACAAACATAGGTTGACTTTATCAAATCAGGAAGGGAAACTGTCTTTTGTTCTACCAGCACACACAGTGGACCTTGATTATCACCTTTTCTAGAAACAGACCTGGGCCCCCTCCACTGATTGCAGTGCATGAGATGGTCAAGGTAGGGAGATGTGGTTAGACAAATAGCCTGGTCTCAAACTATTTAAGGCTTTATACATAATGACCAGCACTTTGTATTTATCCCAGAAGCAGACCGGCAGTCAGTGGGTTGCCACAAGTGGTTCTCTCCCTGTACGGAGCCCTAGTTAGCAACCTGGCTACCGATCTCTGAACTAATTGTAGCTTCTGAACTATCTTCAAAGCCCCATGTAGAGAGCGTTGAAGTAGTCCAAATGGGATTTCTTTTTATTTGTCATGTCAGGGCAACCAGTCAATTATATTACATTTCTAACAGAATGAAGCAAACAAACAGACAAAATACAAAATTTGTGAGTTTGGTAGTTGATTAAATGTCCTTTGACCAGTAGCTGGCCACTTGGAGTGCTTCTGATGTTGCTGCAAGAAGGTCCTCCATGGTGCATGTGGCAGGGCTCAGGTTGCATTGCAGCAGGTGGTCAGCAGTTTGCTCTTCTCCACATTCGCATGTCATGGATTCCACTTTGTAGCCCCATTTCTTGAGGTTAGCTCTGCACCTCATGGTGCCAGAGCGCAGTCTGTTCAGTGCCTTTCAAGTCACCCAGTCCTCTGTGTGCCCAGGGAGGAGTCTCTCATTTGGTATCAGTCATTGGTTGAGGTTCTGGGTTTGAGCCTGCTACTTTTGGACTCTCGCTTGCTAAGGTGTTCCAGCGAGTGTCTCTGTGGATCTTAGAAAGCTATTTCTAGATTTAAGCGACCAGCGACCAGCATGCAAGCAAGTCCAAATGGGATGCAACTAAGGTGTGGACTAGCATGGCCAAATAAGACATATAAAAGTAAGGGTGCAGCTGGTACACAAGTTTAACTGTGCAAAGGCACTCCTGGCCACTGCTGACCTGAAGTTCCAGGGTCAGTGATTAGTTCAGGATCACCTCCAGACTGCGAACCTATGCCTTCAGAGGGAGTGTGATCCTGTACAACACAGGCTGTAACCCTATATATACCAGGAGTACCTCTGTCTTTTCAGAATTTAATTTCAACTTTTTGGCTCTCATCCAGTCCATTACTGATGACAGGCACTGGTTCAGGACCAGGAGGAAGTTATAGTTTGTTGTGGCACCATCACTCTTTGGCAGAGAATGCCAAAGATTTGTAAAACTACACCATTTTTAATGATGTGCATTGGATACAAGCCTCATTTTGGAAGAGAATTATTGATCTTCCAAAGCTTTCAGAAGCATAATTCTACCCTAAAACAGCTTCTCCTGCACACCTGGCTTTGTTGCTTAATTGTTTTCTGCAGTAGTGCCAACATTTTGAAACACACCACTGAACAGTGGGGATTCTAGAGAGTTCAAAAACAGATTGAAAATTCACACTAAAAGCCAAAGCAGATTTTTCTGTGCCTCTGACATTGGCGTCGCAGGTTGCCACAGACCCAGAAGCACTTTAAACTACTATGCCCCATCAGTTTACATCAGTGGTTCTCAACCTTCCTAACAAGGAGGCGATAGGACCTCTTCGAGGAGAAGATGGGGCAATGCTGACAGGGGACAGGGAAAAGGCAGAACTACTTAATGCCTTCTTTGCCTCGGTCTTCTCACAAAAAGAGAGTCTTCAACCTCAGCAAGATGGAGTGGATGAGGGATTGGAGGACATCCAACCCCAAATTGGGAAAGAAGTCGTCCAGGAATACCTGGCCGCTCTTAATGAGTTCAAGTCCCCAGGGCCAGATCAACTACACCCAAGAGTACTGAAGGAACTAGCGGAAGTCATTTCGGAACCATTGGCAACCATCTTTGAGAGTTCTTGGAGAACGGGAGAAGTTCCAGCAGATTGGAGGAGGGCCAATGTGGTCCCAATCTTCAAGAAGGGAAAAAAGGACGACCCAAACAACTACCGTCCGGTCAGCCTCACGTCGATACCGGGCAAGATTCTGGAAAAGATTGTTAAGGAAGCGGTCTGCAAACACTTAGAAACAAATGCAGTCATCGCTAATAGTCAACATGGATTTATCAAAAACAAGTCATGCCAGACTAATCTGATCTCTTTCTTCGATAGAGTTACAAGCTGGGTAGATGCGGGGAATGCCGTGGATGTGGCGTACCTGGATTTCAGTAAGGCCTTCGACAAGGTCCCCCATGACCTTCTGGCAAGGAAACTAGTCCAATGTGGGCTAGGCAAAACTACGGTGAGGTGGATCAGTAATTGGTTAAGTGGACGAACACAGAGAGTGCTCACTAATGCTTCCTCTTCATCTTGGAAAGAAGTGACAAGTGGAGTGCCGCAGGGTTCCGTCCTGGGCCCGGTCCTGTTCAACATCTTTATTAATGACTTAGATGAAGGGCTAGAAGGCATGATCATCAAGTTTGCAGACGACACCAAATTGGGAGGGATAGCCAATAGTCCAGAGGACAGGAGCAGAATTCAAAACGATCTTGACAGATTAGAGAGATGGGCCAAAACTAACAAAATGAAGTTCAACAGTAACAAATGCAAGATACTTCACTTTGGCAGAAAAAATGAAATGCAAAGATACAGAATGGGGGACGCCTGGCTCGAGAGCAGTACGTGTGAAAAAGATCTTGGAGTCCTCGTGGACAACAAGTTAAACATGAGCCAACAATGTGATGTGGCGGCAAAAAAAGCCAATGGGATTTTGGCCTGCATCAATAGGAGCATAGTGTCTAGATCTAAGGAAGTAATGCTACCCCTCTATTCTGCTTTGGTTAGACCACATCTGGAATATTGTGTCCAGTTCTGGGCACCACAATTCAAGAGAGATATTGACAAGCTGGAATGTGTCCAGAGGAGGGCGACTAAAATGATCAAGGGTCTGGAGAACAAGCCCTATGAGGAGCGGCTTAGGGAACTGGGCATGTTTAGCCTGAAGAAGAGAAGGCTGAGAGGAGATATGATAGCCATGTATAAATATGTGAGAGGAAGCCACAGGGAGGAGGGAGCAAGCTTGTTTTCTGCTTCCTTGGAGACTAGGACGCGGAACAATGGCTTCAAACTACAAGAGAGGAGATTCCATCTGAACATTAGGAAGAACTTCCTGACTGTGAGAGCCGTTCAGCAGTGGAACTCTCTGCCCCGGAGTGTGGTGGAGGCTCCTTCTTTGGAAGCTTTTAAGCAGAGGCTGGATGGCCATTTGTCAGGGGTGATTTGAATGCAATATTCCTGCTTCTTGGCAGGGGGTTGGACTGGATGGCCCATGAGGTCTCTTCCAACTCTTTGATTCTATGATTCTATGATTCTATGATTCTATGCTGTGGCCCCTTAATATAGTACCTCATGTTATGGTGACCACCAACCGTAAAACTATTTTCATTGCTACTTCATAACTGTAATTTTGCTACTGTTATGAATTATAATGTAAATATCTGATATGCAGGATGTATTTTAATTCACTGGACCAAATTTGGTACAAAAACCTGATATGCCCAAATTTGAATACTGGTGGGGTTGGGAGGGGGATTGATTTTGTCATGTGGGAGTTGTAGTTGCTGGGATTTATAGTTCACCTACAATCAAAGAGCATTCTGAACTCCACCAATGATGGAATTGAACTAAACTTGGCACACAGAGCTCCCATGACCAATAGAAAATAATGGAAGGGTTTAGTGGGCATTGACCTTGAGTTTTGGAGTGGTAGTTCACCTTCATCCAGAGAGCACTGTGGACTCAAACAATGATGGATCTGGACCAAATTTGGCATGAATATTAAAAATGCCCAAATGTGAACACTGGTGGAGTTTGGGGGAAAATAGACCTTGACATTTGGGAGTCATAGTTGCTGGAATTTATCGTTTACCTACAATGAAAGAGCATTCTGAACCCCACCAATGATAAAATCAGACCAAACTTCCCAGACGGAACCCTCATGACCAACAGAAAATATTGGAGGGATTTTGGAGGAATTGACAGTGATTTGGGGGAGAACATGCCTGCTTTCCCCTCCTTGCTTTGAGTCTTAGAAACAGCCCTCCCCTTGGCTGAGAGGCCCGCTGATAGGCCAGCCAATCACAGCAAGAGGAGGGCTTTTGGTGGGAGGAATCGCTCTGTTTCCAAAAGGAAGAGAAGGACAGGTGGAGAGATCTTCAGCCTTCTCTGCCAAAGGGATTCCTAAGACCACCAGAAATATGTTTTCTGATTGTCTTTGTCAACCCCTCTGAAACCCCCTTGCAACTCTGCCCCAGAGGTCCTGGCCCCCAGGTTGAGAAACACTGGTTTACACAATTCTAGCATTTTCTTCCATGATGCACTCCATTGTTGGCTAGGATAATGCAATGAATGAGCTGAACTCATTCTATTATACTCGATATAACACAATAAACATCTGTAGATGGTGATAAAATCAAGAGGTGCCAAGTTAAAACAATTAGTCATTGTTCAACAAAGCCTTTTTTCCTCACTTTTAGGATCACTGACCCCTCATCATTCATAAGCGGCATTGACTTACAATGTTTGCTTGCATTCCCCATCACCCTGGTCTCATTATTCACCAAGAAGGCACAGAACAATGATATCATGACCGTTGCTTTTTAGCTCAAAGGCACAAACTGGGTGTTGCCACCAGGAAACAACACATGTAATAACCTTGCTGAAGCCCCGGGGCATTACACAGGGAGGGTGCTTAGAAGAACAAGAAATTTTATTATATGCCAGATGAAGAAAATCAAATGTATGCAAGTATTGCAAAGGTTAAACAAATTACAATGCCAGAAAAGTTACTACCTACTATTTCTCCCTCCCTCCAAACCAATCCAATGGAGCATATTTGGGAAAGGAAACTATTAATTTTCTTTCTTCTCCCTTAATAACATTTTTTCCTTTTATTCCTCCCCTTCAGTCAGAGAGTTTAATATAAACATGCAGCACCCCACATCATTTAATTAGATATTATTTCAGTGAAATTAGAATAGCTTTGGTGAACTTCCAGCCCATACTAATGAATACTGCTTTCTTTCTGTTGGATTCAGCTAGGAAAAATGACTGTATAATGGGGAAAAGAGGAGAGCTCCTTTCAGCCTGCAGGTGAAATTCAATTTCAGAAAAGTTCTCAAAGGTTACATTTCAGCAGCTGTGGGTGTCCAAGGTGAAAGAGCGGAACTGAAAATAGTAGCATACTGTAGTTTGGTTTAAAGCTCCTACTTCTATGACAAATAGATACCTGAATGACAGGGGAAAAATCTAACATTGAAAAGGAGGATATATAGAAATGAACAAAAATATATAAAAAGCCAACCAAACCTGTTCACGATGTAAGCACAGGCACACATATACTCTTGGCTTTTCACATTTGGTTGCTTAACTTTTCCAAATTTGATTATGTACAGAATTGAATAATATGTTCTCTATAGGAATCTCTAGATCCTGAAGCACAGTGTCCCTCAAACTAAGGCCCACAAGCAAGATGCGGCTCTTCAAGGTCATTTCCCCAGCCCTTGCCCTAACTTTTAGATTTAGGGTTGCCTTAGCAGTTCGAAAACATGCAAATGTGAGTAGATCAATAGGTACCGCTCTGGCGGGAAGTAATGGTGCTCCATGCTGGCCACATGGCCTTGGAGGTGTCTATGGACAATGCTGGCTCTTCGGCTTAGAAATGGAGATGAGCACCACACCCCAGAGTCAGACATGACTGGACTTAATGTCAGGGGACAACCTTTACCTAAGTCTGTAACAATTTGAGGCAGTAGTAAGACTATTGTTAAAGAAACCAGTACTAGATCCCATGCAATTGGACAACTATAGGCCAGTGTCAAACCTTCACTTTTTGGACAAGGTTCTAGAGAAGGTGGTGGTCTCACAACTCCAGAGTTTCTTGGATGAAACTGATTACCTGGATCCATTTCAATCTGGTTTCAGGCCTGGTTACGTAACTGAAATGGCATTGGTTGCCTTGGTGGATGATCTACAAAGAGAGCTAGACGGAGGAGTGTGTCCCTGCTGGTTCTCCTGGATCTCTCAGCGGCTTCCAATACCATCGAATATGGTATCCTCCTGGGCTGCCTCTCTGGGATGGGGCTTGGGGGCCCTGTCCTTCCTGGAGGGGCAGATCCAGATGGTGGAGCTGGGGGACTCCTGCTCACCTCCTTGGCCTGTGGCCTGTGGCCTGTGGGGTCTCTCAGGGCTCAGTTCTGCTCCCTATGCTGTTTACCATTTGCATGAAACTGCTGGTAGAGATCATCTGGAGTTTCAGAGTTTGGTGCCAAATTTATGCGGACAACACCCAACTCTATTACTCCTTTCCACCAAATCCCTAGGATGCCATTCTGGTCCTGAACCAGTGTCTGTCATCAGTAATGGACTGGGTGAGGGCCAACAAGTTGAAGTCCAGAGAAGATAGAGGTATTCCTGCTCAGTCATAAGGTGGTATGGGATTTCAACCTGTGTTGGATGGGGTCACACTTCCACAGGTTTGCAATCTGGGGGTGATCTTGGACTCATTGGTGACCCTGGAACCCCAGGTGTCAGCGATGGCCAGGAGTGCCTTCACACAGTTAAAACTTGTACACCAGTTGTGCCCATACCTTGAGATGCCTGACTTAGCCATGGTAGTCTACGCCTTAATCACATCCCATTTGCACTACTGTAATTCTTAAAATCAAAACAAAAAACCAAGATTATGTCAACAGGAATGATTGACAACTGGGAAATAGAGGGAGAAAACATGGAGGCAGTGACAGACTTTGTATTTCTAGGTGCAAAGATTACTGCAGATGTAGACTGCAGCCAGGAAATCACGAGATGCTTACTTCTTGGGAGGAGAGCAATGACCAATCTTGATAAAATATTGAAGAGTAGAGACATCACACTGGCAATGAAGATCTGCATAGTTAAAGCAATGGTATTCCCCATAGTCACCTACGGATGTGAGAGCTGCACCTGAGGGAAGGCCGAGCGAAGGAAGATAGATGCTTTTGAACTGTGGTGCTGGAGGAAAGTTCTGAGAGTGCCTTGGACAGTGAAAAGATCCAATCAGTCCATACTTCAAGAAATAAAGCCTGACTGCTCATTGGAGGGAAGAATAGTAGAGGCCAAGATGAAGTACTTTGGCCACATCATGAGAAGAAAGGAAAGCTTAGAGAAGACAATGATGCCAGGGAAAAAGGAAGGAAAAAGGAAGAGGGGCCGACCAAGGGCAAGATGGATGGATGGTATTCTTGAAGTGACTGGATTGACCTTGAAGGAGCTGGGGGTGGTAACGACCAACAGGGACTGGTCCATGAAGTCTCCAAGAGTCAGAAACGACTGAATGAATGAATGAACAACAACAACAACAACAACAACAAAACTCTCTCTACACTGCGCTGCCTTTGAAGATAGTTAGGAAGCTGCAATTAGTTCAGAGATTGGCAGCCAGATTACTAACTGGGGCTCTGTACAGGAAGAGAGCTATCTCATGGCCAATTGGGTACACTTCAAGAACAACTATAATCATCCAATTTCCATTTATTTTAATTTTTTTATCATTTGAGATGTTTTAATGTTGAATATGCGATTAGTTTAACCTGTTTCTATGTGATTATTTGTATCTTGTTTTACATTTTCAAATCCTTTTTTATATAATAAATTCACTGTCATTATTATATTTATCACAGTATATTGCATTATTGTAATTGTTTTGTTTTGTTTTGGTTTTTTTGCATTTGTCTGGCCATTGTATGTTTGCCTTTTTGTGTTGTAAACAACCCTGAGCCCCCTTGGGGAGAGAGGGCAGTCCATAAATAAAGTTTTACTATATTATATTATTCAAATATTGATGCTTGTGTTGGTTAAAATTGCTCTTCGTTTTGAATATTGTATTGTTCAATGTGTTGTCAAAGGCTTTACTTGGGTGTGTGATTTCTGGGCAATATGGTCATGTTATAGCAGCATTTTATCCTGACATTTTGCCTGCATCAGTGGTTGGCATCTTCAGATCTTCTGATGTCTGGAATTCACTTATGGTTTTTTTTTCCAAACTATAGTCCCCTATTGTCCTCCCACCCCAAACAGTCTGAGGAACCATGAACTGGTCCTCTGCTTAAAAAGTTTGAGGACCCCTGCTCTAGCAGGACTCCATGGGCGCTTCTATACAAAATGCACAGGGACATTTGCAGCCCACATGGGGGGCCCAAACCCTGTCTTTTTGTTGAGGGGGTTGCCATATTCCCTCCTCTGCAGAAGCAGCATCAACATGGGCGTGGTGGTATGGCAATGCCCTCCCACCCTCCCTCCTCCCCTTTCCTGGGTGTAAAAGGCTTCTTACCAAGCCTTGAGGCTTCTAAGGGCTCTATTTTGCTGCTAAATGAAGTAATGAAGTTCCAGAGAAGGGAGCAGGAAATTCCTACTCCAGAGCTCCTGAGCCCTTAGAAGCTCCCGGAGCTTTTTTAGCCCTTTAAAGCCAGGAAAGTGGCACGAGGGAGGGAAGGCTGGCTCTGCTACCCTCCTCTATGGGCTGGTTGAGTCCACAGAGGTGGAATTGCTGTGGAGACTGCTGCTGAGCTCATAGATGTCAATCTCAGCAGTAGTCTCCACAGACCACGAACCTTCAAAGATGCAGACTTCACTGAAAGGATTTCCAGGTTTATTCCAGGTTAAACTGCATTATCATGACACGTCGTTTGATAATGTGTCAACTACACTGCATTTTAGTGCAGAGTTGATGGGGCCTAAGTTCAGCTTCAACTGGAAGTTGACCATAAAGTCACACTGAAGGACCGAGTGAATCCTAGGGACCATATTAATTAAATCTGTGAATCTGCAGATTCTCAAATTTCCAAATCTACTGGAAGTTGACTGTAGAGTTGAGAGAGAACACTTTTCTTGACATTTGTGGGTCCTCCAGAGCTATTTCATGGTCAGCTTCCAGTAGCTGTCATGTGGGAGGATCAAAGAATCCAAGAGAAGAGTTCTCTTAGTTACAAAAACCATTATTATTAGTGGTTTTTACATTTCTGCAGGGGTCCTGCAACTTTAATTCTTTTTTTCCATTTTTTTCAACTATAATTCTTGAAAAAGCTGAATGCCTACTACACATTTAAATGATTAAATGGAACTAAAATATATATAATGAGCAAAATGCTTTGACTTTTTCCTTCTTCCTTTGCTGAAGATGAGATTGAGTTATATCCAAGTTTCAGAACACTGTTTTCAACATCCTTCAGTGAATGGTGGTATTATCCACTAAACTGAGACCCTGGTGTGTTATAATCTTCGGTCTATCAATCCAGAAACTTTCACTTTTATTCACAATGCCTTTAGCAGATAGCATCTAACTACCAAGCAGGGACATTTTTTTTCACCAGGCTGAACATGCCCAGTCCTTACAACCTTTCCTCATATGTTTTGTTTGCTGTACTTCTTAGCTTCATTGTTTCCCTTTCCTGAAATTAATCCAAGTTTATCTCATTCTCAAAAGAAGGCATCCAGAACTGAATGTAGTACTCAGGATAACTAATGTGACTATTACATCTTTTGACTTGAAAACTATGCTTCTATTAATGCAGGGCAGAATAACACTTACCTTCTTTGCTTCAACATTGCACTACTTGGCCATATTAAATTTATGATCAACTAAAAAGTTCTTTGCCCATATATTGTGCCTCTGTTTCTGACAGTTTGTACAAACCTTATCAAAAAGGTTTGCGATAGATGAACAGCTTTCCTCACATGATATCTTTCCATCTATCCTATGAGGTTGGGATAAAAAGTAACTTCGAGTTTATTAAAACAAAACGATCTATTAAAGATCTATAAAAATACAATGAATATTATATGCAATATTATATCATTGTAGCATGAATCTTATTGTTCAGTAGTGCACTCATAGGGAAATCCCATTTATGCATTGAGTCTACTGTTGTTGAGGAAGGCACTAGGAGTCAGGTCATGGTATTTCAACAAATGGAACAAACCATAAGGTTTGGACAAGCATTTATTTTTGTGAAATAGTTGCCTCCATCTTATCTTTGGTATTTGCCTTCATTTTCATCATTTTCTCCTCATTTGAAATTATAGTATTCTGTTTCATGGTTGGTTTCTCTAATGTTTTAGCCAGACTTAGTACTATAAGTGAACGAGTCCCACTAGAAGCATTAGATACACATTTTGACATAAATAATAAATAGCCATTGGTAGGCTGATAACATTATCACAGTATGAACAGATGGAGCATCACCCTGGTTCTGATCCTAACCCAGGTGGATGATCTGTCCCTGTGGTAGAAGAGCAGATGGAGCCCTCTGTTTTCACCATTATATGAGTGCAGCATGATGCCCCTGCACACTCCCATCTTCATGGATGACTAAACCTTACCACTTCTTGTTTAAAGGAAGATTTTGTGATCTGGATCTCCATGGAGCCAGGCATTGTTGCTGCTGATGCTGCTCCTCTTCTCTTATCTTCTTCCTCCTCCTTCTCCTTCTCCACCTTCATTTCCTCTTCTGTCTCCTCGTCCTCCTTATACTCCATTACATCCATCTCCTCTTCCATCACCACCATCTCCTCCTTCTCTTCTCCTAATCTTCTCCTCCTCTTCCTCATTCTTCTCTTCTTTTCCCTCCTCCCCTTCCTCAATTTTTCTTCTTCCTTCTTCACTTCCTCCTCCTCTGCCATAATTATAATTATTCCTTTTTCCTTCCCCTTCTTCACCTCCTTTTATCTCACAATTTCTTCACTAATGGGATTCTCAAAGTGGCTCCCAAATTATTTAAAGTACTCCAGATTAATACTATACAAAAATATCAATTCATATATATGATATATCTGTATTAATTGCATGTACACACAAAAATAATCTACAGAATTACAAGTATTTTTTGTTATTGTTGTTTATTCGTTCAGTCACTTCCGACTCTTCATGACCTCATGGACTAGCCCACGCCACAACTCTCTGTTGGCCATGGCCACCCCCAGCTCCTTCAAGGTCAAGCCAGTCACTTCAAGGATATCATCCATCCATCTTGCCTTTGGTCGGCCCTTCTTCCTTTTTCCTTCCATTTTGCCCAACATCATTGTCTTCTCCAAGTTTTCCTGTCTTCTCATTATGTGGCCAAAGTACTTCATCTTTGCCTTTAATATCCTTCCCTCCAGTGAGCAGCTGAGTATTATTCCCTGTAGTATGGACTGGTTTGATATTGTTGCGGTCCAAGCCAGTCTCAGAATTTTCCTCCAACACCACAGTTCAAAAGTGTCTATTTTCCTTCACTCAGCCTTCTTTATTGTCCAGCTCTCACATCCATAGGTTACTATGGGGTATACTATCGTTTTAACTATGTGGATCTTTGTTGCTAGTGTGACGTCCCTACTCTTCACTATTTTATCGAGATTGGTCATTGCACTCCTCCCAAGACGTAAACATCTTCTGATTTCCTGGTTGCAGTCTCCGTCTGCAGTAATCTTTGCACCTAGAAATACAAAATCTGTTTTCTCCCTCTTATCAATCAGTCTGGTTGCCATAATCTTTTTTTTTTATGTTTAACTGCAACTCAGCTTTTGCACTTTCTTCTTTCATCTTGGTTATAGGGCTCCTCAGCTCCTCCTTGCTTTCAGCCTTCAAAGTGGTATCATCTGCATATCTAAAGCTTAATGTTTCTTCCAGCAATTTTAACTCCAAGCTTGGATTCATCAAGCCCTGCATGTCACATGATGCATACAAATTGGTAAGGTGAGAGTATACAGCCCTGCTGTACTCCTTTCCTAATCTTGAACCAGTCTGTTGCCCCATTGTCTGTTCTCTTACAGTTGCTACTTGGTCATTATACATATATTTTTTTCCATTTAGGCTGGTCCTTGGCTGTGAAATGGTTGTGGCAGAAGGATCTTTATAAAAAGGAAGTGCTATACTTCTATTCACACTGCTACATTTTAAATACTTTCAAAAACTGTTTTAAAATTAGTGTTTGTAATAGGATAATTTATTGTATGTCATTTTATGGCCACCATGACCCATGTTGTGCCCAGTAGCCACTGCAATGAAGAAAATGTGTAGTGCCAACTTATGTCTCAGAACCACCTGAGCCTGGGAAATATGAGATGGTAGGATACACAGTTATGGTCCATTCCGTTTCGGCACCAACTCTACTGTCTATATGAGCTGAACATCTCACTTTGCTTCTGGGGGAGAATTTGGAGCAACCTGTGACTTGGATCAATGCAGTTCAAGGTTATGGTAAGCACCCTTGGCTCTATACATCCTTTACCTACTGAAGAGCTGATTCACCAGCTCTTTTTGCTAAGCGGTCAGTGTAGATGTGTCCCTTGCACCCAGGATGCAGCTACACTGTAGAATGAATGCAGTTTTGTTAAACTATGATTATGGAATCATGTGAGCTGTAGTTTGGTGAAGAGCCAGTATTCTTTGGCAGAGAAGGCTAAATAGTTTGTGAAAGTACAACTCCCATAATTTTTGAGCCATTTGGACCATGGGTTGTTGTAGGTTTTTCGGGCTGTATGGCCTTGTTCTAGAAGCATTTTCTCCTGACGTTTCGCCTGCATCTGTGGTAAGCATCCACAGATGCAGGTAAAACATCAGGAGAAAATGCTTCTAACATGGCCACATAACTCGAAAAACCTACAACAACCCAGTGATTCCAGCCATGAAAGTCTTTGACAATATGTTTGAGCCATAACAGCCAAAGTGGTGCCAAATTGCATTTATTCTACAATGCAGATACATGTTTAAGGGGGGCTACAATGGCAACAATTTGCAGCTCTGAACCCCCTTTTTAAAGTAACCAAACTCAAGTTACAGTGCACTCGTGTAATTTGGGAAAGTTAGATTGAGTGTCGTAGGCTCTCTGAAAATCCGTGCCTGATATAAATTCAGGCCCATACATACACCTCATTAACAACACAACACACATTTTCCCTCTAGCCAGATGAAGGCCTTTGGACGTGATGATGAATTAAGCCTTCATATATTTGAACGGAGGGAGAAAAGCAGACAATCATGAAGGCAAACTTCAAGTATGAGTGAATTGAAGTATGACGAAGGCGACACCCCAGAGAGCTTACCAGATGGATTTCCCCAGAAGCTGTCCTATAGATTCTGAAAGAATGACAGAGATGTTTATTTTAAAACCTAAAAACACTTATACATATTCAATTCAGAAATGAAAGCATTAAATTATTTAAAATTATGAAGAATGGAATGGCATTTATTTTAAATCAGGTATTTCCGGATGCTTTCTCTCCCTTTCATAGTTTATGTTTATGCATTGCTTTGATATCTCCTTTAAGAATTGTCTTAATGGAGCAATGGAAACTAACATCTGGAGATATGGAAGAATTTTGCTCCTTATCTGGAGCAACTCACAAACAATCTGCACATATATACCTGAGGTTTGGATGTTATATTTATTTGTTTGTTTGTTTACTTAATTTATGTGCCCCATTTCTCCCAAAGTAGTGCCCAACTTGGCTTCCTGAGACAGAAAATAAAAATAAAAATTTACAATCCAATTTGAGGACAATTGAAATCACTTTATAAAGCATTTTAGAATCAATTAAAAACATAGAAAAATTGTAAAAGATAAGTAAAACATCCCCCATAAAAAGCAAAAGGGAAATATGCACCCTACTTTATAAGCCATATAACCGCTACTTCTTGCATCTCCTTAAATGTCCAAAAGGCTATTAACACTGCAGAATTATAAGCACTTTGCCGTGACTTTATTTTGGGATTTGTCATTTGTTGCAAGACCAGAGTACTCCAACAGAGAAGGATGAATATCTCACAAATCTACACATCCTGGATTTCCATAGCATTGAGCCATGGCCAGTATTATTTATTTATTTATCATGTCAGAAGCAAATTGAGGGTACAGTCATAATGTATTTCAAAACACAAAGTTTAAAAATTGGCATTATGCTAAATGTCCTTTGACCAGAAGCTCGCCACTTGGAGTGCCTCTGGTGTCGCTGTGAGAAGCACGTGGCAGGGCTCAGATCACAGTGTGGTAGGTGGTCTGTGGTTTGCTCTTCTCCACACTCACATGTTGTGGACACGACGTTGTAGCCCCATTTCTTAAGGTTAGCTCTGCATCTCGTGGTGCCAGAGCACATCCTCTTCAGCACCTTCCAGGTGGCTCAATCTTCTGTGTGCTTAAGAGGGAGTTGCTCAGCTGGTATCAACCACTGATTGAAGTTCCGGTATTTTCCTGCCACTTTTGGACTCTCACATGCTGTGGTGTTCCTGCGAGTATCTCTGTAGATTTTAGGAAGCTATTTCTTGATTTAAGGCATTGGCTTGCTGGCTGATACCTGAACAGAGGATGGACCAGAGATCATAGAATCATAGAATCAAAGAGTTGGAAGAGACCTCATGGGCCATCCAGTCCAATCCCCTGCCAAGAAGCAGGAATATTGCATTCAAATCACCCCTGACAGATGGCCATCCAGCCTCTGTTTAAAAGCTTCCAAAGAAGGAGCGTCCACCATACTGCAGGGCAGAGAGTTCCACTGCTGAACGGCTCTCACAGTCAGGAAGTTCTTCCTCATGTTCAGATGGAATCTTCTTTCTTGTAGTTTGAGATGTCCATGCCTTGGTCCTTTCATTACATGTTGCTACTTCCTGATGGATGTCAAGTGGTACAATACCAGCTAAACCAGTGATTCTTAACCTATGGGCCACGGACTTCCAGTGGGCTGCGAGGATGGAAATCTGGTCCGCGAGCCTCCTTCCTCTTTATTTTTTTTATTTATTTTATTTCTGCTCCTTTCACACCACTTGCCACTCCTTCCCTGTTGCTGACCATGGCATATATTCTCTACCAAAAACTAGAGCTGATGTGTTGACTAAAAACTGATTTGTAATCCTTTTGGTACTAATATTGGAGAGTGGTCCTTTGTCAAAGTGGTCCCTGGTCAGAGTGGTCCCTGGCCAATAAAAGGTTGGAAACCATTGAGCTAAACAGTATAATTTCTCCAGTGGTGTTGGGTGTAGACATCCTGTTACAAAATGCCATGTCTCATTAAGAGTCACATCCACTGTTTTAACATGGTGAGATGTATCGCACACTGGGCATTCATATTCAGCAGCAGAGTAACAAAGTGCAAGGGCAGATGTCTTCACTTTGCCTGGATGTTGAACTGTAATAATACTGTAGAGTGCATGCAGCTGTATTGTCCCTAGATATGACTCCCAAAGTAGAAACTAAATAGTTCATGCATTCTATGGGAATCATGGGTCTTCTAAAGAATTCTACTGCTAAGAATTCTTGTGTTTGGTGAAATATTGATATCAGTTACAGATGTGATTGAGATCTATGAAAGTTCATGCTAAAAGAAATCAATATTTCTCAAAGAATGATACAGTGTTTTGAATAATGGACTAGGACTCTGGGAATTTCATTTATGAAACATATATAAAAATTCATTTTCACCTGTGTCTAGCCTTTTATACTAAAAGTGACTAAAGAAAGAGAAAAGGAAGGAGGTATTTGCAAATTTTCTTGTGGTTTGCTTGAATCTCCTAAGGTTTATTCAGAAGAAAACCCACACTGATGGATGTGAAACTTCATGAGTTACTAAGCCATCTGCTTTGCAGGCAAATGACTGGGAAGGGATCCCATGGAATATTAACATCCAGTTCTGCAATGGAACGAACTTGTGTATAACTTCTCTTAAGGAATAAGGGAACTCCAGATGGGCACTTCGGAGGATGAAATGAGCTCTTTAGTAATTTATAGAAGGATCGATTAAAAAGTAATGCTCAGTTAGCACACAACTCAACAAGGGCTGTATTCCTCTTTAAGTTACCATTGTAAACATTCATTTGGTAAATTAAATCAAAGGGGGAAGTCACTGATGGGGTAAGAACATGTGTCTTACAGCATCCAAGTCCATTGTTTTTTACCTGTCCTTAGGTGTATGCTTAACTACTCGTGGCAATGGAATTTTTCTTATCAAGGAAGCCAGCAGCAAAGAGTGAAAAGGATATGTACTTGGTCTGTTTTTCATCTGTGTGGACTGCATGCCATACAGACTGTCAATTGCTCTCTTATATCGAGACTGAAATTACTTCTTTTTGCATTTTCATAGCATCAAAAAGAGTCAAGGAGGAAAAAAACTCTGGAGGGAAAGACAGGTTTATACAGGTTGAGCATCCTTTATTCAGAATTTTGAAATCTGAAATTCTCCAAAATTGTCCACATGGACAATTTTAATAGCTGACATATTAAAATCTTTAGTTTCTGTATAGAAACTTAATCCCATTCACATTTTTTAAAAAATATTATGTATAAAATGACAATCTTTTCCCCTTTCCACAAAGATTTTATTTACTATTGTAAACACATGTAGAATAATGTGAATTTCCATAACAATTTCACCCACTTAATTTTTTTAATATTACCAACTACATACTTGTCTCTCACATGTGTCTAACAATATTACTCTCCTACCTTCCCCCTCTCACCTTCAAGCTATGTGTATACTGTATATACTAAACATAAATCAATGTAGTGTTTAGATTTGGGTCCCATCTCCAAACTATCTCATTATGTATAGAATCATAAAATCATAGAGAGTTCTGGAGTGTGGTGGGGGCTCCTACTTTGGAGGTTTTTAAACAGAGGCTGGATGGTTATCTGTCGGGAGTGCTCTGAATGCGATTTTCCTGCTTCTTGGCAGGGGGTTGGACTGGATGGCCCTGGATGGCTCTTCTCACTCTATGTTTCTATACATAATGAGATAGTTTGGAGATGGGACCCAAACGTATATTCAAATGAAGGTATTTCCTTTTGTTATGCCATTACACATAATAGGACTTGGTCATCTATCAAGTTTGATATCCACGGGTTTTCTGGAACCAAACTCCAGTGGATACTGGGGGGTCACTCTAGTACAATTTGATTTGGCAAGGTCTGCCAGAAATCCCTCAAGATAGTCTTGGAAATCAACTTAAATGTGGATCAGTAAATGATACTGATATGTGTGTGTGTGCATCTGGTTGATGGGTAGAACCCCCAAAATGCTTCCAATGGTTCTTCATCATTTGGAGAGTGGGGTGTCCCCAAGTTCAACACTGTATGCACATTTCATGCAACCTCTATATTATGACTTGAATGAAGGATGAGATTATATGTTCATCAGATTTGTGGATGATACCAAACTGGAAAGATGAAACTAATATCTCAAATCAGGGCACAGGTTAATGAACTAGTATCCAAGATTACTTAAATTTGGCCAATAACAAAATTGATCTCAACCCAAATAAATGTGTATTTCAATCTGCTTCTCTTTAAATGACAGTATGGATTTAGGCTAATATCAGAGGAAATGGGTAGTCCAAGGCAATGACAGAGGATATTGTCGTCCCTACTAGGCAAGGCATCTAAGGATATCAGGTCTGTGAAAACTAATTCTACTACATGACTAGTTGAACAAGGTTTCCAAGTCTCTGAGAAGATACACTTGACCACGATAGAGTCTGAGATGCCCATAGAACCCTGCATCTGGATCTCTTTTCTCATATCTCATTGCACTAGTAAATACTCCAAGAGACGCTGTGTTTCATTATATCCTGCCAGAATGGAATAATAATTGAGTAGACCTATAATATACAGATTAGAACCTCTCCATTTCTTCAGCATTTGTTATGCTCCAGGACTTTCTGGCAATCAAATCCATCCAATGTCCAGAAGCATGCAAAATATGATTTTCTGCATTCAAAAATTTAAAGACGGGCGCTTTGATCTTCACATTATTTTGTCTTGTTTACGAAGAAATTTGCACATTTGGGAAGGTTCCTATCAAAAACCAAATGAAGCAATAGTCTCACTTCTTAAGATTGCATCATGGGTCAGTAGCTTACAAACTCCTGGCTGAGCGTATATAATGGAGACTCAACTGTGTCTATTAAAAGTTCCAGTTAAAGGATAACGAATATCACCCCCTATAAATAACAGACCCACTTTGCGAAATCAGCGACTACTGTGTGCATGCAATACTTCAAAGGAGTTCATTCAAAGGAAACCGAATAAATGGAATTTCTGCTTCCAACCAGAACACGGCAATATCCAAAGAGGAGAAGAAGAGATTGAGGGATGCCAAGATTGTTCGCTCTTGCTGCTTCTTTTAATGGGAATTGTGAAAGCACAACATACAAATCTGTACCCTTGGATAACAGCTTGGCTCAAGTTCTGAGCTCGCTTCAAAGCATCTAAATTCATCTTTGTGCTCTCTCTGTGTGGAAGGAGCGATTTTTTAAAGAAAGGATTTGTTGCTTGAAAGGTAACCATATTTTTGCTAACATTGTAAAGTCCTGGTTTGTGCAGATGGGTGCCAAAGCCTTAGATAGGTAAAGGTAAAGACTTTCCATTGACATTAAGTCTAGTCGAGTCTGACTCTGGGTGGTGGTGGTGGTGGGGTGGGGGTGGGGGGGGGGGTGGGCTTATCTCCATTCCTAAGCCAAACAGTTGGCATTGTCCATAGATGCCTCCTAGGTCATGTGGCCGGCATGACTACATGAAGCGTTGTTACCTTCCCACCAAAGTGGTATCTATTAATCTCTTCACATGTACATGTTTTCAAACTGCTAGGTTGGCAAAAGCTGAGGCTAACAAAGGGGGCTCATTCTGTACCATGGATTTGAACTGCCGACCTTCTGGTCAGCAAGTTCTGCAGCTTAGCAGTTTAACCTGCTGCACTGTGGCCTCAGAGCCATGTGCAAATAGTGTATTTACCCTTTAGGATAATATTTGAAAGGCGGAAAATAAGCCATTAGGCTGCAACCTTGAGATGTTATATAAGCCTTTCATATGTATAATTTTTGAAGAGAAATAATAGCTACAGAATTATTAAAAGATGTGTTTAAAAACACTAATAGATTGTTTTTAAAGTGTGTTAGAACTGCATTGCACAGTCACTCTCCCATTTCATTTTTGGTCAAGTTGCCCTGCAATGACCAAAAAAGTGATTTGCGATTATATAATTCCCATTTTATTGTCACCATTGAGTGCCTTCAAGTTATTTTCAGCTTATGACAACCCTCAAATGAAGCTTTCATGTTTGTTTGGTTTTTGGCAAAATTTCTTCAGTGGGGAGGTTTCTCTTTTCCTTCCTCTGAGAATGAGAATTTGAAGTTTTCCCAAAATCACCCAATGGGTTTCCATGATTGAGTGTGGTCTAAAACCTTGTTCTTAAAAACTGTAGTCCAATGCTGACACTGCTACACCAAAGGTCATTTAACATTTCAATCACTCCATGAAAGGGAAAAATATTTAAGAAAGTACTATTTCTTAATCTGAGGGAGCACTTCTCTAGGAATATCTAGGTCTTCCAGGAGTATCTGTGGTTGACCTCTGCTGCCATCTGGCTCTTGAATTGCATTGGTGGATCTAGGTATTCCTAGGCATGTTGTCTCTCAAAACTTC
Organism: Anolis sagrei; assembly: GCF_037176765.1. Lineage (NCBI taxonomy): Eukaryota > Metazoa > Chordata > Lepidosauria > Squamata > Anolidae > Anolis > Anolis sagrei. Next base: position 17,010,936 of record NC_090023.1, read on the forward strand.
TAAATTTTCCCACATGTTTGGAGGAAGTTGGATTATAGAGTCACACCGAAGGACTTAGAACTTCTCAGAGATAACATACCAGTATTTAATCAAATCCATGAAGAAGTAAACCTGCAAAAGTCAAAACCACAAATGTGGAGGGACAAATGTATTATATTTCCAGACTCTGTCTTAAATATGTTCTGAAAAAAGACATCATCCTTTTTTTGGGGTGGGGGGGGGAGGGGGAGGTAAAGGGTTTCAGAAAATTCTGGGGAAGTAAAACAATCTTCCTACCATCAATATTCCTCCTCACACATGGAAATAGTGTCTCCTCAGGATTTCAGACAGGATTCTTCCTTATCTAGAGATTTCTTATATTCCCAGTAGTCCTCCATTTAAAAACTAAGCAGACCCAACCCTGGTTAGCTTCTGAAATCAGACAGGATCAGATGTGACTTTCTATTTCACTTTGGAAACAACAGCCAAGAACTATGGTTTTTTTGTTTTTTTGTTTTTTTGCTGGCCTGGTAATCTTCCTCTGCATCTGAAATGAAATGCTCTTCACTTGAATATTATTTTACTCCCCCTTCCCCCGTATACACACACCTTGCAAATTGGCTGTGAATGAACTGCAAATAGTTCCTGCTCAAATGATAAATAAAACATATGAAGAGACATAATTCGAACTTCCTTTGTTCATTTCAAAAGAAATAAATGAACAAAATTGGAATCAAGGAAGCCAATTGTGTCACTTTCGGTTTGAGGTCCTTCAAGCTCTTCACACTGACCCTGGAATTGTGATCATGTTTCTCTCTCTCTCTCTCTCTCTCTCTCTCTCTCTCTCTTTAAAAAATTACCACCAACTACATTTCTTTTTGTACTTTCCCTCCATGGCTGAATAATGCATTCCAAGGACAGAAAAATACAAGCAATTGTCATTTCAGTTATGCATTTAAACAGCAAACACGGTGGGGGAAAGTAATTAAAATGCTATAAAATGAATTATGATTATAAAATTAATTATGTAATTAATAAAATTAACCTTAAAAGGAAAGGAATACTTATGAGAAGGGAAATGTTCTGATGTTGCCATACTTGAATGGGTAAAATGAGTGTGATTTTGCTCTCACCATGAAATATGAAGTAATGACTAAAGATTCCTCCTCTTCTTCCTCCTTCCTGGTTTCACAATCTATTGGGTCTACTCACTGGAATGTGGAACTAGCAAAGACTTGGGCCCTATCCAAGAACCTAGGAATCAATGAGTTATTGGATGATATGTCACATCCCAAGTAGTGTCTTTTTTGGATGATGGTGGTGGGGAGGGGGGGGGGGGGTTGTGCTATTGTGATCTTAACTCTGGTGTTTTCCTTGAGTCCATTACAGATTGGTCCCACAGCAGCCATTACAACTATAATTATAGTTGTTTTCTTTATCTATAGATTCTGGATCTCAATTTGTAAGGACTTCATCACATTGAAGCAGGGAAGTGTTTGGTAGAGTAGAGCTCAGTCTCACTCAGTTTTGAAATGAAACGGATGATTTCCCAAGTCTCAATATTCAACAGTCTTTTCTATCTCTTTGTATTTGATTTTGCTGCATTTCAACATTACCTCATCAATATATCTTATTTTCATGATTGACATGTACCTTACATCAGCTACTTAATTAGATATGCATAAATGGGGGTCTATATACTGTGTGGGGGGAATTATCCTGACACTTCCCCCCCCCCCCCCATATTGACCGTCTTAATAGGCAGCAGCTGGATCAGGTGAAGGGGGTCCTTTTCACTTCTGATTTGAGTCTAGGAGCATTACTAACTTTATAATCAGTATGCAATAAATATATGAAACTAGTCTTCTCAAGGGATTTCTTGGTGACTGCTCACAAGCTTTGGAGTTCCTTCCCTGGAAAGGCTACTATGGCTCCCTCTTTTTTCTTTTTTGTTCTTCTTGCAGCACATGAGTTTTCTTCCCTTTCTGACAGGCTTATAGGAACAATTTGCGAAAACTTTACTATTGTACTACTTTACTGATTTTATCTGTTTCTTAAAAAAAAATTAAGAATGTTACTTTAGTGCCATTCCAGGATTTGAGACTTGACATATAAAGATAGTTCTTGTTGATAATATTAAGCATGATGCATTAAGCATGAATTATCATTGGTCAGACTGTGTCATTCATTTTAAAATATATCTAATCAAGGAGAATATACACACAATGGAATGTTGATGGGCAGGAAAAGAGATTTAAAGATGGGCTCAAAGCCAACCTTAAAAACTGGCATAGACACTGAGAACTGGGAAGCCCTGGCCCTTGAGTGCTCCAGATGGAGGTCAGCTGTGACCAGCAGTACTATAGAATTTGAAGAGGCACGAATTGAGGGCAAAAGAGAGAAACGTGCCAAGAGGAAGGCGCATCAAAACAACCCCAATCGGGATCGCCTTCCACCTGGAAACCAATGCCCTCACTGCAGAAGGACATGCAGATCAAGAATAGGGCTCCACAGTCACCTACGGACCCACTGCCAGTACACTGATCTTGGAAGACAATCCTACTCGGACAATGAGGGATCGCCTAAGTAAGTAAGTAAGTAACCCACAGATTAAGTTTTCACAAAGAACATGAGTTTTGGAGTTGTAATTCACCTATATCCAGAGAGCATTGTCGTTTCAAACAAGGATGGATCTGAACCTAACTTGGCACAGATACTCAATATGGCCAAATGTGAACACTGGTGCAGTTGGAAAATAAACCTTGACATCTGGGAGTTGTGGTTGCTGGGATATATAGCTCACCAACAATCAAAGAGCATTCTGAACCCCACCAACGATAGAATTGGGCCAAACTTCCCACACAGAACCCCCATGACCAACAGAAAATACTGTGTTTTCTGATGGTCTTTGGTGACCCCCCCCCCCCCCCGGGGTCCCAACCCCCAGGTTGAAAACACTGCACTAGAGTATGGATCCATTTTAAATCCAATTTCTGCCTCCTGTGGAATTCTGGGGCTTGTAGTTTAGGGGGAGCCTTTAAACTGCTCAACCAGACAGATCCTGGGCCTTACTAAACTAAAAAAAACCCCAAAATTCTGCAGGAGGCAGAAACTGGATTTGAAGTGGACCCATGCTCTAGTCTTATGAGGCTGCATATCTCAGTGCCTTGCTCGATTTTCATAACCTGAATGTAGACAGATAAAACCAATAGGAAGCAAGAAAAATACTAAAATTTCTGCATTTTCCTTGTATATCTCAGTCCCCAAATTCCTCCTACTCGGAAACATAATGTGAATGGTGTACCATTTAGGCTTCAAGGTGTTGGCTAGGGGCATTTTATTCTATTGTCTTCTGAAAAAGGAAATTCATCTTGCATTATGTGCATGGAAGTATGAGCATGGCAAATCAATTTCAACAATAAACAAATATATTTGTTTTTAGCAATCTTTATTTAAAACAACAACAACAACAAAAAGAAACATATCATAAAAGGAACAAAAGCACTAGTAAGTGAGAAATCCTCAATTGGCTTTGTGTCAATGGCACACTTTGAATATTGCCAAACTCTATCGCATTGCTATGATGGTTAGTTACTATGCTGGATCATGATTGATGATTCCTATTCAAAGTGTACTTGAAAGAGACAAAATGATGGGCCCTTGGGGGGCAAATAGAAAAAGACGGGAGAGGGAGAAGAGCATTAGCCTCTACATGGAGTCCCCGTGACAACTGTTTTCCTCGGAAACAGTTTAACACTTGGCAGGAGTTGTTGAGCTCTCGACAAAAGACAACCCTGTGATCCCAGAAGCATGTATCAGTTTTTTGGCCTGTAATAAAAGTGTTCTTGCCCTTTGGGGGAAAAGACAGATAGATGGATTATAGCTGAGAAGAACCTGGGTCATCAAAACCTTTTGCCAAGTTAGTGGCACACAAGGAAAATGGCAGTGTTCCACTCTGCCAATGATTAGAAAGACCCTTTGTTCTGGCCCAGTGGGAACACACTGGTTGAAATCCATGGAGCTGCAAGATAGAACATGTTTCGCTGTGTGTGTATCAAAGTGGGTCATGTAATAGTTTAAAAACATAAGGAAGCTTTCCTCCACAGCTCATTTTCTGCAATCACTTCCCCTGCTAGTGAAGAATCAGATATTGTTATTATGCTTTTATTTAGGCTTGAATATATTGTTTAGAACTAATTAAAGCAATGAACTTGACAAAATCCAGAAGTGAAGATATATCATTGAAAATATTTACAGACATCATTGAAATTTAGGATGATTCATGCTATTGTATTCTCTGGGGTTCAGGCTGGGGTCTGGTTCCTGCTCATGGTCCTGGCCTGAGGGGAGAGGGCCAGTATCAAGGACACATCTTGTTTGGGCACAAATGGCCACATTGTTGTTGTCCAGGGTGTCCTCCACCCGGCAGCCAACATGGGCTGCCTGAAATCATTTGCAGGACCAAATGTGGAGCACTGACTGTATGTTGTAGAATTGTATATGTCTGGTTCAGACCTTGGATACCTAAGGTCATGTAACTACTACCTTTGCTCACTGGCTTACAAGGAGTATGAACAATCTCAGAGGTTAAGATCATCCGAGGTGGCCCTGCTCTCAGTCCCACCCCCTAGTAGGTACAACTGGTGGGGACGAGAGACAGGGCCTTCTCAGTGGTGGCTCCTCGGCTATGGAACTCCCTCCCCAATGAAATTAGATGAGTGCCTTCCCTCCTGACCTTCAGAAAAAGAGTGAAAACTTGGCTATGGGACCAAGCCTTTAGGCAGTAAGCAATACAAGGCATGATCAGGGATTATGTGCAATTGATATTTGATGTTTGGAACGGCCTTGGACCATGATTTTTGGATTATGTGATTTTAATGTTTATATTAATATGTTTTTAACTCCAAATTTTAAAGTTTAAATGTTGTTACATTTTTATGATCTAATCAATAGTTATATGTTATTGTTGTTTTATGTTAGATTTCATATGTATGTGAGGCATTAAATTTTGCCATAATTTTCTGAGTAATGCTAATAGAAACTCATAAAGTGAGAAGTGATTCACCAATGACCTCATCAGATGGGGATTACTTCGGCGGCATACACCACTTCAACCCTAGTTTACCCACTGAGCCTGCTGGCTCCCTTCCCACAACACAGAGGAACTTCTGGCAGGGCTCTGTGGGTAAAATAGCATGGAACTGGTGTATGCTGCAGCAGCGACAACACAGACCGCTTCCCATGTTGTACCGGAGCAATGGGGGGAAGCGGGGTGGTCAACATTTACCTCCATGAGATTGGCTGACTGGTAAGCCTGGTAATGCAGGGCATGGGGCAACTTGTTGCCCACGCTCACAGACATCACAATTCATGGTGATTCCAGCTACCTATGTGGAGAGGTGGAAAGAGCCACCCAGTCCAGATTTCTGTTAGGCAGGAAACCAGTTGTAAAGCAGATAGGGATTTAATCGCTGTTTAAAAACTTTTAACAAATAAGAGTCTGTCAGCTTCCAAAACAGCCCCATCCCACTCTTACTATCAACACATCATTCCTAATATTCAGATGGAATCGCCTTATAATTTGGACTCATCAGTTCAAATTGGTCTGAAGTAGCAGAAGACAAATCCACTTGATTGTCCATGTGAAAGCCCTTGGGACATTTGAAAATAACTATCTTACCACCTGTTCAGATTTATGTGCTAAAGTGTGTGAGAGAAATCCTGATGCATGGACTTTTCTGATTACAGTGCTTTCCAATGCATAGGAGTGAAAGCAGAGTTAGCATTTCATTTAGAAAGGGCAACACTTTTCAATCTGAAAGATCCCAGATTCAACAACATGCTTCTGAACCTTCTCCAATATATCAAACTCTGTTAACCCAATGGTAACCCTATGTCCCTCCCCAGTTCTCCACCCACTTTACCCCCCGCTACTGAAGTAAACCCTACTCCCAAATTCACTCATATAGCCATCATCTCAGATTTGTTAATCCCTGCCTTCAGTTTAATATAAATGGGCAACACATGTTGCCAGTGAACCTGGAGCGCTCCAAGAGGCGCCTAATGTACGCCACCTGCATTGCGTTATCCTTCTTTCCCTTTGGAATTGAAACATACACAGTCTCCAAAATGTAGGCTGACGTGAGGCTCAAAGCCATATTTTCATGGGCATGATGGCCTTTGGAAGGAATTCATTTTGTCTTGGCTCAGAATGACAAGGAAGGTCCCATTGGAAAAACGAATCCTCTGGAACCTGCACGGCAGCTTAACTATTTCATTCACAGAGAAATAAGAAAGAAACACCAGCCACTGGAGGGCGATATGTTCTTATGGATTCTTCAAACATCCTTGACTGCCTTAAGTCCAAAAATCAACCAACTTGATTCTTTTTTGTCCGATACGGTGCCCTTTGTTTACAGGTCATATAAAATGTAGGACTGCAGCACTCTAATTCATCTTCTGTTCTTTAAACAAGAAGAGAAAGTATTGGATTAGGGTTTTTTCCTGCATGAAACATCATTTTGTTTTCAAATGCATAACTTAGCTTGGAGGGCTGTGTGGATTTAATGACACAGAGATCATAAACATAATAACTTCTTGTTTTTAATGCATTTGCTTAATCTTATAGCCTTGGTGGTCAATGCATTGTTCCTGCTACAAAGGAGGAAGGGAAGGGATTCTTCCATAGTTAGACAATTGCTAGGGGCCCAATAACATGCCCTATGGATATTTTGGAGAGTCAGAAGTCTAAAAGAAACCAAGTATGAAAAAGCTCCATAATGGAATGTGCTGGAAACCTTTTAAATGTATTAATTTGTTGCCACTGTTGTTTAACGTAAGCTAAATTTTCAAGCTTGGAGACTGAAATTGGACCTGTGTGCAAAACATATCTAAAATTTCTTTCTTCTCATATTGTCGAGATGAATAGTTGGGGAGTTCCATTGAATTCCTCCATCGGGATTAAAATTCCCCCACATTCCCTTGAGACAGAGAACTATCTGTATTGTCGATGGCTGGAATCACTGGATTGTTGTATGTTTTTCGGGCTATATGGCCATGTTCTAGAAGCATTCTCTCCTGATGTTTCAACTGTATCTATGACAAGAATCCTCAGAGGTTGTGAGGTCTGTTGGAACTAGGAAAATGGGGAATGGATATCTGTGGAATGTCCATGGTGAAAGAAAGAACTCTTGTCTGTTGGAGCTAAGTGTGAATGTTTCAGTTGGCCACCTTGTTTAGCATTTGATGGCCTGGCAGTTTTTTGGTGAGGCTTGTTAGTGCCTGGGGGAATCTTTTGGTGAGAGGTTATTAGCTGTCCCTGATTGTTTCCTCTCTGGAGTTGCCCTGTGTTTGAGTGTTGTTTTACTGTTACTGTTAGACTTTTTAAATACTGGTAGCCAGATTTTCTTCATTTTCACGGTTTCCTCCTTTTTGTTGACATTGTCCACATGCTTATGGATTTCAATGGCTTCTCTGTGTAGTCTGATATGGAGGTTGTTGGAGTGGTCCAGCATTTCTGTGTTCTCAAATAATATGCTATGTCCAGGTTGGTTCATCAGGTGCTCTGCTATGGCTGACTTCTTTGGTTGAAGTAGTCTGCAGTGCCTTTTATGTTCCTTGATTTGGGTATGGGTGCTGCGTTTGGTGGTCCCTATGTAGACTTGTCCACAGCTGCATGGTATATGGTAAACTCCTGCAGAAGTGAGAGGACTCCTCTTGTCCTTTGCTGAACATAGCTTTTGTTGGATCTTCTTAGTGGGTCTGTAGATAGTTTGTATGTTGTGTTTCCTTATCAGTTTCCCAATGCGGTCAGTGGTTCCCATGATGTATGGAAAGAACAAGTTTTAAAATAGAGGCCCAATGGCTATCTGTTGGGAGTACTTTGGGTGTTTTTGCATGGTAGGAAGCTGGACTGAATGGTTCTTGTGCACTCTTCCAACTCTATACTTCAATGTTTCTGAGTTTTAAATGTTGTCCTGGGCATGAGGATGTTGAGAACAGGTAGATGGAGATATCTTGCAGGGAGCCTGCCACAATGCCTTATCTCAATCTACCAGAGCTGCAATTGTCCTTTCCCAATGACCTATCTCAGAAACCTTTTCTTCAGAGGATGTTTGTCAGAACTTTTCTGCTACCCTTCTGTTACCCAACTAAAAAGGACATCTGAATTAGAAGAAACCTCTTTGCTTTTGACAGGTTATGAGGAGCAGATAGCTCACCATCCCACAATAATAACAAAATTAAACTTCCATTTGTTTTAAAACATTTGTTTTAAAAAAGCATGCTATTTTGTCCCATCTATGACCAACAGACATAAAGCACTCAGTCCCATGAAAACAACCTAGGACAAGAAACCCATGAGCGAGAATTATAATGTTATGAGCTTCTTTACATAGTCTTATGGTTGCCTGTTCCATAGTCTTTTAGACAAAATATGAGGGACATAAATGTATGAATATCTTGCATGAAATATTCTGTTCATAATTCTAAAAGAGAATAATTTCCATGTTGAGAAATGGTTTGAAAAAATATTGTTAGGGAATTTTTCAAAGCAAAAAATGCATATGGGCCCAACTAGAGTAAAACTATTACATTGGCTCAATATTCAGTGTTGAGTTGATGAGTCAATTCTAACTGGGACTAACCAATTGTGTTTTTCTATGAAACCCTACCTCACATATTTAGACACAGGAAAAAGTAGTTTTGTTCAGAAAACCTGAAAGACTTTTAAAAATGCAAAAGTTGTGCAAAGATCTTTAGGCTCCTGTGCCATTGAGAGGATACTATCAAAATTATTTGTACTCCTATGTCAGCAAGAGTAATGTGAAGATTTACATTGCTAGTATGGACCAAATACATCTACTTTATCAAGGGCTTGGCTGTGATCATTCTGCAAAACCAAATAAAATGAAGGCAATTGTCACCAGAGCTTGGCAATCTCCAAGTGGGTGCAGGCAAGAAAAGGGAAAATTCCTGGCTTAAACATGACAACTTCTCATGCTGAGCTGGATGGCTAATCTATAATTGCAGTGTGATTGCCATACTGATAAGACAGAAGAGGGGGGTTACTTGTTTGCTAATATCTATTTAGCTGGAAGGACCACAGGAGGGCAGAGTGTTGGTCTTGATATCTGATGATAAAGGGAACAAGAGCAAGAAGCTGTGTGTGCTCGCACATACTTTAATCAGACACTGAATTAAAAAGGAGGCTTAAGAGTGCTCACATAGGCATTCATTTGTAGCATCAGCAGGAAGAAGCTGTAATAATGTTCTCTCCTCTCTTGAAGGATGCTAGAAGGAAGTTCAGGGCAACTGATACTTGTCCTAATTGGGAAGCTCTAAGTATACAAGCTACAGCTAGTGCAGTAGTTTTTGTTATCATCGCTGAGCCTGGACTCATCGCTGAGCCTGGAACCCCAGGTTTCGGTGGTGACCAGGGGAGCATTTGCACAGCTAAAGCTTGTGCGCCAGCTGCACCCGTACCTTGGGAAGTCTGACTTGGCCACGGTAGTCCACGCTCTGGTTACATCCTGTTTAGACTACTGCAACGCTCTCTACGTGGGGTTGCCTTTGAAGATGGCTCGGAAGCTTCAACTAGTCCAACGTTCGGCAGCCATGATTCTAACAGGAGCGGAACGCAGGAAGCATACAACCCCCCTGTTGCGCCAACTCCATTGGCTATCGATTTGCTACCAGGCTCAATTCAAAGTGCTGGCATTGGCCTTTAAAGCCCTAAACGGTTCCGGCCCAAGCTACCTATCCGACCGCATCTCTGCCTATGAACCCACCAGGACTTTGAGATCTTCTGGGGAGGCCCTGCTCTTGATCCCGCCTGCCTCACAGGCATGGCTGGCGGGGACGAGAGATAGGGCCTTCTCGGTGGTGGCCCCTCGGCTGTGGAACGCCCTTCCCATGGATATTAGACTAGCTCCATCATTAATGGTATTCCGCAAAAAAGTGAAGACCTGGTTGTTTGAGCAGGCGTTCAAATAGTCGGTGCAATGAGTGTAATGAACATAGGAATGGAACAATGGATGACGGATCTGGATCATGTTTTTAGTGATGAGACGCTAGTGAATGGCTATTGTTGTTAATTGTATATTATTGTATAATGTGTTATGATGTTAACTGTTTTTATACCGTGTTATTGTAGCATTGAATTTTTGCTGTTCTTGTTGTTAACCGCTGTGAGTCACCTAAGGGCTGAGAACAGCGGTATACAAATAAAGTAAATAAATAAATAAACAAATAAACAAATAAATAAATTATCTGCTTTTAGTACACTATCTCCATGGAAAAAATGTTTTGAACCCCCTACCCCTATCCAATCCACGGATATCCAAAATCATGGCAATACCTGTATTGGGCCAGAAGTATACCATAGAACAGCGATTTCCAAATTGTGTCCCACAGAACCTTAGGATTCTGTAAAAGCTTTGTAGATGTTCTACAAAAATATTTGAAATCTTTTAAAGATTTATTTTTAAAAATTCATGCCAAAGTATAAGCTCTTCTTGAAATGCAATGCTTTAAAAATGAAATTTGAATCTGTGCTACTGAATGACTTTTGGTTAGGACCGATAGACATATATCCATCAGTTGTTGGAAAGGCAATCTGAGCCCTTCATGTCCAGCTATTGATGTGAATCAGGCCTTTTGACTTATGCTTATAGCAAAAACAAATTTAGGAGTAAATCGGATGCCACCTCAGATTGATGTATTCAACTGTCGGATATAAAGCCCAATTTCAAAACTATTTTAAGTACAAAAATGAAATATTTTCATTCATCACTTTAGATGTGAATCCAATATTTTACTGTGCCAAAATAAAGTTTTGTGGTTTCTCTTTATTTCCAAACTTACAACATTATACAAAACACCCAGGTTCTATTTTCTATTCCCCAATTTTTCTATCTCCTTTTTCTGTTTTAGATTAGAAAATTAGAAAACATTTTGGTCCTTGGATTTTGGATGTCAGCTTCCAGAATTCCTGACTCTTGGCCAAATGGCTGGGGAGAGTAGCTGTCCCCGACACCTGGAAGACCAAAAGTTGGGAACCACAGTTTTAGAGCAACTATGGTCCTCCATATGAATTTCAGATCCCAACATTTATATCACTGGCTAAGAGGGCTTCTATAGTTTAAATCCAAAACAATTGAACTTCCAGTGTTTGAGATCTACTGATCTAGAGAGCTGTAATTCCTCACCCAGTCTTTGTAGAATGCAGCTATTACAGATAAATTGATATGAAAACATTAACATTGTGGAGCATGATTGAACATAATGGGTTTCCTTACAGAAGAGAAAGCCCATTTAGAGGAAAATAGACCACTGAGAATTTTGGACAATATCTATACATAAAAATGTTCCTCAATGCTCTGGAAGAATTATTATGTGGGGAAACCATGGGACCTTTGTTTTGTACTGGAAACCTTTTTTTCAGCACAGAAAATAAGTTTACTGCAGAGAACTTTCTGCTTGTACACAGAACACCCACAGTTTTTTGTGCACACAATAAATTCTCCACTGAATAATACCACTTTGAATAGACCCTTCAACAAAGAGAAAATATAAATCAATATTTGATTTTTTTATGCAGCAGGGAGAACTTTTTTGTAATTATTCATCCTCACATTCAAGGATAAAATAGTCAAAGATATACAGAGCAAGTATGAAATGTATGATACACACTTTAAATGGGGCAAGCACATGAAACTCAAAAAGATCCTTTCTATATATATCAGTGGTTCCCAAGCTTTTTTTGACCAGGGAATACTTGACAAGGAATCATTTTGACCAGGGACCACTCTCCAACATTAGTACCAAAAGGGTTACAAATCAGTTTTTGGTCAACTTTAGATTTGGTTTGGGGTGCTGATTCAAAAAACTCCATTGGATAGATCACATCAGCTGTAGTTTCTGATACAGAACATATGCCATGTGTTCAGCGACAGGAAGGAGTAGCAGGTGGCATGAAAGGAGCAGAAATTAAATAAATAAATAAATAAATAAATAAATAAATAAAGATGATTGAGGATTGCGAACAAGATTTTCATCCTTGTAGCCCAGTGGTCATCCACGGCCCACAGGTTAAGAATTACTGATATACATAATGGTCCGGAGTAATGGCAGAGAAAAATTGAGAACTAATTGGGGTACTGGAAAAAGATTTTATGCAGAGCAAAAAATCAGTTAAATCCAGAAACAATTATTTTGATAAAGATATCAATCTCTGTTTGTAATAGACTAAAGAGGAAAAACAATGAAGCAAAGGGAATTGATCCAAATATTAGAATAACATTTTATGCAGAAAAAAACTATTGAACTATTGAAATCTCAATAAGTAAAAGGATTTGAATATAAAGTGAAATGCTATAGGAGATAAGATACAATTATTTTACTTCAAAAATGGGAAAATATTGATGTGCTGAACAAAAGAGATTATTAGAATTTGAAATTCAATTAAGATGGTTAAATTGTCTAAATCAGCATTACTTGTAACAGCTATAGATTAATTTATATATATTTTAGCAGAAACCGAAACACAATTAAGAAAGAAGAACCATAAATATTTTGATAGATACTTTTCTTGGATTGATGGGAAGTTAGTTGTGTTTTTGTTGTGTTTCACTAGATATGTGTCAGAAGGTAGAGATTGTCTATTATAGATGGCAGCAGCTGAGTGTAGGAAAGGAACTTGGTTTTCAAAAATCTTTATATTAGTTAATCTAAAGGTAATAAGTCTTTTTTTAAAAAAAAAAGATGTACTTTGTTAGTAGTTACAATGTGATAGTACAGTAAGAAGTTTCCAAATTCACTCATATCACTACACCATACTACCAAATCTGCCATACCTGGATCCATATAATAATAATAATAATAATAATAATAATAATAATAATAATAATAACAATAATAATAATACTTTATTTATACCCCGCTACCATCTCCCAAGGGACTCGGTGTGGCTTACATGAAGCCTAGCCCACAATACATCAATACAAGCAATAACAACCACAATACAAAGCAAAATACAAATACTAAAACAAAGCAATTAAAATAAATCTCATACACAAATAGCATAAACATTGAACAATAGCACAAAACACATTTAAAATCTATGGCTGGGCCAAATGTAATTAAAGTTAAAAAATAATGCTGGGCATGAACAAGATAGAGGAGGTAGGGTGTTGGTGGAAACGTACAAGCAATCCTAAATCAATATAGAATGCTTTTAGAGGACATAATGCTAAGGGATCATTACTCTGGGAAGGCACACTGGAACAACCACATTTTCAAGCTCCTCCTAAAGACTGCCAAAGTTGGGGCATGCCTGATGTCCTTAGGGAGTGAGTTCCAGAGTCAAGGGGCCACCACCGAGAAGGCCCTCTCTCTCGTCCCCACCAATTGTGCTTGTGATGCAGGTGGGAGAGCGAGTAGGGCCTCTCCAGATGATCGGAGAGATCATGTGGGTTCGTACACAGAAATGGGACCAGGTAGGCAGTTTGGGACCAGGTAGGCAGGTCCCAAACTGTTCAGAGCTTTGTAGGTAAGAACCTGCACCTTGAATTGGGTCCGGAAAATAAATGGCAGCCAGTGGAGCTCCTTAAACAGGATCCATGGATTACACTATGTAACACCATTTTTGTTCCTGGGTTGTAAATGTCATTTCCTAATTGGTTCTATCATAAAAACTTTATTAAACTGCAAAAACTTTGTCTTTGCAGGAGGGACATCCTGCTATAGCACATTTTGCTATAGTTTTTAAATGAATATCTGATAGTCTCAACCAATTCAACACAGTTTGTGACAACCACAAAAATCCAATTTCTGGAGTATAACGACTACTTTCAAAGTAATTCAGCACAATTAAACAGGAAATAACACATTCAAACCAGGAAGAGAATTTTTTTTTCCAAATTGTGTTACATAGTGCTATTAGACCAAGAATGGATCATGTATGCACACTGTGACCCTCTTGTTCCTCCTCCTCTGATGTTTATATATATCATGGTTGTTCCACAGTGTTCTTCTTCATTTCCCATGTCTCATTTTATTTGATGTAGAGGTTTCCCCAGTATCAAAGAAAGTGGGGAAACATTGTTTGCAGAGCTATGTTTGCACATCAAAGTCTATAATCTCTGGAAAATGGCACATACTGACAACTTTTGAATTACTGGGCTTGTAGAGAGCTGTGTAAGGCAGTGCAGTTCAGGTGTCAAGCTAACCATGACTTATATTGACAGACAGAGAACAAGAGCAAGAGCAAGGCCTCTCTCTCTATATATAGTTTTCAAAATGGCTGCAGTTTTCAAAATTATCATTGCAGCTTTTCGGGAAAGCTATCACTGCTACGGCAATGTTCTTCTCCACTTTAGTGGTACAGCCTCGGAGCTCCAGTTTTCAAAATGACATTTGCAGATTTTTTTTTTGGAAGAGATAGACAATAACAGCTATATCAATTGATAACAGTAAAGACAAAACTGATATCAAATGAGGAAGGGAAGCTAATCCCAAGGGCCATCAAGCCCAACCTCATTCTGCCATGAAGGGTCACATAATCAAAGCACTCCTGGCAGATGGACATCCAACCTCTGGTTAAAAACCTCCAAAGTAGAGTCTTCACTGCCCTCTTAGACAGTGCATTCCACTGCTCAAAAGTTTTTCCTAATGTTTCAGTAGTATCTCGTTACCTGGAATTTGAATCCATTGCTTCATCTCTCTAGAACAGGAGAAAACAAGTTTGCACCCTCCACAGTCAGTATGGCCATCATTTCAAATATTTTAATGTGGCTATCTTGTCCCCACTCAACCTTTTCTTCTGCAAGGTAAACATACCCAGCTCTCTAAGTGCTTCCAGACAGTGCCAAAATCTGCACCAAAGTGGGTTTAAGAAACTCACTTTGGCATGGACTCCCATCCCCAATCCCCCCCCCTCGAAAAAAATAACCTCCAGGCTTTCCTGGGGCTTTCCAGCTTGTAGACATAACTACTGGGGTGGTATGCAGCTACCCTGAAGCCCACCCAAAACCATGCTTAAAATTTTAAAAAAACTTACCTGGCCACAAATTAAGGTCTCCTTGCAGCCTTCTGGCATGAAGAAATGACGAACCAGGGTGGGTGGTGAGGAGCAATTTTCCTTCCTCATTTGCACTCCCCTGTAAAAATTGAGACCAATCTCAGTTTTAAGGCTTGCCTGGATGGGACCTAAGTTGCTCCTCATAAAGTTCTGCTTTCAGACCTCTAACCATTTTAGCCACTCTTTTCTGGACATGTTCCAGCTTGTAGAAGAGCAACGGCTTTTCCTGGACTTCATCTGGATGCTAACCAGGCACCCCTGACTTTCTCTGGCCCTGATGGCTTGAAGGACCATGCACCAGGCCTGTTAAGCCATACTGCCTTAGTGGCAGGAACAGACACAGCATGAATGTACTTTTGAAATATTATTCTTTATGAGGATACAATAGGATCTGGACTCTAACTGATGGAGCTATCTCTTTGTTCAAGTTATCAACAGCATACTATCCAATTATGATTTGGCATGGACAGTCCCATTTAATCCTTTGGCTGTCTCACTTTTCAACTGCTTTTAAAATGTTCCAATTTCTGTCTCTTTCTCCCACCTTCATCTTCAGTGTATGTCAATTGCTGCAAACCAAATTCAAAATGAAAATGTCATTTGCACTGTGTTAACTCAGGAGGAGGGAAAGGAGATGAAGTTCAAGCAAATGCCAACAGCTGTGGTCTCTCCAAGCTTGTGTATTCTTCCTTATGAATAACTTTTGCTATCATCACCACAATCTGATGCTGTTTTGCCACCTGTGTTCCACTTTTGACCTCTGAAATGTTGGAGGGCAGGACTCTTGGAAGAAACCAGCAGATCTAGGCTCCCACCCACAAACAGGATGGAGAATTTTGAGAGACCATGTTTTTTTTAGTCTTAAACCTCTTTGTAAAACAAAGCAAAATTGGAATACTTCAAACTTCCTTTCCTTTTTTAAAAAGGGATTTATTAATGCAGCTGCCAGCCAAACAGTGGGCTTCTAAACTTCTCCTTTTTGCACTTGCAAGCTCTCTTTCCCACTTCTGAAACTGTTTATCAAGAGTTTCTCTGGAGGATTTGAAGAGGGAAGTGAAAGCGATTTTCACTCCTCAAAGAAATAGGTTGGAAAAATTCAATAATACTTCATATCGCTTGCCAAGCTAAGTAATTACATGCGCTATAGCAAATATTTAAAGAAAAGCAACAGTTTCCCCCTTCGTTGCTGCTTTTGTTGATAATAATGAAGTGACTTGATAGGGAAGAAACTGAAATGAAAGAGAAGGAGAAAGGAGTTGAAAAAACGAATCAGCCTCCTATTTATCTTCCCACAGTTGAGGACTTAACTGGAGGAGACACTTTCATATTTATTTAGGCAAATGTAAAAAAAATGTACAAAATTGAAAAGGATGTGGCTTCTCAGAATTTAGCACATCTTTGGTATTTGTTATTACGGGTCTGTCTACAGCATCGCCAATGTAT
This sequence comes from Anolis sagrei, assembly GCF_037176765.1. Classification (NCBI taxonomy): domain Eukaryota; kingdom Metazoa; phylum Chordata; class Lepidosauria; order Squamata; family Anolidae; genus Anolis; species Anolis sagrei. Next base: position 17,027,437 of record NC_090023.1, read on the forward strand.
GTCCTGTGCTTTAGTTAAGTATTTTGTGACCACAAAATAGACCATGTCCTCCAAGGGTCACTTGCAGTTCATATACACATAAAACCACAATTATAAAAACAGGAGGTTGAAATACTCAATTTCAGCCACAGTAAATAATTAAATTAATATATGAATTTATACTTGAATAAAACCTGCACCTGTACCATATCATCACCCAAGAGCTTACATCTGAAAAGTCCAAAATCTACCACCCAAGCATTTGTGGTACTGGAGGTAAATTCTGAGAGTGCCTTGGACCGCAAGAAGATCAAACCAGTCCATCCTCCAGGAAATAAAGCCCAACTGCTCACTGGAGGGAAGGATATTAGAGGCAAAGATGAAGTACTTTGGCCACATCATGAGAAGACAGAAAAGCTTGGAGAAGACAACGATGCTGGGGAAAATGAAAAGAAAAAGAAAGAGGGGCCGACCAAGGGCATGATGGATGGATGGTATCCTTGAAAGAGCTGGGGGTGGTGATGGCCGAAAGAGAGCTCTGGTGTGGGCTGGTCCATGAGGTCACAAAGAGTCGGAAGTGACCGAATGAATAAACAAGAACTAATAAACTTCTGTTTACAGAAGTCTGAGGTCTAGTGGAACTCTCTGCCCCGGAGTGTGGTGGAGGCTCCTTCTTTGGAAACTTTTAAACAGAGGCTGGATGGCCATCTGTCAGGGGTGATTTGAATGCAATATTCCTGCTTCTTGGCAGGGGGTTGGACTGGATGACCCATGAGGTCTCTTCCAACTCTTTGATTCTATGATTCTCTTGGGGATCAACATTCCAGGGCCATCCCATTCATGAAGAGGTTACTACAGGACAAATTGAAAAGGCAATTTGAGTCTTGCTGTATGTCCCAATGGAGCCATGTCTCACAATTGATAATTTTAGAGTCTAATTTTTTATTACACAAAAAATTGGTCAGAAGACAGTTGGGTTCATGTCTTTGATTGGCCATTTTCTATTTTGTGAGAACACCACTGGACTTCAGTCTCTCTGAAGGAAGACGGTGGTTTTTTTTACTCCACAACACCTTTTGAAGGAATATATCACACTATCCAAATGACCCAGTTTGGAAGGGACAGTCCCAATTAATTCTCTGCTGACCCACTTTTTCAGCTGCTTTTAAAGTGCCCCAGTTTCTTTCTACTCTTCCCACCTTCCTTTTTCTTAGCTTACTTCATTTGTTGAAAACTGAATTCCAAGTACAAAAGCAATTTGAGTTCAATAACCTCAATGTGGGCAAGTGAAGAGAAGGGACCAGATCTTACTTTTCTCAGTATATTTAGTCGAAGGCAAACTGCTCCAGCCTCTCATAACTTGTGTGTTCCTCCTCTTTAATAATGTTTAATAATGCCTCGTGTTGTTTAGCCACATGTGTCCTGGGTTTTGTCCTGAAATATTGGAGTGTTTGAATATGCACATTTTCTCAAACTCTTGCAGATTTGGGAGACTTAAAATTTCACATGGTGATCTGTTGCTCATGTAAGTGTACCAGTTTCCAGGAATCGTGTCTGGAGGCAGGCTTCAGAGCTATCAATCCTAATATGGGATCATATGTGTTTGTTACTCAAATCTCAAATCTAGGTGCTTCTTCAGACGGCTAGGAAGTACTAAGTACTCTGTCTGTGTATATATATTAAAATCATGTAAACAACAATCCAAATACAACCCAAATACATTGATAATAAGTAAAAACATCATAAAATAACAATTTAAAACAACAATAATATACATTCACATTCTTGTGGCATTTTTAACCAACATAATTTTACCAGTTTTTCAATGGGAAGTGTAGACCTGCTTTTGGCAAATTAATTAGGATTGTTGTTGTTGTGGGCCTTTAGGTTGTTTTGGACAGTGACATATGCTGCCTGAGTCTGGTGGAGTCTCCCTCTCTCATGAGGTTTTACAGCAGAGGAAACATGTCCATCTGTGGGAGGGCTTTGATTTGTGGTGGTGGGGGGGGGGGGGACTTATAGTTGCCACCTGGCTATTTAATTATTTATCTTATTTATATCCCACCTTTCTCTACCCCAAGGGGAACTCAAGGCAGCTTACATGTGGCACTTACACAGTGCCTTAAAATATACAATGTTGTTAACTTTAAAATAAGTTGAATTAAAATTAATACATATTACACACAATTAAAATACATTCCAGTGTTAAAACACACTGTAATAGGATACCTAATAATTACAACAGTTTTGAATGTTTGTATATGGCAAGTGCAAGCCAGAGTTAGCTACAGCTGATTGGTTGATGCGTTGCGATAGTTGTATAAATAAGTGTAACATGCACAGATATCTATAACAAATACAAGAACTGCAGATTGCAAATCACAATTTCTATATTACAGGAAATTCTTCATTAAATGTAACATGGGAACATTAACATGATTAATTAGTAACAGTTTATGAATGAAAGATTGTTTATCAATATTTTGTCAACACAATGAAACTTAAGCTTCCAAAATAACAATTACTATATACCAGGAGATTCTTCATAAGTACATGACATCAGAAATAGTAACTCAAATATTGTTACATGCAATATAATGAGATTTCAGTTTCCAAAAATAACAATTTCTATATTGTAGAAGGTTCTTCATCAATATATAACATTAGGAACAGTAAGACAACAAGGTCTCCTGGGTTGTTTCCCTTGTTCGTAATATCTTCTTTGGGTGTTATTCTTATCTATGATGCTTGAATTCACTAAATGCGTTGCTTTAGTAGCAAAGTCCCTGCAGTAGAAATGTATCCATCTCAGATGAGCTAGGAGGAAAAAGGGGTGGAGCTAACTGACAGGAGAAGAGTGGACATTTTAAAAATATGAGCCAGTCTTTAGCTGGATGAACTAAAGGAAAGACGTCTCTGGCCTTGATATTTAAAGTGTTAGAGGAACCATTTTAAACCAGAATCTAGCCTGTGAGCTAGGGGGAAGAAAATCCCAATATAGGATTGTGTCTTCAGTGGCAGAACTGAAGTAAATAAAAGGATAATCTGAGTATAAGCCATTAGTCAGTGGGACTGAAAGGAAAAATGTTATTTGAGAATAAGTTTATAGTTAATCTATTGATATAAAGAAGAAACCATAAGATATAACCTAACCAGTCAGGAGACTGAGAAAGAATTACATTTTAAAGTGAAGAAAGTTACCAGACCAAGTTGGCATAAGATAAGCCATTCTGAATGTTATATAGTAACAGTTTTAGGGTTTTTTTAGTTATTCATAATAATAAAAGCTGATTGTAACAATATCCACGAATTACTGTGAAGAAAAATACTGTGTAACCATTACTCTTTATCTCCCTGAGAATCCATAAATAAACATTACTTTGTTCAATTACTACATTAAAGGCTTGTGTCAAATTACTGAATTGAAGGTATTCTACAGGAATGATGGCTGAAGATCATTTGGAGCTGAAGACAAGTTACAGTACTGGGTTACATATTAAAGTGGCACATACAAATATTTTTAAAAGTGAAGCCTCTTACAAACTGATATAATAAAAGTTTGCTCAACCAAAACTACACTCCTTCTATTCTTTCCCCCTACATATTTGTTTGTATCAATGTTCACACAATCCATCCAGGGTTCAGAGTCCAAGGCCATTCCATAATGAGTTGCACATATTCCACATTAAAATTATCACATTGCACCAGTTTTCGAAAGCCAGATTTTTACTCTCCTTCTGAAGGCTAGGAGGGAAGGGGCTGATCTAATAACACTAGAGAGGGAGCTATACAGCTGAGGAGCCACCACTGAGAAGGCCCTGTCTCTCATCCCCACCAGCCACTCTTGCAAAGAAGGTGGGACTGAGAGCAGGGTCTCCACAATGATCTTAATTTCCAAGATGGTTCAGACAGGTAAACAGGAGATATGTTTGGACAGGTAAACAGGGCCAGAACTGTTTAGGGCTTTATAGGCTAAAGCCAGCACTTTGAATTGTATTCAGTAGCAAAATGGCAGCCAGTGGAGCTGATGGCTATCCCCAAGGGAGGAGCCACAGCAAAACGCAGCCTTTTTGGAAAATGCAGGGCAGTGATGAAGAACAAAGGTGAGACAGAGAGTCCCCCCTCCCCCAGTAATTTGGCAGTGGAGCAAGTGCCTTGGGCAAGCAAGGTAATTGGGGAGCCTTCCTTTGCAAAGAAATGCATTTACTTAGTATTTATACCCCACCCTTCTCAACCCCAAAGGGTTGAAATAAAGAAAAAGTTGTGGCATGAGGGGGGGGGGGCAACTGGGATGGGATGCCCAAGGCCAGAGCCATCTGAGGAGAAAGCAACGCTTCATCGAGGTGAAGGGATGCAAGAGGTTGCCATCTCTCTTTCCCTCCTCCTGAGGAACATGCACTTTTTGGGGGGCCCTGATGATGATGAAGAAGAAGAACTTTATTTTTTTACCCCATCTCCATCTCCCTAAGGGGACTCAGGGCGGCTTACATGGGGCTAAGCCTAAGCAACATACAGATTAAAAGCAAAGACAACAGCAAATTACAAATTAAAATAGCACAAACAGCATAACAGTAATAAACAAGTATCAAGCAACAGCAAACAAATTTTGGAGGGGGGGGGGGAAGGCCAACATACACATTGATTAAAGGGTAAATAATTCAATAGGGTGGATAGGAACATAAATGGCACAGGAGATATCATGAGAACAGAGCAATTAAACAGGATCAGGATCATCTCAGTTTAACTTACATATATGAATAATAATGTAATATAGGAATTCAGATTAAATGGTGGTCCCCAAGAAGGAAGGAAAGAAGCAAGTGAGGGGGAGAGAGAGGCCTGGAAAGAGGTGGACATTTCTATGGGCGTCGCATTTGGCCCTCGGGGCAGGCTTAGGACATGCCTGACCTAAATGCAGTGCCCTCTTCTACTCTCTTTGCCATGGTGCTGCTCCTGGCCTTCTTGAATGGCAGAGCAGAAAAATAGAGGTGGTAGCCAGGGGCAGCTGGCACCCTGAAGTAACACTGGTATTTTCGTCTCCATGAAGTGACCCTCAACATATCCACAACTCATATCAGAATCCATAATTTTGCTCCCTCAAACTTGCCTTCAGGTGATACATGAGGTCGATTTATTCCTGCATATTATGGCATGTATTCTGCTGTGTTCTGCATTCTTCAAACCCTGAATGTGTGTCTTAACTGCCGCTAGTCTCCTGGCTTGTGAAGCCTGCACCCATTCTGAAGCAAGCCAAGAAAATTACAAAGGAAAGCAAATGCCAAATTGACATTTTCAATTAAAACACAAACACACCGAAACCAAAGAGCATTGCTGAATATGTCATCTGCATTTCCTAAGCTATTTTTAATGCCTTCACATTGTCTGAGGGGGGAAAGCTATTAGAAACTACACCTGCATGCCTGTAATTGAAGTTGTGTTAATGCTCATTAAGGTCCAAATCAGGAGGAAAAGAATATGAAGAACACGATCACCCAGCATTCATAATTAATGACACTGTATTAAACCAGTACTTGGAAGGCTAAATGACACAGAGTGAATTGCAATTACTAGACATATTTTCCGGACATCAAGTTCATTGTCACCCCTTTGCTAGCCTTTTCCTCTACTGTAGTTTCTGTCTCTTGCTCATTTCTTAACAGAGCAATCCTTCACCACCTCCTCCCTTTGCTTAATATCTTTACATTATTATATCAGTTTTAATCTTGAATTGTTTTAAATCACGGATACTGCCTTACTCATATCAGTTCTGAGATCTCACTCTAAAGGGCAGAATATAAATATTTGTGCAAATAAATAAATAGATATAAATGAGTAGGAATTTTGTTAAGAAAATATTTGCAGTGATAAGAGCCATTTGGCAAAAGAACCTGTCAGTTTAGATTTTTTCTACCATTCATTTTTTAAAACACTTCTTTCTACCTTCCATCTGTCCCAATTTTGCAGAGATAGTCCTGATCAATCCTTGATCATCCCACTTTTTAAGCTGCATTTAAGATGTGATTTTCCTGCTCTGGCAGGGGGTTGGACTGGATGACCCATGAGGTCACTTCCAACGCAATGTTTCTATGGGCCCATCCAGACAGTACTTTTATCCCAGGAGCTTCCGCAGCAAACAGGAGGGTGGTCAGGTGCCGTTCCCTGTGAACACAGAAGCAATCGCTACAAAAGGCAAAAAAAGCGAGACTTCTAGGTGCAGGAATATCATGGTTTTGAGCCAAATGTACAGATCTTTGAATGTCTGTATGTCCCTGCAATTAAAAATCATGGGATGTATTGACCAGTGATAGAGTTGTACTGGAGGATTTAGAGTTTTTTAGGCCCCTTCTACACTGCCAGATAATCTAGGTTATCAAAGCAGAAAATCCACACTATCTGATTTGGAGTGGTTTCTCCTAGTCTGCATTACCATATAATCCAGTTCAAAGCAGATAATGTGGTTTTTATGTGGCAATGTAGAAGAGGCCCTAAAGAGGTGTTTTCTCAGATTAAAGAAAAGTGTCCTGTGTATAACTTTTCCTGCACCCATAACTCCAGTGATGGTTTAGGACCTATGGTTATGCTCATTCAGTTACCCAAACATGTCTAAATACAAAAGGATTCAAATACAGACTTTGAAACTTTAAGTTCTGAAACCCTTTCTTGGGTGAACAAATCTTATCAGTTGCTCCAGCTGATTTTTTAAATCCTGAAATTCTTTTCATCCTGTTCATGAAGTGATTTTTGCATTAATTAATTAAATCAATTATGTAAAGTGCTGCCAGATAGATGACATAGATAAAACAGTTTGATTTGCTTCATGTTGTTGCAGGAGCTGGAACCCAAATTTGTAGACGTTCAAGCTGAACATTTCCAGTGGTATCAGACAATGGATCGAACTGCTTCAGAAGACAGTAGTCTCTTTCTTGGAAGTATTTCATACTCTCCACTGTCTCTATTTGGCAGGGAACATTATCCATTGATCATCTGCAGTCCCAATTAATCCTTTGCATATCCTCCAAGATTTGTAATTTGACAACGATTCACTCCGCAGCTGCTGCTCAAAGAAAAGTGGCCAGTTTAAGCACTCTTTAAAAATGTGTTTTTGCCCTTGCTCTCTTCAGCCTCTTAGAAATGCAAACAAACCAATGTGATAAGTGTCCCAGAGCTTGCAAGTAAATCTGTTTACATGAAAATGACCTAATCGTCAGGAAAAAATCCAAAAATAAAGAGCGCATAAACATGACACAAGGCGACCGGATCCTTTGTGAAAAGTGGCTGCATCTACCAATCCCAATGGGCAATCCAATTTGGAAATATGTCACCCCCATTCATTCAGTAAAAAAATTATAAGAAGCAGAAGGCTGCTTAATGCTCGGCTTGTTCCGGCAGCAAAGGATGTGTGTTTGACACAGGTGTTTCTCTAATTGGGTAATCATGAGGAAATGCCAGTTTTCAATGGCCCCAAAGTACATATTCTTGCAGGAGTGTAAGGTTACTCTGTACATTGAACTGCCATGAGAACAGGAGCCCGATGGATGACTGAGAACTTTCAAGGACCAGTAATGCATTTTTCAGCTGTTGCCCTTTTGTTGTTTGCATTTCAGTGTTGCACTTCCATTCATTCAAAACAGACTTGGAGGAGGAGGAGGAGGAGGAGTAGAAGGAGGAGGAGGAGGAGGAGGAGGAGGTGATAGTTTTCATATTTCAGTTTGTGTTATATGAAGATTTCAGCTGTCATTCTATTGGTGTCACACATGTTTAACTAAAACTCCTATATATTCGTAAGTTCCTTTTCCATACTCCCCAACATTTCAGGACATGTTTGGTCAAGCATTCAAAGTATGACACCATGTCAAAAGTTATTAGTGAGGAAGAATACACAAGCTAGGGCCACATCTACACTGGCTTGTTAGCCTATGGCCAGACCAGAATTGTTGGTCCTTCTGGGATGAGACCACATTGGTCCCAATTGACTGACATCTTACCATCTGTGTTGCAGTTGTCATTCCCCAAGGGCAGAGAGCTCCTGGCCATCACTGACACACTATAATGACATCAGCAGAGGTGGATCAGTTCTGTTTCCCTTTAACAGCATGGAAAAGAAAATGGTGGCAGTGGTCCATATGGACAGCGGACTAGTCTGAATCAGGCCTAGTGCCCCAATCTTGCTTTCCACTTTGTCCTATAGCCACGGGGATGCTTTAGAGTTTCTGGCAAACACAAGACATTTCTTCATGAGTGGCTAAATCAGATAAACCCAGTTTACACTGCGATAGTTAAAGAAGTTGAGGAACATATAGAAGGCTGTCAGAATAATTGATTATGAAGTATTATGCCTGCCTGTTGGGAGAGGCTGTGCAGTTTCCTTTTGCTTAAGCCTGCAGGGAAAGACAAGCTTTCCCCTTTCTTTTCTTCCCCACTGAATGAATGAACTGCTTGCAAAGGACTTTTTTCTCTTTCACACAGTGTGCAAGAATCGAAGTAAAATGAGAAAAAATGGAGAAAGTGAGAGGTGAAAAAGGGACATTGTACGAGTAACTGAAAAAATTGAGATGGCAGAGGATTTATTAGGGCTGTTCATGACAAATGAGAATGATTATGGGAATTCCTTTCAAATGCATGTTGTTGTTGTTGTTGTTGTTGTTATGTTTATTTATATCCTGCTTTTTCTCTCCATACGGAGACTCAAAGCAGCTCAATACTAAAAGGTTTTAGGCTGCTGTCAGAAGGACAACAGGGAGAGGGTCATTCTGGCTTCCCTGGGAAGAAGCACATAAGTTGAGTTCTTCCAGGATGTTATATGGACAATGAAAGGAGAGGTGCTTCCATGCCAGTGAGATAGTAAATCCACTCTGGCTTTTGGTTTGAACACTAGTCACCACTGTCCAAACATACATAAAATTGATCACATGATGCATTGCAGACTAAATACTGCTCTACTGACAACAAAACCAGCAGTTTTCATGGCCTGACAGCTGCAGCTGGAAGGACAAGTAAGCAGAACGGAATGAATAATAGAAGGAGAATAGCAGGATGTGAGATCTTGTGATTTCATGTTTTCTCCATCCAGACATCCTGATGAAAAACTTTAAAATTCTGAGGTTGCTTCCAGGGGAGACTTTTATTGTGCAATTACCTCATATGATTTTCATACAGGATGTGCCAAAAATGAATACACTCTTTAGCAGCTAATCACAGCTATGGTGATCATGTGAAGGCTAAGTAAATACATTAATATGGAAGAATAAATGTTGTGATAATGATTTAATCAGTGTTACAAATTCCATCTTAAATTACAAATCTATATAAGGTGTTCAGATTGATTTTCCTGTGCAGGAATGCACTGCTTCCACGTTTTTTTTGTTTCTTTTCATGTCAGGAGCAACTTGAGAAACTGCAATCTGCTTCTGGTGCGAGAGAATTGGCCATCTGCAAAGACATTGCCCAGGTGACACCTGGATGTTTTACCATCCTGTGGAAGTCTTCTCTCATAACCCCGCATGAGAAGCTGGAGCTGACAGATGGGAGCTCACCCTGCTCCCCAGATTAGAAGTGCTGACCATTGCGCCACTGGGGGCTCTGACTTGCACTGTTGAAACACAGTTACAAACCTCATAGTTTCTCTTATAACTTTGAGACGCTTATCTACTAGGCCTGGGTAACAACGGAAAAATTTGTTTCTAAAATCGATTCTTTTTTGGGGGGTTTTGCGTTTCGATATTTAAAAGAATTCCGAAAATTTTCTTTTAAAAAGTTCGATATTTATGAAATTTCGTAAATGTAAAAAAAATTACGAAACATTAACGAAACAAATACGAAACAATAACGAATCGATTCGTTAATGGTGGACGCGACCGCGCAATACGCTAAAAAACCTCCAAATGGGACAGGGGAAACTTCTGAAGCTTCCCTCTCCCTCTGTTGTTGACTGTTGGTGTGATATTATAATTTTTTTCCACTAATTAAACAAAAAACAACTATAAAACTTGCCCCAGACATGCGGAAATAATAACGAAACGACCTCAAACCAATAACGAAACGAATACATAACAAATCCGAAGCATTTACGAAACGAATTTAAAAATTCGTTTCATTTTTAAGTTGCTCCAGAATGGTTCGTTATCGCTTCGTTATAAAAAAAATAACGAATTTTTAACGAATTACGAATTAACAAAACGAAACCGCCCAGCCCTATTATCTAGTACCGGAGTCTTCAATCCTTTTAAAATATATACTTTGTTTGGGAAAACATTGCATTCTCCACTATCCTGGAATTATACATTGTTAATGGTGTATAAACACATTTTGGAACACCCTCTATTTTTCCCCCAGTAGACATTGATGTCCATATGCGTTTTGCATTTCCCACCTTTTCTTTCTTAAAGAAAAAGATTCGGGTTTTCAGAGGGTGAAGGAAACAGTGTCACAGTGCCTTCTGAGCATTAATGGCAGGAATCCTGTTTCTGGAAGTAATTTATGACTTTAGAAAGGTGAAAATGAGGGAATGCACAACTAGACACAGCTCCTGGGTGTTGTATTAAAATATTTCTAGCCAGTGAATTGCTTATATATTAGTGTACAAGTAAAAGAAAAAGTCCAAAAATTACCTAGGTTGACTTCTTCATAGGCCAATGCTGCATTCCGTATCTCCAAAAGGAGGTTTCCTCTTGACACAACTTTCATACTGGGTTCCTAAAAGGTTACTTTCCTTGGTCATCTACTCTCCTTTTTCAGGCTGCATTTCCATTCATTTCCATTGTTTATATTCCTTTATCTGTATTAAATAGATGTAAACATCTTAATCTCAGAAATACAATTTACGCATACACCGTCCCCAATATAATTCCATAAAAATATAACCCCCAACAAATAAAGAGATCTTCTCCTTCTCTTAAGCTTTTTCTAATGTATGTATGTATGTTCGTATTTATTTATTTGCCATATTTATATTCTGGCTTACATATATATGCAGCTTACATATAAAGGCAGCAAATAGTTGCCAAAACACACATAACAAAAACATATACCGTATATTCTGGCATATAAGACGACTGGGCGTATAAGACGACCCCCAACTTTTCCAGTTAAAATATAGAGTTAAGACGACTCCCATGCATAAGACTACACCCGCGTATAAGACGACCCCTGACTTTTGAGAAGATTTTATTGGGTTAAAAAGTAGTCTTATACGCCAGAATATACTGTACATATATGTTTATTTACTTTGTTTATCTTTCTCCCTATGGGGACTCAAGGTGGCTAACAACCATACACTTTGGTTGCAGTTTAAAACAAAGTGAATACAATTAAAAAAACAAAAAAAATAGTACAGTATGGATGTAGGTTAGGTAAAGGTCATGTCTGACTCAGCAGGTTGGTGCTCATTTCCATTTCTAAGCCAAAGAGCTGGAGTTGTCCATAGACACCTCCAAGGTCATGTGGCTGGCATGACTGCATGGAGCACTGCTACCTTCCTGCCAGGGCAGTACCTATTGATCTACTAACATTTGCATTTTTTTGAACTGCTAGGTTGGCAGAAGCTCAAGCTCACACCACTTCCCGGAATCAAACCTGCACCGGGATTGTGGCGCAGCTGGCTGAGTGTCAGCTGCATTAAGAACACTCTGACCAAAACGTCATGAGTTCGAAGCCAGCTCGGGTTGGAGTGGGTTTCCAACCAATTGTGTAGCCTGTTGTTGACCTTTGCAACCCGAAAGACTGTTGCATCTGTCAAGTAGGAAAATTAGGTACCACCTTAAAATGTGGGGAGGCTAAATTAACTGATTTATGAGGCCATAAAGAAGACTCCAGCAAAGCATTCCAGCGGGGAAGCATGCGGGGAATGCGGAAGTGCTTCATCAGCATCGCAGATGGACCTTGAAAGCAACAGCTCCCCTGGCGGCCAGAAAAAGTTAAATAGCCTCTGTGTATGTCTGTACATGTTTGTATGTCAAGAATTGGCATTGAATGTTTTCCATATATGTGTACACTGTAATCCACCCTGAGTCCCCCGCGGGATGAGAAGGGTGGAATATAAAAGCTATAAATAAATAAATAAAACCTTTCGGTCAACAAGCTCAGCACTGGGGGCTCCTGGATGTAGGTTAAATACAGTTGAAATATAGTAAATACAATTAAAATTGCATTAAAAACTCACAATCACACAGTGTGCCCCTTATCCTTCCTCAAATGCCTGATGAAAAAAGGTAGTGGTTAATTTGTGGAAGACCAGCAGGGATGGAGCCATCCTGGTCTCTCTTGGGAGGGAGTTCCACAGTCTGGGAGCAGCCCTCTCCTGTGTTCCCATCAAACATGCTGGAGAGGCTGGTGGGACAGAGAGAAGGTCCTCCCCACTTGATTGTAGATGTCTACCAGGTTCACAAAAAAAATGGAGCCCCCGGTGGCACATTGAGTTAAACGCTTGTGTTGGCAGGATTGCTGGCTAATAGGTCAGCAATCCTGCAGCTCCAGCAGGGACATGAGAGAAGCCTCCCACAAGGATGGTAAAAATCAAACATCCAGGCATCCCCTGGGCAATGCCCTTGCAGACAGCCAATTCTCTCACACCAGAAGCAAGTCACTCCTGACACAAAATATATATGGTCTTTCAAATAACCTGGATCAAAGCCAGTCAAGACTAGTGGTTTGAATTATGCCCAGAAATGTGTTGGCAGCCAGTGGAGCTGTTGCAGCAACCAAGTTGTATGCTCCCAGTAGCCTACTCCAGTTAGCAATCAGGCTGCTGCTCTTTGGACCAACTGAAGTTTTTCTAAGTATACTTACTATGATTTTTTAAAAAAGAAAGGAAAATATTTATTTGTTACATGCCCCCACATTTTACTCTCAATTTATCCATGGACTATAGCAAAATCTATAATCCTAAATATGCCCTCGAATTACATAACATCAATTTACACCGTTTTTATAATATCATAATTTTTTTTATCTTATTCTCCATTTATGTAAGTCTAGGAAAACATTGGAATGTGTATTTCTGGGAAGCATGTGCTAAGGTATTAGTACATTATCACACTAGGACCCCGTATTTCTGCCACCTTCAGAATTCTGGAAAATGTAGTTTGGGAAGGGATAGATTTCAAAAGGTCCCATCCTAAACTATGTTTCCCATAATTCTGCAGGCAGCCCTTGTGTGTTAACATGATAACGTAGGTATCTGTAGTTTATCATTTTTAACATTGTAAAACCAATGTCCACACTGGTTGATTGACTCTGGGAATTATAATTCAAGCCATAACATTTAATGCTGGTTGGGAGATTCTGTGAGTTTAATTGAAAAAGTAAGTTTTCCAAACTCTGGTTGTCACCCCCTCTCCACAACCCACAATTTATTAAGAAATTAGAAACTGGGATAATCTTTTTGTTCTCTTTTACTTCCTGAAGGGGAAGAAGTATGTTTCCGCCTGAGAAAACTGTGTTTAATGGTATCAAATTTTCCTTCCAGACCGTCTCGTTTCTTTCCCGTTTTCTTAAGGTTAGAGCACATCACCTGAGTTCATCCCCAATGGCCTGCTATCATTTCACAGTCTGCAAATCAATTCATTTCAGCCTCATTAAAAAAAGGAGGGGGAACCAAACCCAAAATTGTCTATAGTGAGAATCACATTTCTTACACAGGAAATTTGCATTTGAGAAGCTGTGAATAAGTTCTAATTATTCCACTCTCATTTTAACAGGAGTTAAAAATACACCCCTTTATGAAAAAAAAAACCTGTCTCATTTTGATAGCAGAATTCATATTTCTTCTCAACTTTGAATAAAACTGAGATAGAACCAAAAATACATTATGTGCTAAAACATTTTTATCCAAATCCTACTGGTCTTAACTAGAGTATGGCCTCAGGGTAAGAGAGAAAAAGACAGGCATTGCTCCATTATACCTAGCTCCAGAAGAAGATTAAAGCCACCATCTCAACTTAAAATGCCTTGGCTACAAAGGAAAGGAGAAAGAGCAGACATACCAGAGAAAATGACCTTTGCTGCATACCAACTGCCACTGCACTTGCCACAGAACGAGAAAAGACAGTATCTGCTGAACTTAATCCCTTCTCCCACCAATATCCCTTGTAGCTGAGGTGCCAAGAAACCCCATTACAGATGTTCAAAGATGCATATTGCGACACCAGCAGAAGTGTTCAATGCACATTGGTGCCCGGTGCACAGCATCACTTTGTTAACTGTTATGTTGGAAAATTATAGCTGCCTTCCACTGGATACAGACATTGTAAAACATTACAACTCTAATTCCCACATGTGGAAGACAACTTACAAATATACTATTTCCATACTGAGCCATATTTATTTAAATAAAGAAATTATAAACAAATAACATTCTTTTAGTTCCTGCAGTTTTGGGAAGAGAAAAACTACTGTGAAAAGGAGGTGTATACCTTCACGGAATCATAAGGATTGGAAGAGACCACAAGGGCTGTCCAATCCACGGCTGTGTAGAAATACACAATCAAGGCACCCATGATACATGGCCATCCAGCTTTTGTTTACAAAACTCCAAATAAGGAGACTCTGACACACACCAAGACAGCATATTCCACTGCTGAACAGCTTTTACCATCAGGAAATAATTCCTAAAATTCAATTGGAAATACTTTTATAATAATAATAATAATAATAATAATAATAATAATAATACTTTATTTATACCCCGCTACCATCTCCCCAAGGGACTCGGTGCAGCTTACATGAGGCCGAGCCCAAAATACAACAACACAAGCAATAACAACAACAATACAAGCAATTTAAAAACAACAAAACAATAAAACAATAACATAAACATTATCAATAGGACAACACACTTTAAAATCTATGGGTAGGCCAAATGTAATTAAAATTAAAAAATAATGCTGGACATGGGCGAAAAAGTGATGGGGCAGTTTGTGGAAACATACAAGCAGACCTAAAACAATATAAAGTGCTTTGGAGGACAAGGTGCTATGGGATTATTATTCTGGGAAGGCAAACTGGAACAACCACGTCTTCAAGCTCCTCTTAAAGACTGCCAGAGTTGGGGCATGCCTGATGTCCTTAGGAAGTGAGTCATTTGACTCCATTACTTGATGTCTTAACTTCTGGAGCAGCAGAAGATGTCTTCTCCTTCATATGACATCCTTTAAAATATTTAAACATGGCTACCATGACATCTCTTAGTCTTATTCAAAGCAGACACTGTTATTGTCATGTTTCTGCTTTCATAATTTTAAATAACTTGTTTTAGTTTTAATTCTTGTTACATTTTAAGGTTTATATTGGAAAGTGTTTATAAAGTTGGTGTATTACTGATGTCATGGCCTATGGCTAGTACAATAAACAATTCATTCATTCACTCACTAGTCTTATCTTATCTAGGATAAACATATCCACTTCTCCAAGCTAGTCCTCATAGGACTTGGCTTCCAGAATTTGATCATTTCTGTTACTATCCTTTGGACTTGTTAACTTGTGATTATCAGAACTGTGGCACACAGAATTGGACACTGGTGGAGTCTAACCAAGCAGAATAAAGTGGTACTATTGCTCCCCTTGACCTGGACTCTTTGCTCCAATTGATGCAGCCTAGGATCATTACATTTTTTAAGTGTCACGTCATACATTGATTCATGTTTATCTTGTGGTCAACCAAGACTCCTAGATCCCTTTTATACATATTGTTGTCAAGTTAGGTGTCACCCATCCTATATCTCAGCATTTATTTATTTTTCTGCCTAATTGTGCTGTCTTTCTTCATGTTGAAATTCATTTTGTTAGTTTATCCCAGCCCTTCAACCTGTTAAGGTCATTTTGGTTTTGATCCTGTCCTCTGGGGTATTAGCTGTAAAGTTGATATGTGTGCTCACTAGTCCATTGTCTCACTCCATTTTCTCCAAAAGTATTAGGCATGTTATTCCTGAGGCATCCTTCTCTCTCTATAAATAAACATTAAAGACCTCTCCTCTTTATTTGAAGTTTATTTATTTATTGCACATATTCACATCCCACTCTTCTCACCCTAAAAGGAGTCTCAGGGCAGCCTTTCAGCAGGCAGCGATTCGATGCCAATACATATAAATATAAAAATAAACAAATACAATTAAAACCATACAATTAAGTTTTCTTTGTTTTCTCATGTTGCTAAATGCTTGTTTGACTACTTCATCCACTGACAATGCTTTCTCCCTTGTGCTTCTATTTCTCGTTGCCTTGTGATGTGCGTGGCATGGAAAGTGTTTCCCAAATAAAACCTGATTGATGGATGTTTGGTATCATGAGACCTATAGGCTTGCACATGAACGAAAACATGAGAAAGAGGCAGGTGGAGGCTGAGCTGCATATTGGAACTGAAAGGTGCCATCTCCAATTTTGTAAGACATCCAGAATTGAAGTGTGCATCCATCTCTCAGCACAGTAAGCCTGAAGCCTACTGAGCTAGGCAGCCAGAACTGCTTCGGAAGTGACAGTGCCCTTGCTGTTGGAACGAAAATGGTTTCCTTGTGGTCCAGTGTGCACATGGATAAAGTAATATGCATTATGGACTTGCCACATAAACAGGATATGACAGCTGCCATGTGATGGAGTTCAGTATTTGCTGTGACTGGACAGCTGATGGGCAGTTCTATTTAGTAAATGCCTGATTCGGTTTCAGCAAGTCATTTAACATCCCTTTCATGGGGTGGAAAAGGCAAAGGTCTAATTCTGGACTTAATTTCAATTTCAGTTTGGGACATTTGACAAGCATGCAGTCCCACTCCCAAATTCATATTTGCATCATCTTCTCTTTCTGGAGCACTCAGAATCCTGCCTGGCTAATTATTTCTTGATATTGAGCATTGCTGTTATAGTCTTCTGAACTGAAGCTTCTTTGGAACGTCAATACGTAGATTGTTCTTTAAAAAGATCACAAACTCTTGCACATAAAAAGTGTATCTCTCTCCCTCTCAATTCTGTTGAATTTCTCTTTAGCTTGCCTGCAATTTTCTTCCCATTTTTGCTCCATGCTGAGTTGCAAGAAACTGGGATTTCTTCTCTCTTTGAATTGTACTCATCTTAATGCATCTTCCTGATTTGCATGTTTATTTGCCCAGATTTCTCAATTTACATAATTTTGACTCAAGAATGGAAGTGTTACTGGTATTATGTATTGATTGTGTTTTACTTACTTATTTAAAATCACAGCCACAAAATAAAGCCACTGTTTAGGAAAGAGAGCCAAGAACAAAACCAACAAAATCCAGCACAAGTGAGGAAGATCCAAATTCAAGTAGCAATATATCCAGGTGGGTGATATATTTGATTGCCATGTTTAAATATTTGAAAGGATGTTGTTTTCTGCTGCACTGGAGACTAGGATCTAAAGCAATGGGTACATATTACAGGAAAAGAGATTCCACCTGAACATTAGAAAGAACTTCCTGACCATAAGAAGAAATGTTCAGCAGTGGAACTTTCTGCTTCGGAGTGTGGTGGGAGCTCCTTCCTTGGATGCTTTTCAACAGAGGTTGGATGGCCATCTGTCAGGGATACTTTGTGCTTTTCCTGCATGGCAGGGGGTTAGACTGGATGTGGCCTCTTCCAACTCTATGATTTTATGATCCTGTGATTATACGAAGAGGCAAAATCTAGTAGCAATCGATGGCTTCCATGTGAATAGGGCAATGAATCTGCTCTATTGGTTAGTCTAAACTTCAGAACAGCTGTCAAAATATGCCAAACAATTTTGTTCATAGGCTTTCATTATTATTATTATTATTATTATTATTATTATTATTATTTCCCACATTTCTAACCCACCCTTCTCAATTCCTGAGGGGGGACTCAGGGCTGCTTAGTACACCAGCAACAATTTGATGCCACAAGATAATACAAATATAAACAAATATAACAACAGTTTAAAACAGTAAATCGAACATTAAGTTTAAAACACATTAATCATCAATCCATATAGCCAATTCCAATTCAACGTCCAAAGTGCTGTCATGCTTGCTGTCCAAAGGCCTGGACCCAGAGCCATAATTTCACCTTCTTTCTGAAAGAAAGGAGGGACGATGCCAACCTGATCTCGCTTGGGAGCAAGTTCCACAGGCATGGGGCCACCACCGAGAAGGCCCTGTCCCTCGTCCCTGCCAATTGTGCTTGTGAGGCTGGCGGGACCAAGAGCAGGGAGTCTCTGGATAATCTTAAACTGTGAGGTGGGATGTAGAGGGAGATACGTTCAAAACAGGTAAGCTGGGCTGGAACCATATAGGGCTTTATAGGTTAAGATCAGCACTTTGAATTGTGCTCCGAAGTTGACCAGCAGCCAGTGGAGCTGACACAGCAGGGGGGTGGTATGCTCCCTGTATGTAGTTCCAGTAAGTAACCTAGATGCTGCCCTTTGGACTAATTGAAGTTTCCAAACAGTTTTCAAAGGCAACCCCACATAGAGTGCATTGCAGTAGTTTATTCGGGATGTAACTAGAGCATGGACCACCATGGCCAGATCAGACTTCCCAAGGTACGAGCACAGCTGGTACACAAATTTTAACTGTGTGAAAGCTCCCCTGGCCACTGCCAAAACCTGAGGTTCCAGACTCAGCGATGAATCCAGGATAACTCCCAAGCCCTGAACCTGCATCTTTCAGGACCTTGGACAGAACTTTGAAAGTCTGGGGTAAAACATGGAATCAATTTATTGCCCTAATGATAAGGGAACCATCAGCTACCACTTGCAAAATCAACACAATCCACATAGATGAAGTAACAAGGAGAATCTCTGTATAAAAGGAACTTAGGACCAGCTGGAAGAATCTGGAATTTAGCTGGAAGAATCTCAGCACTCTATTTAGTTAGCACAGAGACTTATATGCTGCTATTAATGCTGAGGTCCTACTAATTTCCTTGTTCCTTCCCTCGGATGTTGCCATGGAGCTCACACGTGGTTGCGCTAGCCTTAGGTGTATCCACATACTATAGTTATAAGCAGTGTTATACTACTATGGTTTCCATAGCATGGAGGCAGACTATTAATGATCCTTAATTTTGGGGTGTAATCAGAATTCTTAGCTAAAGAGGTTTGGCACTGTAGTTCAAGGGTATGAATCAGAATTTTAGCAAAGAATCCTAGGCCGTTTACCAAACTACCAATCCCAGGGATTCATGGCATTTATTGTGGCACTGAACTACTATTTTGAACATTCTCTGAATGACATGATAATCCCTCTTTCCAAGGGTGCCACCCACCTTCTATGCCAATTTAACTGCCATGGCTCAATGCTATGGAGTTGTGGGATTTGTAGTTTGGTAAGGCACCAGCAGTCTTCAGCAGAGAACCCCTGGTAAAATTACAAATTCAATGATTCCATAGCATTGAGACATGGCAGTTAATACAATCAGACTGTATTAACTCTATAGTGTAGATGCATCCTAAGACAAAAATCCCAGAATTCAGTTTGCTGAGGAACTCAGGACTTCCTCAAGATAACTCTTAGCTGTTTTGTTATAAATCAGGTCCATTTTCCCTACTCTTCTCCACTCTCAAAACAACTATTTTTATCTCCAAATAAACAAATAGATCCCACCACGGAATAACCCACTACATTTTGTTTTTTCCTACAGCTGACATGTTATTTGGACCCTGCTTCTTTGGGCTCTGGTCTGGTGATTATAGAAATATTTAGCAATTCCTTCATTATCCACCTCATTAACTTACTACTCTGAATATCCAGAGGCAAACACTTAATCTTGCACTGCTAATTTAGGAAACAAACTACATATAGATGGCACTCGTAAACTACAAACTCCATTTGCTAGGAATCAAGCCAGGGCACCTACACCCAAAACCTGGAAATAGAGAGAAAGATTAGAAAGAAATGCTTTCTCAAGGATAAGAAAGGTGTACCATTACAATTTGCCTCAGATTTGGGAAATCTTTCTTTTTCATTCACAAGTGATCATGCCTGCTATTTCCAACCTTCAGGTGAAAGTGTCATTACTCAGGGACACATAATCTATGCAGAAAACAGGCATATAAGCAAAGTTAGAGCAATTCTGAAATTAGAAAATAGGAATAGACACCATCTAGATGCCCCTATATTTTCCCCAAGGACTAACAGAATCAAGAAAAAGCAAAATAATCCAGGAAACAGCATAAAGAGAAACAGGTAATCTCTTCCCAACAACTCTATGGTTTGGGGAAAAATAGAGATCTTGTAATTATAGATGATTTATGGTCAATTCAACATAAATCCATCAGATTCTGAAACCATTTTGTCTGAATCATCCTTAAACATAGAAACCATATTAAAATATTCAAAAATTGTTAAAATTTGTTTTTTTAATGGTGAGACTACACTCTGATCAGAAGAATTCTGGATAAACAAAAATATTTATAATTCAGAACATATTCTGAAGAAAATTCTCATGGTGTAATTTTGCACAAGAAACAACATTTTTTTCCATCACAAATAATATTTCAATGCATAAATCTTTATTTCTGCACATAAAATTATGTTTTCTCTCCATAAAATCCTGCATTTGGGGATTTATTCTGCATAAAATTCACACATGGTTGAGTTGCATAAAACATGTTATTCTGCAAATAAAATGCTATTTTCTATGCAAAACAATCATAGGGGTTTGATACTACATCAATTACTATGGCCCATAAATTTTACAGTTTGGGAAGATACTTGGAAAACCCTGCTGGAGAGGTGTAATGCCATAGTTCAGAAGTGCAACAAGGAACTTGCTAACACAGGATTACAATGACTTCACCAAAGTACAAATCTCACGATAGCATATGATGGAACTGTGGCTCTTATAATGGCATCAAACAACTTTAAGGAAACACAGTAGGCTCCTCATTTTGACTGTAGTTAGGTGGACAAGATCCCTGCAAAAGTGGAAAAATATTGATTAAAATCGATATATATCTGATAACACCTCTCTTGGAATCTCTGGAGCCTTGAGTGTGACTCTAGGACCAACTTCCAGTGGAAGTCAATAACAGATTCACACAGGAAGACCTACAAATAGCCAGACAAGTGCTCTCTTTAGGAATCTCTAGGTCCATCAGAGATTCCTAGAAAATAATTAATTAGATAAACTCATGTGTGAAGGGCTGATTCCAGTCTGTCTTTTGCAGCATCAAAGACTAAGACATAAAACTATGGATTTCAATTATGTGAAAGGAGATGTCATCTAAACATTAGCAAGATCTTTGCTGTAAGAACTGTTTGAGAGTGGAATAGACTGCATCAGAGAGTGGTGGACGATTCTCTTTTGGAGGTCTTTAAACAGATGATCTTTTAGCTGGATTGTGAATGGAAAATTGAATATCACCAAAAATGGACTAGACAGCCTTTGTGGTCTTTTCCACCTCTATGATTCCATAGGTGAGATCCTACATTGCTGCAGTGTAGTGTAAATAATCTCCAACAGAATTATGTTTTGATTGCATTAAACAATTCCAATACTGAATAAAACTGCACAGCATGTGAATCTCTTTTATATATGCCTGGCTGACAGTCTGTAATTTCAATATACATCTCTACATATTGTATTTTGGTCCTCTGCATACTTCACAGAGCAGAGGCCTATTGCAGTTCAGCTTGGCGGATGCACAGCAATATATGGACCTCAATTTCCATCCTTGTCAGCAAGATATGGCTGTTATTCCAATAAAACTACTCCACATACATAATTCAGTATATCTGTATGCAGTAGTATAGCAGTGTAGGGGTAAACGGAAACCTTGCCTACCATGTTCACATTCCTTTTGTTTTTGTTATATGTTTTAAAGTAATCACGGGGCTTTCTGGAGCTAAGAATGCTTTGAATGCAATTTTCCTGCTTCTTGGCAGGGGGTTGGACTGGATGGTCCATGAGGTCTCTTCCAACTCTATGATTCTATGGTTCTATAATTCTATCACACTTCCAAAATCATCCAGTTGGTTTTCATTGCCACTACATCTTGCTGGTCACTTTATCTGCTATAGAAAATTGGGCGACTTGGAAGGCGCTGAACAGACTGTGCTCTTGCACCACGAGATGCAGGGCCAACCTTAAGAAATGGGGCTACAAAGTGGAATCCACGACATGCAACTGTAGAGAAGAGCCAACCATAGACCACCTACTGCAATGTAACCTGAGCCCTGCCTCATACTCAATGGAGGACCTTCTTGCAGCAACACCAAAGGCACTCCAAGTGGCCAGATACTGGTCAAAGGATATTTAATAGAATACCAAGTCTGCAAACTTTGTGTTTTGTGTTTGTTTGTTTTTAATGCAATGCAACTGCTTTGATTCACTCCTGACATGATAAATAAATACTTTATCTGCTCCATTTTTTTCAATGTCTAAACTTTACTTCTAAATGCCCCACTGAAGATCTACATTATTGCAATGCTAGAAATTTGGGGAATGAAGGAAAGGGTAATTTAAGAATTTTCATTTTGGATATCTTGATTTTTCTACTTCCCACTGCAGCCACATCCCCGAACCTGCATGAGTTATAATTGGGATGATGATCAAAATTTGTATCAAAATCCTACATTCCCTGAAGTCATGCCCATAGCCAGGATTGTGTTTTGGGGGGAGCTGAGTTTGATTCAGGGGGGCTGAGTCTGAGCGAAAGAGGGTCTACCCTAGCAAACCTTTTGTATTGTTACCCCAATACCCCCATGCATTTGGGATATATTATGGTGATCAGATAATGATATGAATAAACATAACAGTTTAAATAATGCATCAGTAAGGCCTTCTCGCGGACCACCATGAGAATTTGAGGGGGGGGGGGCGAAGCCCTCCAAGCCCCCCCCCCCCCCCCCCCCCCCAGGCTACATGCCTGCCTGAAGTATTTTCCATTTTACTTTTTTATTTGTAGGAGATGCTAGTAAATGCCATTCTGGATGTCAAAGTTCATAAAACCCTCACTTCACATGCAGTTCAAAGTCTATTCAATCATCTATATTTAGATAAAAGCTGAATCTAAAACATGGATATAGGGCAATGTTAAGTCTTTTGTTGCTATTATCTTCTTCATATTTTGATGAATTAGTAACAGTTTTAATAAATTGTCCCTAGTGTTCTTGGTGCTATGGATTCTGAGAATTTTGGCTTGCATAAAATCTATATTAATTGATAAGGACAGCTTCATAATTTGGAAGATAACTCTGAGAAAGAAGGTGAGCTTTCTTGTGACTACTTGCTGAGAAAGCTCATTATTATTGAATTGATTGAAAATTGAGAGGAGATGAACTTTTGTATTACAAAGACCTGTAGATAAAGTTGACCCTGTTTGTCCTTTGCCACTTGGGATTGAACAAATGCACAAGTGATATGTCTTACTCTTTTTTTCCACCCGGAAGGAATAATCATTTCTCTCTGATCCAGTTAAACCCTCCTGCGGCTCCAAAGCAGGTTTCTTACCATCTTTGGATGATCCTTGGTTTTCTGAGAGTTTGAAACTACTGCATTTCCACAACAAGAGATGCCTTTTCAGATAGCTGAAATTGTTTTCAGTGCGTTTTGTTCAGAGAGCCAAGCAAGGCCTTCAGGGCAGAAAAAGAAAAGTGCAGGGCTAGACATAATTATCTTTGAAGCTGAGAACAATGTCTATAGAATTCAAATCAGATTCGGAATAGTATTATAAGCAGGATCTTGAAGCATTTTCTCTACATCATTAGACCTTTTGTTAGGATATTAGATTGTGTGATGTTATTAAGGATGGGGAAACTGGCCATTGCGGGCTGATGGTTCTGGAAGATGAGCAGTTGAATAAGCTCCTACTGATATGGATAACTTTGGGTTCTGTGATAATGGCCAACACAAGCAAGGAGATAGCCTTTCCTCTAACTGCAAAGGTATTACAACTGCATTTAACAGGAGGACCAGCGTTATTGAACCATGAGAGTAGAGAGAGAACTTATGAGAACAGCTCCCCCCAAACAGTCCAGATCCACAGGAGCAGCAACAGTCATGAGTAGCTAGCTAGGGTCACAGTTACTCAAGTTAGGAAAATTATATTTGTTTTTATCTCTGACTGGACATGATTCATATTGCTTTGCAACTTTGCAACTTTTCCTAAGTATGCCTGAAGAGGGTTAACTTCATGGTAGAGACATTTTCCTTTGTAAATGTCAAGTCTTTGCTTAGAACAGCGGTTCTCAACCTGGGGGCTGGGCCCCCTGAGGAGGGGGTCATGAGGGGGTTTCAGAGGAGTCACCAAAGAACATCAGAAAATACATATTTCTGATGATCTTAGGAACCCCTTTAGCAGAGAAGGCTGAAGATCTTTCCGCTTGCTCTTCTCTTCCTTTTTTTGAAACAGATGGCAAATCCTCCCACCAAAAGCCTTCCTCTGGTGTAATTGGCCAGCCTCTCAGCTGGCCTCTCAGCCAAGGGGAGGGCTGTTTCTGAGATTCCAAGTGGGGATGGGAGAGCAAGCATGCTCAGCGCATGGCAGCGTTGTGCACATGTGCGGGTGAGGGAGAGCATGCGTGGCTGGAGAGAGGCTCACACCAGCAAGTCCCTTCAAGACATCGGGGTTCTATGTAGGAAGTTTGGCCCAATTCTATCATTGGTGGGGTTCAAAATGCTCTTTGATTGTAGGTGAACTATAAATCTCAGCAACTGCAACTCCCAAATATCACTGGTATTTTCCCCAAACTCCACCAGTGTACACATTTGGACATATTGAGTATTCGTGCCAAGTTTGGTCCAGATCTATCATTATTTGAGTCCACAGAGCTCTCTGGATGTAGGTGAACTACAACTCCAAAACTCAAGATCAATGCTCACCAAACCCTTCCAATACGTTCTTTTCGTTGTGGGAGGTCTGTGTAACCAAGTTTGGTTCAATTCCATCGTTGATGGAATTCAGAATGCTCTTTGATTGTAGGTTAACTATAAATCCCAGCAACTACAACTCCCAAATGACAAAATTAGAAAAATTAGCCCCCCATCACCCATTCAGTATTCAAATTTGAGTGTATCAGGTATTTGTGCCAAATTTGGTCCAGTAAATGAAAATGCATGAAAATATCAGATATTTACATTACAATTCACAACAGTAGCCAAATTACAGTGATGAAGTAGCAACTAAAATAATTTTATGGTTGGGGGTCATCACAACTTAAAGAACTGTATTAAGGGGTCATGGCATTAGGAAGGTTGAAAAGCACTGGCTTAGTACAAAAGCTTCCTTTTTAAACTCTCCATCTCTTGAACTCTCCTTTCACATCCCTTTCATTTGGTGTGGATGTGCATAGCGAATCTTCTCCCTCCCCAGTAATCTCCCATTGGATTATAAGTCAACAGAGTTTAAATCAATGGGTGGTGGCAGCTAGTCTATATGGTCTCATGGAGGTCTTAAACTCCTACTTGAGAGTAGGGGTAAAATACTTCTTACAAGTCCAAAATTTCTATTGTCAGGATATATGAAAAGACAGAGCTGGCATCTGGGTTTGCAGTAGTCCTTATGTTTATATCCTTTTTGCTGCAAATGAGTCATGTCTGAAGTTTGAAGGATTGTTTAAGAGAAGGAAACCAGTGGGAGAACTCTTCAGCTTCCCTGGACACCCTCTCAATGACTTTAAAGTAGCTGTTTTGGAGCAAAACAACTTCACTGAGAGATGAAAGAGGAAAAATTACAAAGGGAGAACCATTCAGTCACTGGACAATTCAAGATTCATTACATCTTTCCAGTTTATGAAAGATGTTAGTTTTGAAAATTAATTTGATGAAATCAAACATTCGAAATTATAAAAGTAATTCACTAGCATAAAAACTAATGCCAAGACTTAGCTTGTTCAATGGGTAAAGGCAAATGTTATACATTCATTAATGTACTTTCCATTTAAAACTATTTTTAAAATCAATTTACTTTGTTTTTATATGTATTACTGTATGTAATATTTATATGTAATGTCACCAAATTGTGCCGGATGTAAGCTGCCCTGAGTCCCCCCTCCCAAATGTTTGAAATAAATACAAGCTGTAAGCTGCCCTGAGTCCCCCGCTCCCAAATGTTTGAAATAAATACAATAAATAAATACATGCCAGGCTGGTCCTTCATGAGCCTTCTTTCATATTTGTGTTGCAACTCACTCACCTACCCTCATTGTAGTGTAAATTTCTCTGGTCACTTTGAAGCTGAGTAGGACTTTTCTCCCATCTTCTCCATACTGTACCTAGAGAATGTGGTTGATAGGTTTTTGTGATGTCTTTATTTAAGCTGTCACTAGGAGGTATTGGGGAATAGAAGAATTAGTGTACACCTTGGCACCCCTTTTGGTTGTGCCAAAGTCGGGCCTCTGGAATAAGCCTTCTTTGTGGTTGCTCCCAAACTATCCCTAGTGTTTATGAACTGATAAGAAGTGGGCTTTTAGGGTGGTGTAATTGGGATTTACAAGTGGGAACAATGTCTTAAAACATCGTAACATTTTATGTTAATCACTATAATATTTTACGTTGCTTAATTGTTTTACTTATACATTTTATGTCTCTATTTTATTTTTAATGCATTGTTTTATGAGCATTGTTTTGTTAGATACCTTGAGTCCCTATATCAGGAGAAATGCAAGATATAAATAAATACATAAATACATAAATACATAAATAAATGGCCTTTTAGGTCCTGGGATTCATAGTGCTGTGAAGGAGATGACCAGCTGGGATGAGCACTAGGTTGCCCGAAGGTTTAAGAAGATGGCCACAGGCTGATCCCTGGCCTACATAAGATCCCCCCTTCTTTGTTTATTCCCAAGCAAAATTTATATAAATACGTATGTCAATAAATTGTCCCTATTTAACCCAATTCTTTGTGTCTCGTCTCATTAATTTTTGGCTGACCATCAATTTTCTTTTCTATATCCATATCCCTATCCATACCCATATCCATATCTATATTCATGTCTGTTTGTGATGTCCATTTCACTGAAATGTTTGAAGGTCAAATCTTGAAAAATGTTGAGTGTTAGTACATATATGGATTCAAAAGTGTGAAATTGAATGTTTTTGAAATAAACACATTTCTTCTCCCTCCCCTAGTTCTGTCATATAGCTGACTAAGTTGCTCTTCAGAGGTAGTTTAAACATTTAATCTTAATTTTGAGCAATCAATCAGTTTCAGCAGCTGTTTATAGCTTTTTTGAAATACAAAGCAGATGAAATGAACACATAATGATGTGACATTTGATGTATAATCAGAAGATTCATTTTTATTGTCCAATATTTTGTGGAGAAAAGGGTGGAAAACAATTTGCAATGGAGAGATAACCTGAAGGCTAATGGCTTTTATTTGTGAAAATTTGGACGCTCACTCTTTCAATTATGTGTTTTGATTTGGAAAATGTGGGGAGTAGTAGGAAATGAAATGACAAATGACAAATAGACCAAAACAAATGAAAAAAGCAAGGGAGAGGGGAGAGAGAAAGTCCACCAATGTTCTTTAAAAGGCAAAACAGAAGTAACCAATCTCATTATTCTCACTCCCTCACTTTCTTGCAAATATGTATTTGCTCCATTAGATTTTCTATCATTTGGAACAAGGTTTGGGTTGTTCTAAAACATTGTTATTAAAGATGAGTGATAGTGCAAGATATCTATAGCAGAATAATCAAATTGGTAGGCAGAAGTGAACAACAACCTGCCCCATGTCCACCCACCTACATAGTGACTAACAGGGAATGAAATAGAATTAGCCTTCTTTGTAAAACCATTAAAGCATCTTATCATATAGATTATTTATTCATTGTCAGGCATATGGACTAATGCATAAAGAGAAAAAAGGAGGGAAAAGTTTAATACGTATGATGCAGGAAGACTGTGGAGGTGGTGAAAGAAAACCAACAGGAATTACGCCAAATAGCTAATTAGCAATGGGAAGTTTGTGGGTAGAGTGTTCAAATTCAACATGCTAGTAGTCCAGGGACTGGAACACTTTGGCATTCCAGAAGTTATTGGATTGTAAACTCTATTAGTCTAGTACAACTGTGAGAGGTGCAATCCAATACTGTCTGGAAAGCCACATGTTACTCATTCCTTCTCTAGCCATTGTACAAAAACATCAAGTTGAAGAATAGATCTCAATACCCTCTTATCTATGAAACTCAACCATGAATGAATGGTTGGTTGTTGCTTGAAGAGAATGCTGGACTAGTTGTGTCTTTGATGTGATTCAACAAGGCTCTTCTTTTGTTCTTATCTGGCCCCACACAAAGCACTAGCTGCCATTTGTTTCACCCCGTCTACTTCAGGCTGGAACACCAGTATACCTGTCACTGGATTACAGTTCCCGTCAAACCCAGCTAGATTGATCATTGGTGATGGATGATAGGAGTTGTTGTTAGAAATATCTAGAGAGCTCTCAGATCTTGGCATGATTCTTGGCCTGTACCTCATGGATTTATGACTTCTGGATTACTTGATGATTCTTCCGTCTCTGTTCAATGGCATTTTGATCGCTCTATCTATGTCTTCTTATAATGCATCTTTCCAATGCTGAGTTTTGGCTTCTTTCTGACTCTAGCCCCTGGACTTAAAATACCTTTTTTTGTGTTAAAGTAGAACAAGACAAACCAAATCACAAATATCTTGCTGCTCTGAATTCCCAGGAAGTAAAAACCTTGTGCATCTACACTTGATGGCACATCTTCATTTATTCTTGCTTTCTGTAGTGTTGGAGACTAGGACTTTGAGCAATGGGTTAAAATTACAGGAAAGGAGATTCCACATGAACATTAGGAAGAAGAGCTGTTCAGCAGTAGAACTCTGTGCCTCGGAGTGTGGTGGAAGCTCCTGGCTTGGAGGTTTTTAAACAGAGCTTCAATGGCCATCTGTTGGGGTACTTTGATTGTGATTTTCCTGCATGGCAGGGGGTTGGACTGGATAGTTCATGTGGTCTCTTCCAACTCTATGATTCTATTCCCCCAAGGCCAAGATTAGACCAAATGCTTCTCAAAGGTCATAACCAACTCTCCCCTTCTCTCTGCTTCCCACTAGTATTTTGAAGCAGACAGGACTCATCACAGAGCTTGACCGCTGCCATATGGAAGGAGGGTGATGAAAGAGTGGTCATGGAGAGTCATGTACACATCTAGCATCCCAGCATTTGATGCAGGACCTCCAATGGGCCTCGTTTTGGCAGGGACAGTCCTGACTAATCTCCTGTCATCCCACTTTATCAGATGCTTTTAAAATGTCAGTTTCGCTCTTTCTCCTTTCCCTCTTTCCCTTCCCAGTAGTGTCAGGCAAAATAAAACTGCTGCATCCTCTCCTAACTCATGGCTTTTCCTCATTAATAATTTTTTCCTGGCTACACATGTCCTTGTTTCCATCTTTGAAATGCTGGAGGCTCTGTTGTCTGCTCAGAGTTGTTTGTCAGCCTATTCAGACATTTTTTACACAAACTCTCACCTGTTTTCCTCCACATTCAACCTCCCATCTTTTGAATTAGATGCTTACATCGTTAAGTGCTATTTAATTGTATCATGTACAGCTACTTTGGGGTCTTTTTCTCCAGTGCTGACCTCAATTTCTTTCGAACAAGGAATGCTGGTGCCAATGACAAATAAAGTTGGTACACTTTTTAAAGCCGTAATATCATCAGCTATTATTATTATTATTATTATTCCTATTAAAGTATGTTTAGTTAAAATTAAACTATAAGTGGTTTAATTGTCAGCAGAGAAATGTTTAAATAAAGAAACAAAAACAAGGGATGAAATCCAGGAAGCCTTCATCCATCAAAAGGAGTTGTCTGCCAAAAATGATTTGATCCATGTAATGCTTTTAGGGAGCTACCAAATGGATTTCATTCTTCAGGGTCTGTTGTGTACAGATATAATAAAAAGCACTTAAACACTTACAAGTATTTTTGCTGAGACATTGCAGAAAGTCAGCACGCATGACCTTATCTGGTTCTAACTCTCAGGTATTATTAAACAGTTTCTTTACGGAAGGTAAATTGTCTTGTCACATAGCCTCTCCATGCATATTTGGAAAGGTAGTTTCCTGGATAGGTAGGCAACTGCAGAAGTGTGGGTGACCTACAACTTCAAAAGAGTTGGGAGATGATTTTTTCCCTGAGATCTCCTAAGGCAAGTTGCCGAACTCATTTTCATTGAGAGCCACATCAGACTCATGGTTGCCTTCAAAGGGCTATTGAATCCGTGGATGGAGAATCTTTGGATTTAGAGGGCCAACTATATATATACATATTTATGTAGTGGTGAGGAATACAGGAGTTGTAGTCCAGCATCTGGAGGGCCACAAAGAATGGCATGATGGGCCAGATTTGGACCACAGGCCTTGAGCTTTACACATGTGTTGTAAGGGCTTGCCAACCTATCAAAAAACATGTTAGCCTCAGAGCAAGGTAAACATCAAATTTTGTCAAGAAAACCTGGTGATAAATTTACTTTAGGGAGAAAATACAAACAGCAACAATGATACAATAGCTGGAAGTACAGCAAGGAGAGGACCCATTCTATTAGGGCCCTCCATTAGGAAAAAGTCCCAAAGATTAGGGGCAGCCACCAAACAGACCTTATCTTTTGTTCCCACTAACCCAACTGTGAATGTGATGGACAAAAAGAAGGGTCTCTCCTGAGCTTAGCAGGATCTGGACTAATGTTTCTCAACCTTCCTAATACTATGACCCTTAATAAAGGTCCTAATGTTGTGGTGACTCCCAACCATAAAATTATTTTCATTGCTACTTCACAACTGTAATTTTGCTACTGTTATGAATGGTAATGTCAATATCTGACGTGCAGGATATATTTTCATTCACTCAAACAATGATGGATCTGAACCAAACTTGGCATGAATACTCAATATGCCCAAATGTGAACACTGGTGGAGTTTGGTGAAAATAGACCTTGACATTCGGGAGTTGTATTTGCTGGGATTTATAGTTCACCTACAATCAAAGAACATTCGGAACTTCTTCAACAATAGAATTGGGCCAAACTTCCCACACAGAATCCCCATGAACAACAGAAAATACTGTGTTTTCTGATGGTCTTTGGTGACCCCTCTGACACCCCCTCGTGACCCCCCCCCCCCCGGGGTCCTGACCCGCAGGTTAAGAATCACTGGCCTGGAGATTCCCATATAAAATATGCATGTATGATAGTAATGAGCTGGCATGCAGAACCTTTATGGTATATACAAATATGTAGGGTTTCCACTATCCATTCCCCAAAACCTGCCAGGACAGCTTAAATAAAGACACCACAAAAACCAATCAACCAAATTCTCCAGATACAGTATTCCCAGCTTCTTTCTCTTTGTCCTATTATTCCCCTTTGTGCACTATTTTCATTGCTGCAAACTGAGTTCAAAGTGCAAAAATAGTTTCACTAAGTTATAATTCAGCAGTGAAGGAGAAGCTGAGAAAGTGGAATCTTGCTCTCTCCAGTAAAAATAGGCAAAAGTAATCTGTTGCTGCTTCTTGTAGATCATGTGTCTTTCTTCATTAATAACTTTTGCCTTCTTGACCATGTTCCAATATTGTGTGGTTACACATGTCCCAGTTTTCCTCTGTGAAGTGCAGATAGGCATACAGTTTAGACAATTGCAAGTTAAAATAAATAAATAAATAAATAAATAAATAAATAAATAATGAGAACAAAATAAAAATACATGGAACAATTAAAACAAATTAAATAGCGATGCAAAAATAAATCCGGTCACTAAGATTTTAATAAAATGCCCTGGCAGTGAAAAGAAACCAATGTTGGTGCCTTTCAAGATATGAAGAGAAGGACATTGCACAAATAGGATTTCACAATATATAATTTTTATTATTCTTGCATGATACTTATTATTAGCCAAATTCAGACCAATATTTGGTAAATATATAAATGCAATAAACAATGCATGACATTATTTAAAAGTAAGTAAAGTTCCTGAAACATCATCATGTATTTTTTCTTATCCAAAAAGTTTTGAAGAAGCTGTCCTAGTAATTAAAAGAAAAATATCCCATGATTTTGACTCATTGAATTGTGAAATAAAACGAGACACTCTTGCTGTGAATGCTTTCACTCGTCTACATGTGGGCTCCAGAAGGCAAGCACCAGATGTGGCATGCAAATATAGCAGTGGCATATTGTAAGCATGTTGACACTCTTTCTCATTTTATCACACTGAATTTTATCTGTGACAGGTTATTTTTAAAGCTCTGATTTCCTCAAGATGGCTAAAAATTGAGTGAGATGAAACAAGAACTATCGCAATGTCTCCCCCCCTCCCCCTTCACTACATATTGCTTGAAATTGCATAGGTATACATGTAGCTAACTCAGAAGAATGTCAATCAGTGGCAGAATATGTATTTTTTATATAAAAGTTTCATTAAACAACATTGCTAGTCTGTAATGTGTTTTGAGGTTTGGAATTCCTAGAATCAAGACTGAGCACACATTCAATAAACAGTAGGGCTGTGCAAAACTTTGTCAGTCATAAATCAGATCTAATATACTAGCTCCTTGTATACAACATGATATCTGACATGCAGGCATCGCCCACACCATAAATTTAAAAATTGGAACTTTCACTTGATATTTTTGCATAAGTTACATAAACGCCGTAACTCTCTATGACACAGTTTTAATTCACAGAACAACCAAGCACTACTGAGAGGCGAAGCCAAATGTGTTGCCATGTCTCTCAGCCAGTCAAGGAGAGTAGGTGGAAACCGAGAGAAGAGAGAAGCTTTGTACACTGTACAGGCAGCCACAGTTTGCTTGCTTTGCTTATTCTCTTTTGGGGTGGGTGGGTGCCTTTTGCCTTATGACTATTTTATCTTTTTGATACATTTTAGAACATCTTTGAGAACTACTTGGCTGCTAACAACCATCATACAACAAATTGTTTGAATCAGACACAAAACTTTCCCCCCACATTTTAAAGAGCTACTGCCGTTCGATCTGTGTTCAGTTGATCCAAAAAGCACACAACAAGTTGTCTCACTCAGGCACAAGCCTTTTTTGCCATGTTTCTAGTGCTACTGTTGTGCTATCTGTGTTCAATAAATCCAAAAAGCACACAAAGTTTTTTCAGTCAAGAAACACTTGTCCTCCAAGGGTGTCTAACACCTCACCAAACTTCACTCCATCCCATGCCCCCACCCCACTCCACTCCAGCCATAGCAGCTAAACATATTTAATTTTTAAGCAAAAATTTAACCCCTCCCCCACAAATAAGGAGATGAACTAATCTTTCTGAAACTTGGTGGTGAAAGAACCAAAGTCAGAAAAAGTAGGTGTACCCCCTTCCATTCAGGAAGGAGCAATGCGTAGTGTGTCCTCTTTTTTATCTTTCTTAATGGATAATTTGGTAGAATGCAGAGATTAGCTTAAGCCAATGAAAGTAGAAGATTTTATAATGTGACCAAATATGGGAAACTTGACCTAGGCTAGAACTGTGACCTGAGTTGTTTAGAAGGAGGTATAAAAACCCTCCGGAATGTGTTTTGACTGCGGTAATATCCATTTTTGAACTGAGCTGCAGCCGGTACTATTCGCCTTCACAGCTGTGAATAAAAAAGTTTCTTTCTTTTTGAGCCTGTCTGAGACTGTTTTTGGGTGTGCCTACTCGAAGGGGGAGCCCGGAACAGTGACGGAAAGCCTGAGGGGCTTAATTCTGCCACTCCAGTGGGAACTGTGTAGTTTGTTTTTTAAAAAAGATTTTTTTGTAAAAACCTAAAAAATACCCAAAAACCAATAGATGAGTGAAACGTTCTGACAATTTGGGGGGGGGGGGGGAGAGAGAGATAATAGTGGTAAATATGTTCTACCAATGTAGTAAGTTTCATTCCAATAGCTCTAAAAATGAGTGAGAAAGGAGCCTTGGAAGCCCCCCTCTTGTGCAATTGCTTAATAAAATAGAAACAATTAATTTGTTAATCTTGTTATCATTATGAAATAAATTCTTACAATATTTTAGAAACACTTTAGAAATAACTCTGGTGCCCCCTAATTTTGTAATGAATATTGAATCATTTTTTTCATCAGTCGCACAGAACTAATAAACAAATAGGCAGGCAATTAATTTACCAAATATCCCATATTTTCATGATCTAGGAACCTGCATCCAGACTTTATTACTCTGTAATTTTATTAAAAGATGTCTTTTTAAAAATTATTCTCTAGCTCATTCCCTATTGAAGGCCACCAGCTGTTCTAACCTTCCAGACAGTCCCATAGAACACTGGAAAAACACTGTATCTCAAACACGAATGAAGGAACATGAAAGGCACTGCAGACTCCTTCAACCAGAGAAATCAGCCATAGCAGAGCACCTGATGAACCAGCCTGGACACAGCATTTTATTTGAGAACAAAGAAATGCTGGACCACTCTCACAACCACCGTGTCAGACTACACAGAGAATCCATTGAAATACACAAGCATGTGGACAATTTCAACAGAAAGGAAGAAACCATGAAAATGAACAAAATTTGGCTTACCAGTATTAAAAAACTCTAAAATTGCAACAGCACAACAACAGAGAGGAAGCACCTTCACCATGACAAGGTGACAATCCATTGAGGGGTGCCATGTGAAGACCTGACTCATATAAAGGATGATAAAACTTGGGAAGGAAAAGAGAAAAGCAGCATTACAGGTGGGCATAGGAAGCCATGGGCCTTAATTTGTAAAATCAGATTAGGGCAAACAATGGCCAGGGCTTTGTGAGGTCTGTCATTCACATGCCACCATAAGTTAAGCAGCAACAATTTATTTTCGGTCTCTGTGACTGTGGAAAATACAGTTGTTAAAATTTAGCCAGCATGCAAGCAGGATTCCTTGAATATTACAGTTATCTCTGAAGGCAATGCATTTTCCCAGAGGGTTTCAATACGGAATGAATCTGCCGGTTGCAATACTTTGTGTTCTCTAAGCTTTCTGTCTTATCATTACAGAGTTCTCTCTCTTTCTCTTTTTGTTTTAGCCAGCTATGAATAATTCATTCTGATCAATTTGGTCACTTATTATTTTTTAAAGAAAAAAGGAGGAAAGAAAAAAAATGCTGAAGGTAGCCTACTGATTAAATCACATTATGGATAGTTGGGTGAATATCTTATTTAACAAATTAGCCCCTTCTGCCTCAATAAGATGTACTTTCTGAGTTAATGACTGGGCATTTTAATAAGAATGAATGTAATTATTTTACAGTTGGTGCTCTTTAGAGACCAGTATCCTTCATTTTCATGAACAAAATCCTCCAGTGAATCCACATTACTGAAGCAGAGGATTTTTTAAAAAAGCAGAAGGCATGCTTACAGTGTAGGCAAAATGGTCTTCCTTATAAAATAAATAACACAGATGAAAGGATGGTATTAGAGAAAGCACGGGTCTTTAAAAATGATAAGAGTCATTAAGTTTTCCGCTCCCCCCTCCCTTCCACTTAGCAAACCCCTTTGCTTGCTGATGTCTTGAATTCTCTCAGAAAATTAAACGGAAAAGAAAAAACAAGTTAATGAAGGCATGAAACAGAAGCACAGGAAGATAGAGAAAATACTCCAATTATTCTCCCAAGGTCAACATCACTGTTCTAGAAGAGCGAGAGAATGTCCCCAGGGGAACACTGGCACTGTGAATTTAAGAAACATGCTGCCAAATGGCTATCATGAGTCATGAAACTATCCCTTGATTGCCAGCAACCTGGACACAAAAGAACTCACTCTATAAACTCAGCTTAGATCATCTCATAAAAGATACTACAGATGGACTTCTTGAAGGTATCTTAAGAGAAGAAGAGATGATCAGACGAAATCCAGGACTAGGCTCAGATCATTTAGTCATTGAGAAAACCAATCATGTAATTGGGAGGTAGTGTAGGGCAAGGATGTTTTTCACCTGAAATGTATGCCCCCCAAAATCATCTTGTGTTGTGGTCTGAAGACACTGGTGGAAATTTTCATGGGCTAAGAAATAAGTTCATGGGGGCCATATACGACCCATAAGCTGCATTTTCCGCTCTTGTTGTGATTTGGACATTTGCTACCATGTAGATGGATTTTATATTTTTTTCTCTCTCCCTGGACAAACTCTGACAGCTGTCTAGTAAGCTTGGTGCCCGATCAGTTTGAACAAAAGTGATTTGTAAAGTTCAGTGGTTCATTTGTATATTCCCTCGAAAACAGGATGGGGAGTTGGGAACCGAAACACCATCCAAAATGGCCATATAATCCAGTTCAAAGCAGATAATCTGGATTTTGTACAGATGTGTAGAAGGGGCCACGATCATCATCATCATCATCATCATCTTCTCCTCCTTCTCCTCCTCCTCCTCCTCCTCCTCCTCCTCCTCCTCCTGTTTATTTATATCCTGCTTTTTCTCTCCACAATGAGACTCATAGGCTTTAAAGTCACAGTACACCCCTTGGCCACTTTCATAAGAGCAATGCGCTACAACACTGCTCTGGATAGAAGTTCTCTACTTTTGCAAACTCCCCCATTCATGTGAGTCCATGGTGGTTTATAGGTAATGGGTCTATAGCTCTCGTTTCAATCCCAAGCAATATTTTTCATGCCTGATTTTGTAATGCCAGAAAGATGGGTGTTTGCGCTCATGATGCCGAGCCTTCCCTTGCTATAACTTTTCCATAATAAGAAATGAAATAATAACGGGAGGATTTCATTTCTTATTATTAAACCTCTAAATGGGCCAGGGGGGAATGGCAATACAATTTAATTATTTTCTACCAGTCCATTAAAGGTGTGTGCGTGCCTTTACAGTATTTTACTGTGCAGTACTTTATCAGTGATTTATTATCATACTTTCCCCCTTAGCATTCAATAAAATCAGGAAGCAAAATAACACACAAAGGAGGGAAATGCAGGGGAAAAAAAAAATATAAAAACTGAGGCAGAAACTGACTTCCAAGATGGAAGATTATTTCATTTACAGGGTAATAAAATATTTCTCGTGGGCATGGAGAGCTGAAACAGCTCTATAAAATTGTATACCAAAAGGCTAGAGATGGAACAGTGAGGAACAATAGCACTCAATAGAGTAACAAAAATGTGATGGATAATTGCAATTAAAATAATTATTATATAATGCTACTGATAAAAATGAAAGAGAAATGACTGCCTTCTAAATTAAAACACAAGTTTTAACAGAGAGGGAGAAAAGAATGGGAGGGAAGGTCACGAAAACAGGAGGAAACAGTAATAGGAGACGCATATGCATTGCATAATGCAATTATGATTGCATATCTACAGCCCTTGAAAAAACTTCATTTCATAGAATCACAGAGTTGGAAGAGACCACAAGGGACATGTAGTCCAACTCTGCTATGCAGGAACACACAGTCAGAGCACTCCCAATAGAGAGCCATCTGGCATCTGTTTAAAAGTTCCCAAAGGAGGAGGTTCTACCACACTCCAAAGCAGCATATTCAACTGTTGAACAGTTCTGCCAGGACTTTCTCCTAATGTTTAAGTGAAATATCTTTCCTTTAGTTTGAATCCATTGTTCCATGTTGTTATCTCTAGAGAAGTATAAAACATGCTTGCTCCCCCCTCACTATGACATCCTTTCAGCTATTTAAATATGGCCATCAGGTGCCCTCTCAGCCTTCTTTTCTCCAGGTTAAAAATATCCAGCTCCCTAAGGCAATCCTCAAAGCTTTGATGGTTTTGGTTGCCCTTCTCTGGACACATTCCCACAATCCTTCTTGAAGTGTGGTGCCCAAAAGTAGACTAGACACTGTATTCCAAGTGAGATCGAACCAAGAACCCCATCATATTAAATTGTGGATTCACCACGGATTGTGGTGAATCCACCAGTGGCCAGCAGGTTATGTGGGGAACCCATCACCCCATGCCATGTATCACCTGACTTCCCTCTTATCTCATCTCATGGGGGGAAAGCATTCTCTGTCCAGCTCTCTCTCTTCCCTCTCATGAATCGCTATGCAACAAGGGATGTCTGCTATTCCTCTCCATTTGCATCATGGAGCCCTGTAGATCCACATTGTAGGATGGGAGCCAGCAGACTCTGTGACTGAAGACAGGTGAAAGCAGGGCAGGACAAGCAATTTTGCACATATGATGTCAGAGTAGAGTGGTACCTTTACTTTCCTAGATTTAGATGCTAGATCAGGTTATGTAACCCTTCAAGAAAATATTAGGTGGCATATCATGACAAATGCAGAATTCTACATGTGGAAATTTATCATCCATGGTTCTGATGTGAAATCTCAAGCAAAATTCTGCCTAAATCCCAACTAGAATAGTGCCATTGGATCTTTTGGATTTATAGAAAAACAATTATGTTAATTCATTGATTTGCTCTATTTGGGGCTATATCTACACTGCAGAATTATATCACCACATTAACTGCAATTCTATGAAATTCTGGGATTTGTAATAATGTGAGATATTTACCTTTCTCTATCAGAGAGCTCTGATGCCTCAACAAACCACAAATCCCAGGATTCCAGGAGACGGAGCTATGACAGTTAAAGTGATGTTGAACTGCTGTAATCCTTGCAGTCCTGCCAGCCACATGACATAGGAGGTGTCTAAGGACAACTCAGGCCCTTAGAAATGGAGATGAGTACCACCCCTCAGAGCTAGAAGGGGAAGCTTTTACCTTTATCAGTGTTTCTTTGTTTCTAAGCATTGGATTTGTGTTTGTGTATGCTGGAATCCACCCTGAGTCCCCTTGGGGAGACATGGCAGAATACAAATAGATGATGATGATGATGAGGACTACTCAATGGATTTAGGCATACCTTTCTCAAAGGATCATTCTTTCTGTCAGACCATTAAATGGTTTAAAGGAAACAAGTTAGGAATGTTGAGGATCATAGATGGAAGCTGATGAGGTTAAATCCTGTTTTAGATTGGGTTTGAAAATAATATTGGATTGGCTCAGAAATACATATGCTCCAGCTTTCCCAATCAGGTAGATAACATCCCGATTAATCCTCTGTAATCCCACTTTTTCACCTGCTTTTGAAATGTATTAGTTTCACTATTCTTTTCCCACTTTCTCTCTGTCCTCACTTTACTTCAGTTGATGCAAATTGAGTTCAAAGTTCAAAAGTAATTTGCACTCAGTTAATTCAACAGAGAGAAGAGGAGAGAAGCAGGCCCACTCTTGTTCCCAGAAAGCTCAAGCAAAAGCAAACTGATGCAGACTCTCCTACTTTGTGGACACTTGCTCATTGTGACCACATACTAATGTTGCCTCATCATACATGTTTCGCTTTTCATTTACGAAATATTGGACTATATGGAAATGAAAAGAACCAGGTTCTGATATTTTAAGGAAGAGTTCAGTTTTCCCAGTCAAATCTGGGAAAGTACAACCATCACTAATTCAAAGTACTTAGTCTTGGTTCTGTAGGAGTGAAATTACTAGGGCTAATTTAGTTGTTGTGTGTCTCCACGTCATTTAAAAATTATGATGACCCTAAGTTAAATCTATCACATGGTTTTCTTGGCAAAATTTGTTCAAAAGGAGTCCACCTTTGTCTTCTTCTGGGGTTCAGAGAATGTGACTAGCCCAGGGTCACCGAGTGAGTTTTCACAGCTGAGCAGGGAATCAAACCTTGGTCTCCAGAGTCATGGTCCAATGCTCAAACCATGATGCTGCACTGGCTTTCACTGGGGCCTGTAGCTCCAATCAAACGTAAATGTGTCCAGAAGGGAAGGATTAAAAACCAAAGAATAGCAATTCCCTTTGATGGAGGAAACTGCAAAGACTATGAAATAGCACAGTTTTTTTGGGGGGTGGGGGTGGGGGTGGGGGGGGAGGTTTTATGTATTTTGATTCATCTTCACAGGGGTTATGGGACACTTTACTATTAGAGGTGTGATGAGGGATGGGACATACCCATATCCCAGGAAAGGACCCACTTTCAATCCCTATTGTCTTTATTATTCTTTCTTCCTAGCAGTTCCTTCCAATTTGTTGTTTTCCTATTTCCAATCAGTAAGGTTTGGGTGAAGAAAGAATAAGGAGAAAGAAAGATCTGTACAATTTGATCTCCTTATCAGCAGGGATATATACACAGGCTTTATGTTGATATGCAGACCCATGGAGCATAATGAATCATATTGAGATGAAGGACTTTTGGCCCAAGTATACCACAGAGTTACACCAAACAACGTAGAAAATGCCCCAGGGGACATGTTTAGGGGCCGTGGCTAACATAGAGTGTAGGGCTGGGCGGTTTCGTTCTTTAATTTCGTAATTCGTTATTAATTCATTATATTTTTTTTTATAATGAAGCGATATTGAACCATTCAGGAGCAACTAAAAAACTAAACGAATTTTTCCAATTCGTTTCGTAATTGTTTTGAAATTGTTTCGTAATTGTTTCGAAATTGTTTCGTTATTATTTCGTTATTATTTCCGTATGTCTGGTGCAAGTTTTATAGTCGTTGTTTGTTTTATCAGTGATAAAAAAAAAGTTATCACACCAACAGTCAACAACAGAGGGAGAGGGAAGCTTCAGAAGTTCCCCCTGTCCCATTTGGAGGGTTTTTTAGCGTATTGTGCAATCGCGTCCGCCATTAACGAATCGATTCATTATTGTTTCAAAATTGTTTTGTAATTTCCGAAATTTCGTAAATATCAAATTTTTTAAAAGAAATATTTCGGAATTCTTTTAAATAACGAAACGCAAAAAAACCCTAAAAATGAATCGAGTTTAGAAACAAATTTTTCCGTGGTTGGACAGCCCTAATAGAGTGTTAAACCACCAGCTACAGAAGATCTTGCTGACTGGAAGGTTGGCAGTTCAAGCTGCAGGTCAGGATGAGCTTCCGCCATCATCTCTAGCTTCTGCTTACTTAGCAGTTAAAAACTAGTAATATGAGTAGATAAATAGATACCACTTTGGCAGGGAAGTAAAAAGCACCCTTGAAAACATGCCGGCAATCAATCAGGAAGATGTCTATGGACAACAGGCTCCTTGACATGGAAAAATGAAACAACAGCACCTTCCCATGGCCAACTCGAGCACAGCCTCCAGATGCCAGAGATGAAAAAAGAGGAAAGCTTCACCTCTGTTTATGTACTGTCTGTCTTTGTTGTCAACTGTATAACGGCATTAAATGTTTGCCATATGTGTACTCTGTAATAAGCTCTAAGTCCCCTTGGGGAGATAGAACAGAATATCAATAAGGTATATAATTATTATTGTTATTATTATTATTAGATTATGTGGATAAATGAAATTTCTGATACCAATTCTGTGGGTACAATGATCATAAAAGTATGACCCATGGGATTTGCATCTGTAGTTTCATTTATGTCCTTCTTGTTTGGTCAGTACCATAGAGTAGGCCCACAATGAGATACTTTTGAGTGGATTGTGGCAACAGTGGGGAAAGAAAACAGACTGCAATGGGCAAGAAGGGGAGCAACTGACAGAAGATATCCCAAAAACTAGAATGAAGACAACCCATAAGGAAAGCTATCAGAAATGCCATGCTTCACGAGGCAACACTGGCAAAACCAGATGTCCCTCAATAGCCTCTTTGACTATTGTGTGGAAGACCTTTGATTACTTGTTCGTCCCTGGGTAACTTTAATGAGAACTGTGCTTCTAGCTTCTCTCGGATCCAAGGGTGATATCATTTTGCTTAGCAACATTGTTTCAGCCAAGCCTCAAAGCCAAGAATTGAGTGTTCCCTTCTTTATAAAGGTTCTCCGGTTTGCTCTTCAGCCCTAAGAAACAAGACCCAATCAATCCAAAACTCATTTATTTCACAGCAGTAGCCCAGGTCCTGCTGAGTTTTAGGAAAAGGAAAAGAATTTTAATTATAAAGAGCAATGTTTGTGGAACTGTGCACATTAAACTTGGGGATGCTTTTCTTCTCTATCTTTTATTTATTTTAAAAGGTAACTAGAACAAGTTTTAAACTTTCCTAGGTTTATTAGAATGTCCCAGTTGGATAACTTGGCGTTATTAGAGAGCTCTAATTCAATGTGATTATGGTATCTTCTGTTACAAGAACCCAGCAAAACACTACCAATTGGTCATAGAATCAGCATAAAGAGCTGAACAGGTATCACATAAAATATAACAAATAAATGTAGATGGAAGGATTACCTAAAAACATTGTTTTACGAGAATTAGAGGGATTCACTCTAAAATGCTTTGGTTAGGAACATGGAAACATAAACTACAATCCCATTCTTATTTTTGAACATTCCCATATGTGTTCCAGCTTTGTCATTAGCAAAATTGAGAAAATAATTTTAGACTTTGCTTGGATGGATGAACGCCAAAGTCTAGCTGCCAGTGTTTCACATAAGTCAGTGAAAATACAGAGACTGGCAATCTCTGAAACTAAAAGATCCCATTTCACAGCTGTCTTGGGGCATTTGAAAATATGGCAGGAGCAGAGAAAATTATTGATAGGGAGCCAGTGTGTATAGTGGTTTGAATGTTGGGCTATGTGTCTGGAGACCTGGGTCGAAATCTCCACTTGGCCACTGGGTGAGCTTGGACAAGTCATACTCTCTCAAAATCAGAGGAAGGAAAATGCCAATCCTCTCTGACAAATCTTGATAGGGAAACCTTATGATAGGTTTTCCTCAGAGTCACCTTATGAGGGAAATAACATGAAGGCACACAACAATTCAAAGCAAAAAAGGAATATCAATGGCCCTAAATATTGGACTATGGTATTATGGGAAATTATTCATAATCGTAAGCAAATCAGATCCTGATTTAAAGACCTTATGCTTAATGGAGAATAAGCTGATGGCCAATATCTTGAACTGGGAGGTATACATCTATCATTACTTACATTACCCCAATGACTGCTTATCTGTGTGCCTTCAAGTCACCTGCTAACTTACAGTGAGTTCATGAATATAAAAGTTTTTCTTAAGAAAGATATATTCAGAGGTGGTATTGCCCATTCTGTCCTCTGAAATGCAGCGTCCAGCACTTGGCATTTGTTGGTTGTCTCTCATCTGAGAACTAGCCAGGGCAAACACGATAGAGCCTCCAAGATCTGATGGGATCTGGTGCCTTTAGGATATTTAGTAAAAGTTCACCTGACAAGCAACATGGTACTCCCCCCCCCCAATAATCTTTTTTTTTTTTTTTTTTTGCTATCAGTATGTGCTGCTATTGCATTCCATCTCAGACCAAATTAGGGGAGACTTCAGTTTCACAATTTCTTATCATTGAGCTTGCCGGCTATGGATGATGTGAAAATAACTTGCAGTCCAACATCATCTAGGGGTTGACATACCAGCCATATCAGAACGATTACCATGGGTCTGACCTATGAAAGGCACAACAGCTAGTGTCTTTACAACAACAAAAATTCCAAAAAATCAAATACATTTACATAAAAATAATTATTCAAGCAGCCCTGCAATATTTATTTTCAGCTGCAGAATCCTGCACCAGATGAAAGATTTTCCATACATGAGGAACATTGATGGCTCAGCTTTGACACTATTTGATTTTTTTTACAAATCTTTAGGGGCACAGAGGGCAATAAAATCCTTGTTGTAAGAGAGTTTTTTTGGGGAGGGGATGGAGAATGGGGATCATAGAGATCACAAAGGTCATTCAGTCCAACCCCTTGCCATGCAAGAATGCATAATCATGGTATGCCCCACAGATGGCCATAAAGCCTCTGTTTAAATCTGTGTCTACTAGCTCTCCTTCTTGCTAATTGGCATCTCCTTCTTGCTAATTGGCATCCAGGAGTCCTTGGGATGTTATCAAAAAAGACGTCCTTGAAGCACATCCATCTACAGGAATATATTTGGGTGCATTTGTGGTCATCCAATGTGGAAATGGCAGCATTAAGGGCCTGCACTGCTTATAAGGTCCAGTTTCTGCCTCTGCAACAACAAAAAATGAGTTGTGTTAATGCCTTCAAGTTACCAGATAAGTTATGGAAATCCTATGAATTTCATAGGTTTTCTTAGGCAAGGAATACTCAGAAGTGGTTTTGCCTTTTCTTTTCTCTGAAATATATTCTATAGCAACTGGTATTCATATATGATCTCTCATCTAGGTAGTAACCTTGTTTGGCTTCAAAAATCAAATG
This sequence comes from Anolis sagrei, assembly GCF_037176765.1. Classification (NCBI taxonomy): domain Eukaryota; kingdom Metazoa; phylum Chordata; class Lepidosauria; order Squamata; family Anolidae; genus Anolis; species Anolis sagrei. The sequence continues at coordinate 17,071,462 of NC_090023.1, forward strand.
AGACTTTGTACTTTTAAGGTATTTAGAAAATGTTTCAGTTACTCTGTGCATATTATTTGGTGACCTCTTTTTATAATCTGTACCTGCCTGTTTTTTAACTGTTCGTTTTGTTAATTTGGATGCTGGACCATCACTGTTTAAAGTTATCTGTAAGTTTAAGAAGATAGATGGATCCTTTCTTTGCATAAGTCATACACCATTGCAAGAGAAACCTAGTATTATATTAAACTTAAAGATTATGATTTTACAACATTTATAAGCCATTATAGTTTTGTAAATGATAAAAAGTTCCAATAATTTAAAATACACGTTTAAGCTTAATAATAAAATTAGAGCTGGATGGTCTCTACTCTAATATCAGTGCTATTGTATGAAGAAATGAAAAATAATAATGCTTTGGTGATGGCATCCCCAACATGAAAATAATGACATTGGGATAAGAAAGGTAGCAATGATGGCGCTATGAAATTGAGTCCAAACCTCTCCTTTTTCTATAGATGACAATGATTGTGTATTTTCCGTTCTGTTGAGAATGTATAATTCGGGAGATAAGTCCTAGGAAGATAATATAAACATATTTTAAAGATCTTTATTTCTGGAAATTCAGCAAAAGAAATGTTGAACAAATTATGTGGAATAACAACAATGGATTTAGACAAAAGGTTCATTGCCTATCAGAAGAAATGAGAATGGGATCTGGGAGCAACTACATCAAAGCAGATATGGAATTCAATCAGGTGGAATATTTATGTGGTAACTTTGTGCCTGACTCTAAAAGAGAGCTTTTATGGGATCCTGTTCAGATGGTATCATACTATATATCAGTTGTTAGATGGTCAATGATACCAGCTGGAGTTGCAGTTATGCTAATCTATTCAAATTTGTTCCATATTTACTGGAAATGTTCAAAGAACACACTGTACTAGATATCAGATTTGGAACACATAAAATATATGATGAGTAATGTGCTACCTCAGGCCATTAGTAAAACATTTCTGTTATTTAAAAAATAGAGGTATCTTGGAGGATCTAGAAATGACTGCACACCTTTTAACAACAACTGGAAGGGAGCTAAACTTTAAAGTAGAGCAGGGTGAAATCTCTTAGACCATTGCTAGATGGGATCTCTTAGATCAGTGTTTTTCAACCTGGGGGTTGTGACCCCTGGGGGGGGGGGCACGAAGGGGTTTCAGATGGGTCGCCAAAGACCATCAGAAAACATATTTCTGATGGTCTTAGGAATTCCTTTGACAGAGAAGGCTGATGATCTCTCTGCCTGTCCTTCCTTTTTGGAAACAGATGGCAAATCTTACCACCAAAAGTCTCTTCCACTGTGATTGACCAGCTTCTCACCAAGGGGAAGGATTTTTCTGAGACTTCAAGTGGGGAGGGGAGAGGAGGTATGCTTGGTGTGTGGCAGTGTGGTGCACATGTGCAGGCGAGAGAGAGTGTGCAAGACTGGAGGGAGGCTCGCATCAGCAAGTCCCTTCAAGAAATGGAGGTTCCGTGGGGGATGTTAGGTCTAATTCTGTCATTGGTAGATGAACTATAAATCCCAGCAAGTACAACTCCCAAATGTCAAGGTCTATTTTCCCCAAACTCCACCCGAGTTCACATTTGAGCATATTGAGTATTTGTGCCAAATTTGGTCCAGAACCATCATTGTTTGAGGGCACAGTGCTCTTCTGTGTACCAAGTTGGTGGAGTTCAGAATGCTCTTTGATTGTAGGTTAACTATAAATCCAAATTACAGTTATGAAGTAGCAACAAAAATAATGCTATGGTTGAGGGTCACCACAACATGAGGAACTGTATTAAGGGGTTGCAGCATTAGGAAGGTTGAGAACCACTGGTCTAATAGATATGTCTGGATAGACATGGGGAAATAACCACTGTCTTAGATCAATGTGGTGGTCACTGAATCCATTCTGATCTATAAACTCCTGGCTGATGATCCAATGAGAGCTTCCAGGAAAGAAAAATATACATACCCAATGGGTACAAATCTGACATTGGTCCATGGCACATAAGAAGTAGAGAAATTGTCAGTTCACTTCCTCAGAATGTGAATTACCGCAAGGAGAAGTGTGGAGATTGGTTCATTTGAAACCATGTTTGGTAAACCATACTTGGTTAAATCTGATGTTCATTTGGTAGCTATCTTTAGATGGTGAAAGATGGAAGTGTTAAAAAGGCAAGAAATCATACCAATGATTTGTTTTCTGTCTTGATTAAAATGTAATTTTCACAATATGATTGTTTAAAAAAAGTTTTGGAATGAAAGCAAAGTTATTTGCAGTCTCTTTGTCTTTGCAAGTCAATACAGTCACCAGCCACTTCAGCTTGATTGGTTGTTCCACTTGTTCAAACCAGGAAATCTAGTCTTCTTGACAACATGGAAGGTGATGAGAAAAGGAGCCCACAAGGTGATCCCAACAACTCACCCAATACTCAGACTGAAGTGATGCATTATACTTGATCCAAGGCAGCACCTGCAAAGCTAGCAATACACCAGCAGAGTGCCACACTGAAAGTGGGTAAGTTTTTGTTCAGAAGACAAAAGTGAACATATACAGGGACCAAAACATTGAATAACAATGGTCTAAGTATAATAGCTGGGCACTTTGGGCACTGTGGAGGAAAGAAGGGAATATCAAACTCTGTAGCACCCCAAAAACAACATGGACAAATGTAAGGGGAACGTCCATGTATGCATGCCACTATCAGATGGCTAGCCATAATTTTTATGTGTGTATTTATTTATTTATTTATTTATTTACAACATTTCTACCCCGCCCTTCCCAAACCCTGAGGGGCGACTGAGAGAGGCTAACACTGGCAACAATTCGATGCCACAATACCACAATGAAACAATATAAAACCCTAAATATACAATAGATTAAAAACAATAACATTAGTTATACAATCATATAGACATCTCCATTATTATAACAATTATATGGTCCAGTTAATGTCCAAAGTGCCGTCATGCCTGCTAGCCAAAGGCCTGGTTCCATAACCACGATTTTAGTGCTTTCCGAAAGGTTTTAATATTAGATAAAACAGCCATATCCAAATATTTACTATGGATCTGAACTTTAAAAGACATGGTAGCTAGCTACCTTGCCAGTCTTCTTACTGGCAAGGGGAGGTCAATGCATTTTTAAATATCAGTTGTTTAATTGTTTAAACAGTCACATGCTTGCTGGCAATGCTCAATTCCAGCCACAAAATTCTTCTCCGAATTATTTTTTTCCATTGGCAGGAGATGGGATGCAATGGCTTGTCTTGGATGCTATTTGATCTGTTATAAACCTCCAGGGGCACAGAGGGTGGAAGAATCAACATCCACTTGGACCTCCTTGGATGGGGGAAAATGCTTTTGGATGTGTTTGTTATTAATAAAGGAGTGTTTCTCTCCTCCAACCCTGGACATGGTGATAACTGCAAAACTGGACTCATAATACCATTAAATTTCTGGTAAGCAGACAAATTCAGGAAGGGGGGGGGAGTGCATGTATGTACTCCTGCATTCAGGAATATGGTTAGCACCAGGTTGTAATCAGTAAAGAAGAGGTTACTTGTGCTTCTTGGATCTGCAGAGCACTTACTGAAAATCTCAGAAAGAGATAGCTCCTATTTGCTCATGGATGCTGAATTTCGACAACATGCTGGCTTAGTGTTCAATACCTAGCCCTGGACACTTAATGGCTGGGGTAAGGCATACCTGCTTTTCAAGCATACTTGCATGACCAGAAAAACCATAGTCAAGAGAAACTACACAGAGGGGACATTATGCTCTGTTCCTTGAGATGTTTGATTACAGACTCAGCTTCCTTCTGTTCCTCTAAATACAACTTCACCTTTTCCTCGGTATCTGGACTTTATCATAGGAGGTTAATATAGTGCCTTTGGATAGAGCATATTGCATTGTGTCAAATCTCTCCCAGAGTCACAATGCCTTAAATCATGATTGGATTATCTCTTTTCATTGATGAGAAAACTCCATCTATGAATTCAGTGTCACTGTTCTTCCTTCACTCTTTGTTGTGCAATAATATCCTTCTGCAGTCTAAGTATTGCAAATTGCAGCAGAATCTCACAAGAATATAGAAACTGTGCAGCTGCACAGTTGCAACAGATTTGGGCAGAATGTAAAATAGAAAAAAACACAGTGCTCATTGTTAGGGCAAACACTGGTAGGAAATAAGGCTATGCAGAAGACTGATAATGAGATGTCACATCAATATCTTGACTAGCCCTGGATTTTTCTGTAAGTGCAGAAGACCCTAGTATACCATAGATGTGGCAGTCATTTGTTTTCTGTGACGAAAAGGCAGACTTAGACTAAAGCTGTGCTGTGCTGTTCTGCATCTGGAGCTTTTTTTTGTATTCATGAGTACAACAATGCAAACACTAATTTTTCCTTGATTGCCTGTTAACTAACTGTATTACATTGAATTAATCATTTCACTAAAATAGCCCACAGAGGGAAGGCCAAGAAACAACTTCCTAGACGAGGCACTTTCTCGCTCGACAATATCTGCTCAAAACCAACGCAGCATGGAGATTGAATTATCTCGTAGCCATTTAGAGATAACCATTTCTAGGTCACTCCTGTGGGAATACACACAATGGCAACAAACTCACTGTCAGCACCCTGGAAATGAATAGAGGACATGAGTTAATTTCACAAATATTGATTTATCTGCGGAGGGGGGAAGGAAATGACATTAAAAACACTAGATATAAAATTGCCACTCTGGGCCTCATTCTTTTGAACACCACATGCCCTGAGCTGCTCCACAAAACAAAGGAAAATGGGAAATGTGCTCAGTAGAGGGGCCACCATTCTGTTCCTTTTATTCAAACAATAAAATCATGGTGAGGAAAATAATTGAGCAAAACAGAAGCTTAGGAAGTTTATTGGAAGATCAGTGACAACATGCTGACTGAAAATATGGATTATCCATGACTACCTGCATAAATGTAATAGGTAACTCCAAAGGGTAGACAAATCTTGAAGTACAAACAAATAAGGCTGTTACCTGAATAAGGCCTGCACACAACATTCTTGGGTTAATGGTCAATAATTGATCAAAATTTGATAAAAAGAATGGTTGTGGTTCCCCATTTTTTCTCTCCACAAATGAGACCCAAAGTGCCTGTCAAATGCCAAAATGTCATCTAGTCAAATTGTTTACTATTTCAGGAATCCAACACTTTAAATCAGTGGTTCTCAACCTTCCTAATGCCGCAACCCCTTAATACAGTTCCTCATGTTCTGGTGACCCCAACCATGAAATTATTGTCATTGCTACTTCATACCTGTAATTTCGCTACTATTATTAATTGTAATGTAAATATCTGATATGCAGATATTCACTTTACCAAACTTGGCATGTATACTCAATATGCCCAAAAGTGGACACTGGTGGAGTTTGGGGGAAAATAGACCTTGAAATTTGGGAGTTGTAGTTGCTGGGATTTATAGTTAACCTACAATCAAAGAGCCCTTTGAACTCCACCAACAATGGAATTGAACCAAACTTGGCACACAGAACTCCCATGACCAAGAGAAAATACTGGCTTTATTTGCTTTCTGGCCCATTCTTGGCAATCTACGCATAAATTTAAACAAATGACTTGAATTTCCAATGTGCAATATGTAGATTCATCCTTTTTTGCATCAAAACAGCCAGAAAAGGACAAACTAACCAAAGTTGTTAAGAACATCCTGGATTTCAAACTAGGGTTTCGAAGTCAAAATCTATGTGTAGCAACAGACTCGCAAATAACTAACAGCTAGTTGGGAAGAAACCACAGATTGTTTGTAGTTTTTGGTCTAAGAAGATGAATTTCTTTGAATTCATCATTCTGTCAGCCCCCCCTCCCCCCGCCTTTCCTTTTACATATTTCCCCTTCTTTTTGCTTCTTCACCTCAAGCTGTCAGCCACCTTCAAAGAGCCCTCTCCCATTTGCTTTAATTCCCTGGAGGTACAAAAATTCCTTATTAAAATAAATATCTAATGATTTAGGGGGGAAACACAATACGCTTTTAGACTTCAGTGGGAGCACACCAGGCCTGCAGTCCTTAGACAGACAGTGTTGCTGGTGATATATACACCATTAAATTCCTCTATCACAGAGTATGCTAGTTGACAAAAGGTGACTTAAACTGAATACTGCCATGGCCATTACTGAAGCATGTTGCATTATTACCCTGTTTGGCTAGCTATCCTTGCATTTTAGACTTTTGGCAGAGACAGTTTACTTAATGTTAAGCTGAACTGGAGCTGGTATTGTGAGCTCTTAATAGGATGTGTCAAGTTTCTTCTCAGCCCACCTTGTTAGAATGGCATAAAGCCATGTGGGATTCACCAAAGATTCATACAACATAACTATGCTGCAGTTGTAGCTGCTAGCAACACAGTGTTGCCTCAAAAAATTCTGCAAATCTCTTGGGAAAACAGGTGGACAAATGTTAGCATACTGGATGTAGCAAAGACCACCAGCATTGAAGCAATGCTCCTACACCATCAACTTCACTGGACTGGCCATGTTGTCCGAATGCCTGATCATTGTCTCCCAAATCAGTTACAATCCCCACAACTCAAGACCAGAAAAAGGAATGGTGGTGAACAGGAAAAGAGATTTAAAATGGGCTGAAGGTGAACCTTAAAAACTGTGGCATAGACTGGGAAGCACTGGCCTTTGAGCACTCTAACTGGAGGTCAGCTGTGATCAGCAATGTTGTGGAATTTGAAGAGGCATGAATGGAGGGTGAAAGGAAGAAATGTGCCAAGAGGAAGGTGTGTCTAGCCAACCCTGGCTGGGACCACCTTCCACCTGAAAACCGATGTCCTCACTGTGGGTCAAGAATAGGGCTCCACAATCACCTACGTATCCATCACCAAGATACTGCACTTGAAAGCCCATTATTCTCAGACAGTGAGGAATCATGTAAGTAAGTGTGGTTGCTGGCTCCTATCTCATGTGGGCAATAAATCTGTCCTCTGTTCTCCGTTTGTATTTTTTAGGAACTATCCAAGGTGCTGAACCTATTCCCCAACTGGCTAGCTAACATTGCTTTGTTGTCTTTAGTTCTGTTTTCTGGGTGTATTGAATCACCTCTTTTGACAAGTCAAATGGGAAGCACAGCATGGTATCCCATTTACATATGAAGGTAAATTTCCCCTCCACTGAAATTAATAAAGAAGTAGTCGGAGAGAATAGGTAAACTAGTCAGGTTTTTAAAAGAAAGAAAACATCCCTGCAATTTCTTTCCATTCCCAACACTAAAAAAAGTTTGCAACTTGGATAAATTACTCCTTATTGAACTGAATTCCCAATTTTCACTTGTTCTTACTGTTCAAGTGCTATGGGGGCTCTTATCTCAACACTATAAGGCAGCGTTTTTGTTATTGCACAGAATCCAAGTTTCAGTTTTCACTGTAATATATTGCAATACTAGAGGGAGCCCATGCCTCTTGGATTTACAGTAAGCATTTTGCAAACTACAATATCCACATAAGCAGGTGAAGAAATCAACAAGGCAAGAATAATACCCAGAGAGCACATGCTATTGTACAGACCAAAACCACAAAATGACAGGAGACTCCAGCTGAGACCACTTAACTGCATCACCAAAGAGCTACAATCCATTCTGGGAAACACAGTTCTGTAACAAGCTCTGGGAGGCAGACCTTTGTTGGCCTACAAATAGGCTCCATACCTTAAACAACTACTCACTTACAACAAGATAGATAACACGGATGGCAATACTGCAACAAGTCCCATTAACTCTATCCTCAGATCTACTCTGGGATCAATATTGCAGAGGCCAGTAACATCTCCCCTACTGTCTGAAGCATGTTTACCTGCTCTTCTTCCAATGTGATATTTGTCATTCTATGTCCTCTTCATCCTACATTGTACAATTAGGACAACCTTTGGTTAGTTTGGCCTTTTCTGGCTGTTTTGATGCAAAAAAGTATGAATCTACATATCGCATATTGGAAATTCAAGTCATTTGTTTAAATTTATGTGTAGATTGCCAAGAATAGGCCAGAAAGCAAATAAAGCCAGTCTTTTCTCTTGGTCATGGGAGTTCTGTGTGCCAAGTTTAGTTCAATTCCATTGTTGGTGGAGTTTAAAGGGTTCTTTGATAGTAGGTTAACTATAAATCCCAGAAACTACAACTCCCAAATTTCAAGGTCTATTTTCCCCCAAACTCCACCAGTATTGAGTATACATGCTAAGACTCTCAAATCCCTTTTGCATGTACTGATTTCATGCCAGGTATCATCCATCCTATATCTCTGCTTTGCATTTATTCTGCTTAAGTGCAGTACCTTACACATTTCCCTGTTGAAATTCATTTTTTTTAGTTTTGTCCCAATTTTCCAATCTGTTAAGGTCATCTTTATTTCTGATCATGTCCTCTGGAGTATTGCCTATTGCTCCTAATTTAGAACCAGCTGCAAATTGGATAAGCATATCTATGAAAACTCATGGTAGAATAAAGACCAGTTAGTTTGAAAGGAGCTGCCATATTTCTGAGATGCTCCCCATATTTGAGGGGAGATGGGTGTAGTGCCCCTTGGCATAAGATGTGGCTGCTCAGGCTTTTGCTGTTGTTCATCTGAGGCCAGGAAGCAAACTGAATCTTGCTCTTGCTCTCTCTAGTGATCCTAATTTGCACAGGATTTCTACTTAAAACAAATTATGCAGAGCATAGAGAGGGCATGATAAGAAGCTGAACTGAGCTGATTAAACTCACCTCAATTAGGTCTGGCTTTGCTAATTTGGACATGGGTTGTGGGGGGCAAAGAGAACGTAGTATCCTGCCCCCAAAAGCAAAATATTTTTTTCCCCTTACAAAAATGGAAATGAAAAATATCTGAAATGGAAGCATAAAGAGAGAAATCTTCCTCCAAAGTACAGTGTGGAGAAAAAACAATTCCAGGGTAAGCCTCTTATTAAATACTATTCTGGCAGACACATTATTTGCTCTTTACCCCCACCTCCCTAATACACGAAACCTGATTATTTTAATCCTGCCAAAATAGAAAAATTCCTATATGTTTTGTGATCTTCTGGAAGAAATAATTTGACTTACCATGTCAAAGTAAGCATCTCAACTACATGTTTGGAATTTAATGTATTTTATTGACAAGCTGGAATGTGTTCAGAGGAGGGTGACTAAAATGATCAAGGGTCTGGAGAACAAGCCCTATGAGGAGCGGCTTAAGGAGCTGTGCATGTTTAGCCTGAAGAAGAGAATTTATATAATTATAATGTAATACAATATAATAGTAGTAATAATAATTCAATATTATAATTATATATTTACATTACATGTGATATTACTAATAATATTACAACATAATGGTATAGTTCAATATAGTAATATGTACTGATATTGTACTATGCTAATAATATAATATATTGTATGAAAATATATATTGTAAGCCGCTCTGAGTCCCCTTTGGGGTGAGAAGAGCGGCATATAAATGCCGTAAATAAATAAATAAATAAATAAATAATGTTTGTACAATTGTTTCCAAAATGTAAAGCTAATAAGTGTTTTTACTCTGTTTTTAATCATAGTCACCATCATCATCGTTATTTACTTATAAATTACTATCAAAGTACATGGCACTTTGCAAAAAAAGCTACCAACAGTATCATACATTCTAAAATATATGTGTATATATATACGGGGGGGGGGGTCAAGGAGTAATGAAATATAAAACACACAAGACATTTATCAAAAATAGAGTGTAATATGAAACAAAGAGAACAACATATGTATCGTACATACTCGAGTATAAGCCGACCCGAATATTAGCCGAGGCATCTAATTTTATCACAATACACTGGGAAAACTTATTGACTCGAGTATAAGCCCAAGGTGAAACATGTATATATACAAACATATTTATAGATCTATAGGGCTAGCAAAGGCTGGTGAACACTTCCAAGGAACAAAAATGCACATATAAAGTTTATATATTTAGATACACAGAAATTGGGCTTACAAAAGATTTCAGGGGAAATGCATATATTAGATGAATACGCATATAGATATATACAGATAACACAGCTTGGAAAGATTTCTAGGGGAAAATCTATATATTTTTACATGCTTTGGGGCATGCATTTGCCCAAGAAAGAACAACATTCCCTTCTCTCTTTTTAAATAATAAAAATAATAACAATAATAATAGATCTTGCGTATTTGCAAGAGTCTTTCTCTCTCTCTCCCCCCCCCCCCCCCCTTCCAGCTATGCAATCTTTTTCTTCTTCCTGACTTGCAAGGGCTCTCCCCCCTCCTTTCCCTTTTCAACACATTCCCTTCTTCTCTCACACACACACTCTATTTATTTTTAAATTTTATTTTGGACATTTATATCGTGTCCTATCTCAACCTTCGCAGAGGGCCTCAGGGTGGCTAGCAACCGGCACAGCATGGTGCCACAACAAAAGCATAAATATACTGATTAGATAAAAACAATATAAAACAGTATAAAAACATTCAGACAATCACCAATTTAAGTCATCATCCTAAAAGCAGTCCATCCAGTCCATTAAAGCCATAGCTTCACCATCACATCAGCCTAGGCTACAAAGGCCTGATCCCACAGCCTGGATTTCACTTGTTTCTGAAAAGTCAGGAGAGCAGCTCTAATTTCACTTGGGAGAGAGTTCCACAGCCGAGGGGTCACCAGAGAGAAGGCCCTGTCTCGCGATTGCTATGGTGGGGGGGGGGGAACCACGAGCAGGGCCTCCCCAGATGATTTTAGGGTTCTAGGTGGATCGTAGCGAGAGATACGTTCTGACAGGTAAACTGGGCCAGACCGTTTAGGGCTTTATAGGCCAAAGCCAGCACTTCAAATTGTGCTTGAAAGCTAATAGGCAGCCAGTGGAGCTGGCGTAGCAAGGGCATTGTGCGCTCTTGATATCCCGCTCCAGTAAGCAACCTGGCTGCCGAACGTTGGATTAATTGAAACTTCCAAGCAGTCTTTAGACGCAGCCCTACGTAGAGTGCATTGCAGTAATCTATTCAGGATGTAACCAGAGTGTGGACTTAGAAAAATAAGAGTTTCCAAAATGGGCAACTCCAGCCTGGGAGAAGTGGCGTGACGGAGGCTTTTGAAAACAAACCACACTGTTAAGGAAGGAGAGAGTAATATGTATTACAAGCAATGGCTCTGAGCCTTTATAACCCCATTATAACCCCATTATAAGCCAAGAGATTTTTTTTTCTGCTAAAAAAGGGGCTGAAAAACTCTGCTTATCTTTGAGTATATACAATAACCAAAATATACAAGATTATAAAACAATACATGTAACCACAGTATAAAATTCCAAGGGTATTGTGCAGTGAGTGAAAAAAGACAAAGTCAAGCCATGGAAGAGAAAACCCTTTGTTGGTTGCAAAGCCTGGAGATCCTAAGTAGGCTTTTAAAAAGGGTTGGAAGACAGAGAAGAGTCAGCTTGTGTTAAAGCAAGACATTTGTACTGAAGTCTGGAAAGTAAGCAATGAAAAGATATCAAAAGTGGGATAACATGATCAAAACAATGGACCAAAAAAGAGAAGCTTAGCAGCAGAATGTTGAATCAAAATGAGAGAACTTGGGTGAAATAATGGAAAACCGGCCAAAAGAAGATTACAACAATCGAGACAGGAAATGATCAAGGCTTGAAGAAAAGTCTTAGCAGAGGAAGCAGAAAGAAAATGTCCTGATTTTGGCAATGTTATAAGAAAAAAAATCAACATGACTTTGCTGCAACCTCAGCACAAGAAACAAAAGACAAGTGTCAAAAATCAAGCCAAGACCACATACTTTCTTCACAGTATAAATGGTAGCATTATTAACAGTGATGGGGAATCTATGTTGTAAAGAAGGATTTGGAGGAAAAATAAGTAGTTTCAAGTGACAAAGAAGAATCCAGGCCAAGATTGTGAAAGACATACTGTAATATGCTGTTGATATCAGAAGAGAGTTCTGGTGTAGAGAAATACTGTTAACCCTCAACATAAAGATAATATTGAAAACCATATGAACTAATAAGAGTACCTAAAGATAGTGTGCAGTACGAAATCAACAAAAGGTCCCAAACACAGGCACGTGGAACCACAACCAAAAGGGTAAGGGGAGATATATGCCCTCCAGCTACTACATTAAATGAATGATCTGAGAGATAAGCTGTAGATTGAAGAAAGTCCCTGAGCACATCTACACTGACCGTTCAATGCACTTTGAAGGCAGCTTGTCATTGAAGCATTTACACAATGCAAACATGCACTGCAGCATTTTTAAGATATTTAAACCAAGATAACAAAAAATGGGGAATAATCCAACATACAGCTCTTAATGTGCACCAGTGTTTTCTGATATAAACCAAATCATACAGTGAGTCACTCTACAGAATGCAAGTCATTGTGCTGGCACCCAAAGCATTCTGCTGATTCCCACATGCTCATTCAGCCTAACCCCATTGTTCCTCCCTTATGAGCTCCTCCCTCATAAATACATTTTTCCACTATTCTCTCATCTAGGGTTTTAGCATTTTTATCTTGAGCATTTGGCCCGCCCATTGTGTTCGATATTTTTTTCTTCATTATATTATTTTGCAACTCATAGAATCATAGAATCAAAGAGTTGGAAGAGACCTCATGGGCCATCCAGTCCAACCCCCTGCCAAGAAGCAGGAATATTGCATTCAAATCACCCCTGACAAATGGCCATCCAGCCTCTGCTTAAAAGCTTCCAAAGAAGGAGCCTCCACCACACTCCGGGGCAGAGAGTTCCACTGCTGAACGGCTCTCACAGTCAGGAAGTTCTTCCTCATGTTCAGATGGAATCTCCTCTCTTGTAGTTTGAAGCCATTGTTCCGCGTCCTAGTCTCCAAGGAAGCAGAAAACAAGCTTGCTCCCTCCTCCCTGTGGCTTCCTCTCACATATTTATACATGGCTATCATATCTCCTCTCAGCCTTCTCTTCTTCAGGCTAAACATGCCCAGTTCCCTAAGCCGCTCCTCATAGGGCTTGTTCTCCAGACCCTTGATCATTTTAGTCGCCCTCCTCTGGACACATTCCAGCTTGTCAATATCTCTCTTGAATTGTGGTGCCCAGAATTGGACACAGTATTCCAGATGTGGTCTAACCAAAGCAGAATAGAGGGGTAGCATTACTTCCTTAGATCTAGACACTATGCTCCTATTGATGCAGCCCAAAATCCCATTGGCTTTTTTTGCTGCCACATCACATTGTTGGCTCATGTTTAACTTGTTGTCCACGAGGACTCCAAGATCTTTTTCACACGTACTGCTCTCGAGCCAGGCGTCCCCCATTCTGTATCTTTGCGTTTCATTTTTTCTGCCAAAGTGGAGTATCTTGCATTTGTCACTGTTGAACTTCATTTTGTTAGTTTTGGCCCATCTCTCTAATCTGTCAAGATCGTTTTGAATTCTGTTCCTGTCCTCTGGACTATTGGCTATCCCTCCCAATTTGGTGTCATCTGCAAACTTGATGATCATGCCTTCTAGCCCTTCATCTAAGTCATTAATAAAGATGTTGAACAGGACCGGGCCCAGGACGGAGCCCTGCGGCACTCCGCTCGTCACTTCTTTCCAAGATGAAGAGGAAGCATTAGTGAGCACTCTCTGTGTTCGTCCACTTAACCAATTACAGATCCACCTCACCGTAGTTTTGCCTAGCCCACATTGGACTAGTTTCCTTGCCAGAAGGTCATGGGGGACCTTGTCGAAGGCCTTACTGAAATCCAGGTACGCTACATCCACGGCATTCCCCGCATCTACCCAGCTTGTAGCTCTATCGAAGAAAGAGATCAGATTAGTCTGGCATGACTTGTTTTTGATAAATCCATGTTGACTATTAGCGATGACTGCATTTGTTTCTAAGTGTTTGCAGACCGCTTCCTTAACAATCTTTTCCAGAATCTTGCCCGGTATCGACGTGAGGCTGACCGGACGGTAGTTGTTTGGGTCATCCTTTTTTCCCTTCTTGAAGATTGGGACCACATTGGCCCTCCTCCAACCTGCTGGAACTTCTCCCGTTCTCCAAGAACTCTCAAAGATGGTTGCCAATGGTTCCGAAATGACTTCCGCTAGTTCCTTCAATACTCTGGGGTGTAGTTGATCTGGCCCTGGGGACTTGAACTTGTTAAGAGCGGCCAGGTATTCCTGGACGACTTCTTTTCCAATTTGGGGTTGGATGTCCTCCAATCCCTCATCCACTCCATCTTGCTGAGGTTGAAGACTCTCTTTTTGTGAGAAGACCGAGGCAAAGAAGGCATTAAGTAGTTCTGCCTTTTCCCTATCCCCTGTCAGCATTGCCCCATCTTCTCCTCGAAGAGGTCCTATCGCCTCCTTGTTTTTCCTTTTTCTACTGACATAAGAATAGAAGCCCTTTTTATTGTTTTTAATGTCCCTGGCAAGTCTGAGCTCGTTTTTTGCTTTAGCTTTGCGGACCTTTTCCCTACAGGTGTTGGCTATTTGTTTGAATTCTTCTTTGGTGATTTCTCCCTTTTTATTTTATTTTACTGTTTATTTTATTTTACTACTTTATGTATCTTATTGTGATGTAATTTTTCGTTGCTTTGTATTTTATTTTGTTGCGCTGTATTTTCAGGCCTGGCCTCATGTTAGCTGCTCCGAGTCCCCTTTGGGGAGATGGTGGCGGGGTATTATATAAAGATTATTATTATGAGAAACACAACAAGATGAGTATTGGATTGGATCACACGTTTGACACTTCCCAAGTCTCTAGGACTGTGTGATGTATCAGCAAATAATGCGTATAGATCCCAGTAAGGTGGCCTTCTGGAGCTGGCAGGTGGTAATTTTGTCAGCGCCAATTGTGTTTAAGTGCAGGCCAAGGTCTTTAGGCACTGCACCCAGTGTGCCGATCACCACTGGGACCACCTTTACTGGTTTGTGCCAGAGTCTTTGCAGTTCAATTTTTAAATCCTCATATTGTGTCAGCTTTTCCAGTTGTTTCTCTGCAATCCTGCTGTCAAGTGGGATTGCGACATTGACGATCCATACTTTGTTTTTTAACATGTTTGTGAGATCAAGAGTATTATGCTCCAAAACTCTGTCTGTCTGAATCTGGAAATCCCAGAGGGGTTTGTTGTGTTTATTCTCTGTAACTTTCTAGCTTGTGATCCCACCAGTTCTTTGTTTCAGCCAGAAGGTATTTGTGGCACAAGTTGCAATGAATCATCTGAGCAACGGTGTTATGCCTCTGCTTGTAGTCTGTCTGCACAATCTTCTTGCAGCAGCTGAGGATGTGATCTATTGTTTCCTCTGCTTATTATTTTTATTATTATAATATTATTATTCTGTGGGTGGGGGAGTTGGGGAAAAAACACATTCTCTACAACAGTGGTTCTCAGCCTGTGGGTCCCCAGATGTTTTGGCCTACAAGCTGGTAAATTGGCTGGGATTTCTGGGAGTTGTAAGCCAAAACATCTGAGGACCCACAGGTTGCTCTATAGCTATCAATCCACAGTTACCAAGAATCTGGGAATCGGTTTGAGGCAGAATATTGGGTAGAATAAGATAGGTTCTTTAAGTTTCTTCTGAAGTTGAATTTGTATATACATTGGAACAGGTGTTTTTTCAGTGTAACTCCAGTCATATAGAGAGAGAGAGAAAGAGGGGGGAGCCCCCCAGTGGTGCAGTGGGTTAAACCACTGAGTTGCTGAACTTGCTGACCAAAAAGTTGCAGGTTTGAATCCGGGGAGCGGCATGAGCTCCTGCTGTTAGCCCCAGCTTTTACCAACCTAGTAGTTCAAAAACATGCAAATGTGAGTAGATCAATACGTACCACTCCGGCTGGAAGGTAATGATTTTCCATGCAGTCATGCTGGCCACATGACCTTGGAAGTGTTTGTGGACAATGTTGGCTCTTCAGCTTAGAAATAATGGAGCTTAGAGTCAAAGATTACTGGACTTAATGTCAGAGGAAAATCTTTACCTTTAATACATACATACACACACACCACACACACATGGGCTAGCAATCCCTATGGTGTTTGTTTTGCACAAGTCCCTGTCATAATGGGATGTTGAAAAATGTGGCATGTTGTAGAGACAAGAATTGGTGATAAAGCTTCAGTGGAGACCCCTTTTCCCCATGATAGCTCTTCCAGGAGTGAATTTTTCTTCCTAGGGGTAGATTTCTCTCACTTCCTTTTCTCTCACCCTCATTCTTAACTATGAGCCATTTGTAAGTTTGATGTTTGTAACTCGGGGACTGCCTGTATAAGTACCATCCATCCCCTGAACCAGTTCCAGGACTTGCAATATAATAATTCACTCTGTGAAACTTCTTATATCTTATGTGCATGTACTATATTCTGTACTGGTTTTAATATTTTCTAAAATGGTCTGCCTTTAATCCAAGCAATAGGAAAAGAGCAGGAAATAAAGGGCTGAATGAGGATAGCCATCTCATCCTGTGCTGAGTAGTCTGTTCCAGAGAGAAAAACAAGGAGCAAGTGCTTTTTGTATAAGACCAGGGTTGTTATTATTTTTGCAAGAGTGCCCCCTGTTTTAACCTATAATGTCATTTGTTTGGGAGTGGGGGTGAACCACAGGGAAGGGTTAGCATCTCATATCTTCCATATCGATTTTGCAGAATATGTGGCCGGTCACTGTTGGATGCAGAACACTGGGACAGACAGAGCTTAAGTTTGATCCAGTAGGATTCCTCACCCTTTATGTATTTTTTCTTATCTTTGAAATGTCATCTGGAAATAACAAGGTGGCAAAATAACTGAACTGTTTCTTTTTTAAAGCAACCCTAATATCTAAAGACAGCAAACAGCTTCCAAGTGGAAACATGAAACTCATTTTTATGAGACCCTACATTGTAGGACATTAGCGTGATGAGATGGACAGTATAATCAAATTCAGGAGCAGAGTCAGCAGAATTGCCCATTGCACGAGGCTGCAAAATGCATTCATATGGAAATAAAAAGGAATTAGCTTTCCCTTACCCACCCCTTCCACCACTCCAATCTTATGCTTTGGAAAACAAACAGATGCTTAACAAGCACAGTGCAAACAAGGACCAGAGGTACTGACTCCATTCCATTGCCAAATTAAACCACCATTTATGGGTATAGAAGCTTAGGACCTTGTGGGAGATTGTGAGAATGCCTTTGGATGAATTCAGTAATAGAATATTGTGAGTATGAATCAAGTTACATGTTTTTTTTTTGTTTCTATTTATATTGTGAGGTGCTTTAGGCCCCATACTGGGGGAAATGTAGGAACTAAATAAATGGTTCCACCTGGGCAGAGGCCTATATTTATTTATTTATTTATTTGAAACATTTATATCCTGTCCTTCTCATCCTTGGTGGAGGGACTCAGAAAAGCTTCCAACAGCAAAGAATCAATACTATACAATGTAATCACATATTTAAACAACATACATAATAAATAAATTACAAAATACATGTAAAAGACAGTTCACCAAGTTAAAAACATTATCCAACTCAATCCAAAATTGTGGTCCAAAAAATCTTAGTCTTCACTGGTGCAATCCATCTAATCTGCGAATGCCTGATTCCATAGCCAGGATTTCAGTTGCTTCCTAAAGGTCAGGAAGGATGCCCGAGACCTAACCTCATTGGGAAGAGAGTTCCACAGCTGAGGGGCCACCACAGAGAAGGCCCTGTCCCTCGTTTCCACCAAGCGCGACTGCAAAGGTGGTGAGAGTGAGAGCAGGGCCTCCCTGGAAGATCTTACAATCCTTGATGGTTTGTAGGGGAAGATACATTTAGACAGGTATCTTTTGATGTAGAATTGACCTCTGTGTGCAAGATTCAGATTCTGGTGAGTCAAAACAGACAGCCTTTGAATTGAATTAAATCAGGGTCAGAACAAACATACTCTAAAATTGTTCGGATTTGGTAGCAATAACCCTGATTAATTCTGTGCTGTCCTGCTGTATTCGCTGCTTTTAAAACATCCAAGTTTCTATCTTTTCCTCCCACTTTCCCCTTTTGGCCTCAGTGTACTTCAATTGCTGCAAACTAAGGCTGGATCTACAGTACCATATATTCCAGGATCTAATCCCAGATTATCTGCTTTGAACTGAATTATTTGAGTCTACACTGCTGGATAATCTGGGATAAGCAGATAATCTAAGATCAGATCATGGAATATAGGGCAGTGTAGATCCAGCCTATATTTAATTTAGCACTCCATTAATCCAACGAGATGAAGTAAAAGGGGGGGGGGGGATCTTGTCCTTCCCTATGTTCAATACAATGACCTTATCACATGAGCCAGGTGAAGCATCCCGCTTCACCAAAGAAATAGAGGGGCAGTGAGGCAAACCCATTGTGCTGCATGCAGCTCCCTTGGGTGATACTTCCTGCAGCACACATGGGAAGCATTGCCCAAGTGGCGAGGATCCATGCAAGCTCCTGTGTTGAGAGGGAAGTAAATGTTTTAATGTGTATTAATTTTAATTTTAATGTTTATTTTCATTATGTTGTTTCAAGGCATTGACTACCTGCCTATATGTAACACCACCTTGAGTCCCTTTCAGGGTTGAGAAGAGTAAGATATAAATATAGTAAATAAATAAATATTATACGGCACCCCCACTCCAATTGTGAGCAGGGCCTCTGCCGGAAGTCCAGCAACATCATGGGATGGGCAGCATAGCAATTCATTGCTGGGCTGGTGGGGAAGAATCCTAAAATGCTAACCAAGTCCAGTCTGATGAATTCTGTGCAAGCCATCCATCATACAACATAAGGTGACTTCTGGTAGTGCTCTGTGGGCAAACTGTTGGGACACTCGCCCCACCAACATGCAAGCCACCCAGCATCCTATTAGGAACAACAGTGATTCAGTTTAGATAATCACTCAGTTCAAAACAGTGGTAACGTTTTCCTACATGGGATGGGAAAGTGTTAGCAGTTGGCTGTGGGCTCCAGGATTGCCCTGATACCATCCCAATGACTCTCAGATTTGCCATGGAGGCTGGCGAATCACTACACTGGATCTCATCAGTGTGATGAGGTCCTTAGAGACCATTTCATGGAATAGGCAGTTTTCAAGGTCCATTGTGAATTTGGATCTTATTGTGCTTAGAGAATTGAATATTTTGATTCTCATTGTGTTTTCTATACAGTATATAATCATGTATGGGTCTAGATATGTTTGTCAAAAGCTCAACTCCAAAAAAATTGGATTAACTTATCCATGAGTTAATGTCAAAGTCTGGATCTACACTGCCCTATATTCCAGGATCTGAACCCTGATTATCTTCTTATCGCAGATTATCTGGCAGTGTTGACTCATATAATCCAGTCCAAAACTGATGATCTTGGATCAGATCCTGGGATATAGGGTAGTGTAGATCCAACCTTAGTAGAATGGTAAAAAGTGAGATCTTAATCCATCCTGGGAAAACCTAAAAGAAGCATCAACTCTCACTATTCTTTCTACCACAACATTGTTTCTGGATTTTCTGAATGCCTGAATGGCAGCAGTGACCACTTCTTTGGCATAGTTTTCCTTCACTTCATCCTTTGTATCCTTTATTACATGACACTAAGTTTAAATCTTGACTTATGCACAGATCACATCAAATTCATTATTTTGTCCCCTAAACCACCCTCACTTTGTACATGAGATCAACTATTAAATGAATATATACAGTATATGCTTGTGATATTTCAAATCTTTCACACACAAGAGACCATCACCTTCTGTTCCCACTACTATATTGTGACTTTAAAATAAAAGTATCTGGAGATTAGATTTCCTGTAAGTAACAGACAGTGAAGTGACAGTTTCCCACACTGAGCTCTTTCATTAGGAATTGGCAGCAGGAAAGCAGGAGCTCGGTGTGTGGTCGGGTTTTGTGATAAATAAATATAAAAAAGTGCATAAATTCAAAGATTAGCTTGCAGCAGGCATGTTCACAGCTCTGTTTGTTCCCCAGCTTTATAACAGTTGGAGGCTAATCAACAGGATGGCTTGCTGACATTGAACATTTTGCCACCAAATTGGAGGCTGATGGTGGGCCCGCTGTCCTGCCAATGCCACTGGGGGCATCTCTGCTATTGCTGATTTCTTTTAGGTTCAGGACTCTCTGACCCTCCATATTTATGAGAAATAGGAAAGAATAAAACACTGCTATTTTTAACTTAAGCTTGACACAAAAATCTGCTTTCTCTCCCTGGCTTGCATGCTTTGGCAGCGCAGGGTCAGTAAACATGGGAGCAATCCTTGACATCTCTCTGGAAACCAAATGTTACAGAAATAGAGCTTGAAAATATGACTTTTAGAGACTACAATTACTATAAGCCTACAGCCATCATGATCCAGAATCTCCCAGCCAACACTGGATGTGAGGACACAGATACTGCTGAAAATAGCAACCCTGTATAGAGTTGTTTCAGCAAATGAGCAAAACAATCATTTTAAATAAATAAATAAATAAATATCCAACTTTTCTCCCAATACAGTAGTGGTTCTCAACCTCCCTAATGCTGCGACCCCTTAATACAGTTCCTCATGTTGTCATGAAAATTATTTTCATGACAACTACACAACTGTAATTTTGCTACTGTTATGAAGCATAATGTAAATATCTGATATGCAGGATGTATTTTCATTCACTGGACCAAATTTGGCACAAATACCCGATAGGCCCAAATTTGAACTCTGGTGGCATTGGGTGGGGGATTGATTTTGTCATTTGGGAGTTTTAGTTGCTGGGATTTATACTTCACCTTCAATCAAAAAATATTCTGAACTCTACCAATGATGGAATTGAACCAAACTCGGCACACAGAACTCCCATGACCCAGAGAAAATACTGGAAGGGTTTGGTGGGCATTGACCTTGAGTTTTGGAGTTGTAGTTCACCTACATCCCAAGAGCACTGTGGACTCAAACAATAATGGATCTCGACCAAATTTGGTATGACAATCAATATGCCCAAATGTGAACTCTGCTGGAGTTTGGGGAAAATAGACCTTGTCATTGGGAGTTGTAGCTACTGGGATTTATAGTTCACCTAGAATCAAAGAGCATTCTGAACCCCACCAAGGTTAGAATTGGGCCAAACTTCCCACACAGAACCCCCATGACCAACAGAAAATACTGTGTCTTTGGTGACCCCTCTGACACCCCCTCGTGACCCCTCCAGGGGTCCCGACCCTCAGGTTGAGAAACGCTGCAATGCAGGATCCAAGGTGGCATACAATGCTTTAAAATAACAATACATTTTTAAAATCTCAAAACAAAATTCAACACACAGTTAAATTAGTTTTCTATTTCAAAAAAAATGTTTAAAATAGCAATAAAGGGTGTTTAAAACAAAATAAAAACACTATAATTCATATCTGCTGCAAAACAATAAAACCCAAAAGCTCTCGAAGAAAGGTCTTTGTCCGATGATGAAAAGACAGTAGGGAACAGGACAACTGAAGCCCCCTTGTTGTGCTATTAGAACATAAGAAGTTGGCCAGGACCAAGACTCAATGTGTGAATGACCTCCCATTGCATCCTGAATTGAGTTAAACACTATAAAACAACAAAAGTCAGGAAAACATGGTATTTTCCATGTGGGTATCACACTGGAAATGTAACTTATGTAGGAAGAGATCAGCGAGTCTCACCTGCCCACTTTTTGCTGGAGCCTTTAGAAAGAGCATGAAAAACTAACATTTTTGTACTGCAACATCCTGGGTCACTCCTGTAGACTAAAAGTAATTTTCACACTTGGAATCTGTACAGGTGGCAGATTCCACCTCCATATTTGCAGTTTTCACCTTTGCTGATTTGTGATTTTATAAATTTAATTAATATGGCAACTGTTTCTCGGTCCTCCAACAAAGCTCTATGATCAACTTCCAGCAGAGGGTGACCACAGATTTGCACCCAAGTTTTAAAAAATAGCATTTTTATTCATGGTTTTTCCAATTTCGTGGGGACTCTGTGCCCTTAACACAGGCATGGGTGAACTTTGGCCATCCAGGTGTTTTGGACTTCAACTCTCAAAATTGGGAGTGGGAGTTGAAGTCCAAAACACCTGGAGGGCCAAAGTTTGTCCCTGCCTGTCCTAACTCCTGCAATAGTAGATGGCTTAATATATGCATTTCTTGCGGGATGCTAATAAGTAATTACAAATAATTCTTCAGAATATCACATCATCTGCTATATTGTGAATTTGGGATGATTCAAACAGAACAGGGTTTTTATACTAGCCCTGTGGATTCTGTAAAGCCGAGAAGGAAGATACAGTGTGCTGTCTAATACCTACAAAAATTCTTAAGACCTGTTTTCTTTAAGAATTGGTTAGCACTTGCTATGAACAAAGGAAGCTTGTAGTATTTTTGAGAATGGGGAGAAAGACTGAGCAGCCTAAGAACTCGGGGAAGAAAACCCAAATTTACCCTGATTGGACTGCTGTTTGTCCCCATGGTTTTGGATTACTTCCAATGAGTATTGCAGGTTTTGCAAAGTTCAGTCATCTTTGTCTCACTTCAGACAAGTTCAAGGATAGCCCAGAGTATCCCATGGCTTCAGACACTCTGGATAGTTGAATTGAGTCTTAGACCCCTTCTACACAGCTGAATAAAATCCCACAATATCTGCTTTGAACTGGAATATATGGCAGTGTGGACTCAGATAATCCAGTCCAAACCAGATATTGTGGGATTTTCTTCCTTGATATTCTGGGTTATATGGCTGTGTGGAAGGGCCCTGAGTCAAATTGGTTTCCTGTTCAGAGAAGACATCTTTTTCCTGAGCACATCAGCACAGTGAGATGGTAATGCCCTTGTCAACACCATGACTACTTCTAGCTAACTACAGAGCTTCATCTGAGCTACTAGCCATTGCGGGTGTCCAGTTCTCATATCAACAGAGGCATCTACATGATCAAGAAAGAAAGATTGCTCCCTTTGGTGTCAAAATAGATCCAGAAGCTCACATAGAACTCCATGGCCACTTGAGAGCAATGGCAGCAAGACAGAAAGTGATAGGACAGTCAAGTGGGGCCAATGTAATCTCAACCTGGCTGAATTGTAAGGATGCCAATATAGTACAATTGCACATTCTGTTGAATGCATCTGGTCACCTCTGCATTTATTCTGGATAATTTCTGCTTCAGACTGGCCACAAAGTGTAGACTCACCCAGGCCTATAAAACATGCTATAAAGGTACTACAAGATTTATTTACTTGCTGATATAGACTAACATGGCCGTGTCCTTTAATACTATCAAAATATTCTAGAATTGCTAAGACTTAGTGTTCTACTTCTCAGTAATCTTCCTAATTACGCTTACTTACTATGAATCTAGGATGTTTGTAATTCCTCTCTGATCCACTGAAACTGGAATATGTTTTTAACTCAAAGCAAGGTTAATTGAAATTCCAATTTAATTCAAAGGAAGTTTTTAATTCAATGCAATACTGAAGTCCCTTTTCAGTGCCTATGTGGTCTGGCTGCTCAGTGTGACAAAGCAACCAAACACTGCCATCTTTGTGCATGTTCATGCGTTGCTCCCTTTACGTTAAAGGAAATGAATAGTTCTGCTATCAACACATGCTTGGAATAATGTTATCCTAATATCTTTTCCCCATATATATGTTTTAAATTATTATTGTGAATTTTATAGCTTGAAAGCTGCCTTGAGCCCCAGTTTGGGGAAAAAGCAGTATACAAATATTTAAACAAACAAGGAGTTATGGCCATTAGGGTTGTGCCGGATCCACTTAAAAAAAATATTTGTCTTATTCGGCTTATTCAGAGGCCCATATTGGCAAGGGCTCCACAGTCATTTTTTCAGACACAACAGAACAGTGGCTGCTGAAAAATGCCAGAAAGAGTGGTATCTTATTTACTTATGTTTTATTTTGGGTATTTCTATCCTGCCTTTCTCCGGTTGGACCCATGGGAGCTCCCAACAATGTAAAAAAGAAACAGCATTAACAAAGACCATCCATAAAACAAACAATCCAAAGTAGTTAAAAGCCATAAACAATAGTAGAAAGCCATAAAAGTAATAAAATTTGGTTGGATAAAATACCTTTAAAATTCACAAAAAACCATAAAGCACAGTCTCAGTAAAATCAATTAAAAACTTTGTTGAACAGGAAAGTCTTCACTCTTTTCCTGAAAGACACAAGGGGGGTGGCTCCTATCTTAACTCTGATGCTTTTAATCCAGTTCTTAATGAATGATATAAGGACAAACGATGCCTAAAATGATGGGAAGGGGAGCCTGGGAAGTCTCCCCCATTGCCGTCAATGGACCGGATGAAAACAGATCTTTTGGCTTCCCAGATCAAAAATGGATTTTTGTCCTCCCGTATTTGGGAGACTCCCAAAAAATGGATCGGGGGGCCTCACTAAAATCCAGGACACTGAAATGGATCACGGTTTACCTGAAGTGCACAACCCTAATGGACATCCTCCTATGCTCAGCATCTTACAACACCACAGCTAATGTTGTTGTGTGTTTTCTCTTCATCTTGTTTTCATAGAAGACTCAGTAGGATAAAACACAGGAAGATTATTCCAAAGAAGAAACATTTTCAAAGGTACCTTTTGGTTATGTGGCAGCCAGCAAAACCATCTTGTGTGTTGCTATACTGTGCACTGTGTGAAGGAAACATCACAAAGACAGCCGCTGCAAAATGATATTCTTCACATCTCACTAAGTTATATAGAAAGGGCTAGGGGCTCACAGGAGAAAGATGTCAAGCTGATGTTATAACCTTGCAAGAGTTTTGAAAAGAGGGTAAGTTTGGGAGAGAAGCCTTGATCTAAATTTAGCCAGGTGGATGAAGCCCAGCTTGTCCTCTGTACAAAGTTCAACATCTACAGTAGTCTTTAACAAAGGGAAAAATCCACCAAAGCACTCAGGAGAAACAAAAGGATGGGGGTATGTGTGTGCGCACAAACATTCAACATCTTCAAGAAAGATACATCAGAAGCTTGACAGTAATTCCTATTTGTCTCCTACACTGAATGAGCCATATACTTGAAGTTTTCAAATCCTCTGCCAGGAGTAAGTTATGGAGTTGTCAATCACAGTTTTGTGATGGTTGATGAAAGCACAGGACTGTTGAGAATTAAATCTGACAAATGGAGACTAGCATAAATTTATGAATGTGAGATTTGGGAGGGAGGAAACCTGTAATGCCATTTTTATGCTTTCTCACACATAGATACTAGTGTTGCCAGACTGGATACCACATGGGGCTCATGTAACTTTAATCTTTACCAGATCGTAGAGAAGGGTGAGATACTTGTGAAGCTTTGCCAAATAGGATAAAGGTATATGTCCTCTTTCATCCGCTGAAACCCAACTTCCAGATTCAGCAGTCCCCTTTTTCAATGTGGTTATTCCTTTGCCAATGCAAAATGAGGGAAATGGGTGCACTGAAAATCTGTCACACATAGAAGAGTTATATTTGCTGTGTTCACATTACTTTGGTAGTGTCATCCTCTCCTTTTATTTCAATATCTAAGCTTTGGATTCCACTCAGCAAATAAACATAAAACATTTCTAATTGTACCATTACAGTTTTAAGTTTCTGCAATGCAAGAAATAGGAAAGAAAATTTCAATGAGGTGGGTCAGGTCAGAATTCTTATTAGATCATCTATAGCCATATTCCCATTCTCCAACTTTAGCACAGATCCTTCTGAGTTGTTGTAGGTTTTTTGGGCTATATAGCCATGTTCTAGAAGCATTCTCTCCTGACATTTCACCTGCATCTATGGCAAGGATCCTCAGAGGTACCCTCCTTCATTCCTTCCCTGTAGACATAGGAAGGAAAAGAGTTGGGCTTGAAGGCAGTGCTTGAGAGAGGTGCGTCCCTGCTCTCTGCAGAGCAAGGGCTCCATGATTAGTTGCCCCCACATTGCCCTCACTCCTCCTCATTGCTCCCCCCAACTGCCACTGTCAGCGAGGTCCGCAACCTTCTGATGTGACTGTAGTACAGGAATGGGCAAAGGAGAGCTGGGGAGGCTGTTTGTTTTCTTTTCCCTTGCACCAGGAAGGGGGGGGGAAGTCATTTTTGCACATGTGCTGTATTGTCATTTAGTTTTTGTGGGTGTGTTTTACGTCATTTCCACTGCTTTTTTTTTGGGGGGGGGGGTTATGACTGATGGTCACTCATTGGTCTGTTAGGGGTGTTGTGTCCAAATTTGGTGTCAATTCATTCAGTTGTTTTTGAGTTATGTTAATCCCACAAATGAATATTACATTTTTATTTATATAGATTTATTTGCAATATTTATATACTGCCTTTCTCTACCCCAAATGGGCCTTACTGAAATCTCATACTGTACTTTGTTACTGTGCTTGAAAGAATTATTTTAATTTAGATTTCATCATGACAAGAAAATTCAAAGTAACAGGAAGAAAAAAATGCACTCCGTTTATACAAAACTTAAAATCCATCCATGAGGCTCATAAGTTTTCATGTACCCCAGGTGAACAACCCCTGTTTTAAGGCACACCCATATTCAGCATGGGAATCAATTTATATACATTCCATAATCTAGCTGCCTGTGACATTGTTGCTCAGTCCTAGACAGTAATAATGCTACCAGCATGATTGGTGTGGATTGATTTCAGAGGTGTGAATTGCTCTTGCAAACATGTGCAGCAACCAAGACCCAAAATCATACGGCTTGAGATATGGAAAAACCAAGACAATAACATTGTCTACATGCTGTGTAGTAGAGCCAAACAATGGGTCAATATGCTGTACCCTGGGATCTATGATGTATAACATTATGGACATTGATACCTCTCTCTAATATGCTGTTACTCGGTATTGTTATCATGAAGCTGATTCACAGAAACCCCATGAAAAATTAAAGGACATAGCAAAGGGTATTTCATGCTGAGTCAGCCTCTGTGTGGATCACCAATGCCATGAAAAAGGCAATATATATGTACAAATAGCTGGGTGAAGAAATCCCTTTTTTTTCAAGAATAATTTATGAAACAAAAAGTTCATATTTGGAAGCTCAGTTATTTATAGCAGGAAGCCTACTGTAGCGTAGTACATTTTTGCTGCCCAAAGCAAAAAGCCATAGCCTACAGGAGAGATTTAAAACACACATAGAGAGAAATACACACAACAAACCAAAACCCAGAAAGTTTGGAGACAGGAAGTACAGCTTCAGCAAAACCTCAGAGAGTAAGATGCATCCCATAATAATACAATTTAAATTTAGGACAACATGAAAAAGCACATGATCTGTATCAAAAATCAGCTCCATAACCTCAAGAGATTCTTACTAAACAAAATAATTTAATTCATTGAGTTACATTTGTGTATCACTATTTAAAAGAAGTTTGGTGCCCCAAACAATTTATAATTAGATATATTATGCAGTATGACACACAAACTCTACCCCCTCCCTTAACCAATGGATTTAATATTTAGAAAAATGGGTCTTTCCAGATCAAATTGTGGGAGTTGAAGTCCAAAACACCTGAAGGGCTGAAGTTTGCCCATACCAACGCTAGATCCTTCAATGCAATTCTATGGTATTCTTCCAGCCCAAGTATAATCAAAATAGGGGATTTGCTAATATCCAAGGAAAGTCTTGGAATGTACCTCCACAGACAGAGTTAAAGAGAATTAAATTTTAATGAACAGCTATCATGCCAAACATCTTTTATTGTGCCATGGATGGAGAGCACTGGGAGGAGATGTGTGGGGAAAAAGGGGAGATCCAGCGACTGGGGGCCCCTATAGGAGTCGACCATTTTTGAATGTGTTCATCTGAGGGTAGGAGACTGGGACAGAATAGGGATTCTGTTAGTGTATCATCCACCCCACTGCACTACAGTCTGTCTGCCTGACCTAGCCGGGGTGGTCTCAGGCCTAGCATTGGAGTCCCAATGGCTCGAAGTGCTGGGGGACTTCAATGTCCATGCAGAGACCACCTTATCAGGAGCAGCTCAGGACTTCATGGCCACCATGGCAATCATAGGGCTGTCCCAAAGAGTATCTGGCCCTACGCACAGAGCAGGACACACACTAGATCTGGTTTTCTACCAGGGATGGGAGAAAGGTGGCAGTGTGGAGGAGCTGACCATCATTCCATTGCCATGGACTGACCATCACCTGATCAGGTTTAGGCTCATTGTGCCCCCTAACCTCTGCAGGGGTGGAGGACCTAACCTCTGCAGGGATGGAGGACCTTAACCTTAGGAGACTTATGGATCTGGATGGATTCCTGACGGCTCTTGGGGAATTTCCTGCCACCTTGATAGGTGATCCTGTTGATGCACTGGTCATTCTCTGTAATGGGGAGATGACTAGGGCAGTAGACACAATAGCTCCAGAGCATCTCCTCTTGAGGCCCTGCTCTCAGTCCCACCTTTGGAAATGTGGTTGGTGGGGCCAAGAGACAGGGCCTTCTCAGTGGTGGCCCCTCAGTTGTGGAGTTCCCTCCTAGTGATATCAGGGCACCCTCTCTCTCAAAACCTGGCTCTGGGAGCAGGTATTTGAAAAATAGAGCATTGCAGGAATGTTAGTATGGAATATGTGCAATTTGACTACAGATTGGCCTTTAGACTACGACTCTGGATGACATGATTAATTGAAATGTGTTTTTATTATGCTTATTATGTTTTAATGTTTAACTTTTAATGGATGTGGTATGTTTTAAACCACCATGGAGGTGCGATTGTAAGCCACCTTAAGTCCCCCTTGGGGTAGAGAAAAGCAAGATATAAATAAGGTAAGTAAGTAAGTAAATAAATAAATTGTACTATAGAGCTCATACAACCAGGTTGGTGTCAATCATTTCTGAATGGAATAAAATGTTTAGTTGTGGCATCTATGGACCATAACATTTATTTCACATCAAAATGAAAGTCAATGCAGTGTAATATGTAGAGGATCCAATTGGTCAAGCTTAGGCTCTGGTCCCCATTAAGCCATGAAACATTCTAGATGTCTTTCTACCTCTCACAACCTAAGAGGATCATTGGAAAGACAGGATGTGATGGAAGAGAGCAGTGGTCACTATCTTGAGCTCACTGAAGGCTAGTTGTAATATTAATCAATCAAACAAACAGGTTCTCAACAGAAATGTTGATGCAAAAAAGGGTTCTCAAAGACAGCATTCTAGGGTTTGGAATTTAACAAGCTGCAAGTGTTAGAGACATAACACACACATACAAACAGAAACAAGCTGACCTGTTTGTGCGATGGATGTTTTCACATAGGTGGAAATGGTCAGTTAATAACCCCAGTCCTTCCCTTCTGAAATCTCAGCTTTGAAACAAGGATGAAAGATTCTTTTGTTTTTTCCCCTTGTGCCCTGTGATAAAGGTTTCTCTTTTCAATCCACACTACAGTATGAAAAAGCACTTAGGGGAATCAAACCAAGCCAAGGTGTTGACCTTTTGTTTCATCTGCTGAAGGCAATAGGAAAGACCTAAGAATGGATGCTTCAGATGACTGATAAGGGCCAATTTGCTCCTCACACAACTCCTGATCCTTCCTTGCTAATGCAGCAAAGAGGTGAGTGATAGAAATCTCAAGCTGGTGATTTGAAAAAGTGAATAGAATTCTTATTGGACCAATTCAACACAGACATTAAAACAAAAAGAAACTTTTCTAAAAACAATCTCAATGAGCAAAAACTTTTAACATAGCAGAAAGTTTGGTTTTGAAACTGATGAGTAGATGTCGTAGCTAGGAATCTTGATTTAGTACTAAAGACAATAATAGCCCAAGAAAGAAACTAATGGCTTTATTGTAGGAACTTTATTAAGATACAATGTTTGTTTAGAGTGCTAAACGAATACTGAATTCAATTTTGGTGGAAGCAGAGAGAAAGAGAAGAAAGGAGCAGAAGGAGAAAAGACTGGATGATCTGTAATAGTACCAATCTATATCACAAAGTGGTAAAATAAAGTGAAGAAGAGATAAGAAAACATTAGAAGGTGTTTTGTGAGTCACATAAGTTCATGGAAGGGCAAAAGTATGATAGCTGGAACCCAATGCCGAGACAGCGCAGCGAGTGAGAGACTCGGATGTGACAGAGCTGTGGCAAGATGTGACAGAGCTGTGGCACCAGAAAAAGGGGGGGGGCAGAAAGGGGGGCAACAAACAGCCAAGCCTAGTGCTTAAGGCTATCTGGATATAGTATGCAAACACATTCAAATATGTAATGTCTTCGCTTCTCTAATTCTCTAATGTTACACCACCAGCATTGGATCCCAGCTATCATACTTTTGCCTATGGAAGTGTGGCTTACTTGCATGTTCAATATGTTTTGTGGTATGCTTCCACTGAATGTTGACCATAGATTTTCACAGGAGGACCAAAAGATAGCTAAAGAAGTGTCTTCTCTATCTTCTATGTCCTCAGAACAATTCTCTGCCATGCTTCTGTCAGACGTCATCTGTTCAACAGAGTTTGCTACCACCTGTGGTTTTGTATATGTCAGGATTTGGAAATTACCTGACATTTTCTAAGTGATAGCAGAGTTAATACCTCTCGGCTGATCACCCGTAAAAGCATTAAGCCACTGTAATAAAGGTGTGGTAGTTAATTCAATGGGAGTAGTATATAGGTTGCAGTTATACTGAGTAACTGGGTTGTTGTAGGTTTTTTGGGCTGTATGGCCATGCACTAGAAGCATTCTCTCCTGATGTTTCACCTGCATCTATGGCAGGCATCCTCAGAGGTGGTGAGGACACAATCTCTGAGGATGCCTGCCATAGATGCAGGCATAACATCAGTAGAGAATGCTACTGGAACATGGCCATACAGCCCAAAAAACTTACAACAACCCAGTGATTCCAGCCATGAAAGCCTTCGACAATACATATACACAATCTCTGAGGATGCCTGCCATAGAGACCAGCAGCTTTTTCATTATCCAAACTGTTTCCCCATTTCCTTCTCTTTCCAGCATCAGGGACTCCAGCCACAGTTAGACTGCTGCTGGTACAGTGGAGAGTATATTGAATTTGTTCCCTCATGGTCTCCTTGATCCCAATGAGTTTATTTTCAATTCTCAGAGAAATGGAAGAGGAAATGGATTTGACTAGCTATGATATATCTGTTCTGTCGCTGCTGGGCCTGTATTTGGTTGGCTTTAAAATAGGATGTGTAACCTTTGCCCAGCGGGAAGCCAGGGGGTCCAAGGAGAAGTTCTCATGGGCTTCCTTTACAAAAGAATCTTCAGACGGCTTGAGAAATACAACAAAGTCCTTTATTAATGAAATCAAACAGGAACTTCAAGGCTTTCTTGATAAAATATTGGTACTCTCACTCTCAATCTTGTCCACAGGGGACAGGCATTATCTTCAATAACTTTGCTTTAAAGGAAAATTCCCCTTTTTAACTTCTCCCAGGCTAAAATCCAACCCTCGCTAATGCGTGCTCCACTACCGGGCCGAACTGCTTCTCGGACGCCGAGTGGACCTACCAGCAAGGCAGTGGATGTTCTCCAGCTGGAGTTCTTTAGTCTTTAAGGCTGTTTTCCTGGAGTTCTTAAAGCTGTTCTCCCCTGGATTGCTTAAAGCTGTGGGAATGCTTCCTTGGTGTTCTTTCCCTGGAGATTCTTAAAGGTTGAAGCCTTTCTAAAGGGGAAGTTACACACATCCTACACATTGGCTAACCTAGCTTAGACTAACTAACAAAATGGCTCACTTCCCTCCAAAGCCCAAAAAGGGGGCAGGACTAGGGAACCTAATAATAATTGACAAGCAGTTGACCCAATAGCTGCAAAGTAAGGAAAGCCATCTAACTGCAAAGGCATAGAACTTTAAAATACAAGCAGCAATCAACAAATAGCAAGATAAGCTGGAGCTCCTGGTGCGGCTGTCCCAGAACAATATCTCTGTTGCAATCCAGATTATTTGAAGGGAGCATGACAAAATACTGCTAAACATCATTTCAGTCCAACACAGCTATCTAGTGTTTTGGATTCCTCATGGAAGTGTTGCTATAGAGAGCGTCCTCCTGAGGCCCTAACAATACGTCAGGATCCATTAAAAACTGCTTGGTGTTGAAAGCTCTTCAGTAATGGAATAGACTACTTCAGAAAAGTGTGGATTCTTCTGTATAAGAGATATTTAAACAAAAGATTGATAGTCACTCTCAGGGATGCCTTTGTTGTGAATTTCTGCACCAATAAGGGTTTGACTAGATGGCCCTAGGGCTTCATTCCAACTCTATGAGTCTGTGAGTGATTGTTCCCCATTTATTCCTGTGATTTCATGTTTATTTTTAAATAACCATCCCACTTTTTACAGTGCAGTGAATGAGGCTCTGGAGGCTGAATCTAGATAAAAGGGATGTCTATTTAATCCTGAGTTAATTTTGAGAACAACAGCAGGCGACTTTTCCTTTCTTAGTTCTTCATACTTCCAAATTCATATTGAACCATTTGAAGTCACAATTAAAGAAACAAATAGCAGCAAGTGTCTTTTAAAGACTGATTTGAATAAACAAAGGCATGTGCTGAATATCGCTGAGACGCTTTGCTTTTTTAAAATGCTGACTCTCAGAGGGACATTTATACTTCCCCCAAAACCACTTTGCTTTACCTCACTAAAAACAAAAACAAAATATACAACACCAAAGAGAACAAAACAGATGACTGGCGGGGGAAAGGAAGAAAAATAAAATCTTCAGCACTGAAAAATCAATAGATAAAGCAGATAGGATTTTTAAAGTATTTACACAGTTGACTTTCAATTCTGCTCTTTTTGCTTCAGGGAAGGCAACAATTTATAATACAAACCTCAATTGTTTAAATCGATTTCAGTTGGGATTTAGTTTGCTTTTGGACAAAAACAGTCTTGGGGCTGGTCTACACTGGTTAAAAAACTCAGCTCATCATGTAATCATTGCTGTCTGACTCCATCATGGATTCTCAAAAGTTTGTTGAAAACTCTGAGGTATCCCAGGGCTTTGTAGCAGTCTGGACAGCAAGATCAAGTCACACCTACCTCCAACAGACAAGAGTTCTTTCTCCCATCCTGGACATTTCACAGATATATAAATCCCATTTTCCTAGTTCCCAACAGGAGAGAATGCTTCTAGAACATGGCCATACAGCCCGAAAAACCTACAACAACCCAGTGATTCCAGCCATGAAAGCCTTCGAAAATGCATAGATCAAGTTCATTTTGGTCCAATCTTCTGCCCAGTCAAACATTGCAGTCATCAGCCTTTTCTCTGCTGATCAGGAGTAAGGATAGGGATAGCTCATCCTCATATTGCCACTGCTGCTCTCTGTCTACCATAGAGGTATCGGTGAGCACTTGGCTATCACAGTTGCATTTGCTAATGTCAGAATAGGTTGTCCATGTGACCAGCAAGGAAAGAATCAATTAATCCCTTCTTTCTTGCAAGAGCACCCCATTCTGACATCAACAGACATGAAAAATGATGACCAGGCACTTGCAGTGAGCTCTGTGGCTGGCAGGAAGCAGTGTGTAATGCACAGATATCTATGGCAATAACCAACAAAACAACAATGTGTGTGCGTGACTCACAAACTCTGTCTCAGAGTAAGTTACTTCGTGCTGTAGTAACTTCATGCTGGCAGAAAGCAGCAGCAGTGACATAGCATTGGCAATTCCAGGACAACTTTACACCAGCATTGCCTGTCCAGTGTAGATGCAGCCCTGGATGCCCTGGGAAATGACTTATGATAGAAAAGGGAGCATAATAGGTAGCCTACACCACAGAATTAATGCAGTTCAATTCTGCTTTAACAGCCATGGCTCAGTGCTTTGAAATCCTAAGAGTTGTCATTTGGTGAGGCACCAGAATTATTTGACAGAGAAGGTTAAATACTAACTATAGCTTCCAGGATTCCATAGCACAAAGCCACCACAAATAAAGTAGTGTCTAACTACATTGATTCTATAATGTACAGCCAATGTTCTCCTGGACCTCTTTATGTACTTGATATCCTTCCCGAGGAGCCTGTATTAGTAGGTACAATATTGGAGTGGTTCTGAACTCTCCTTAAGTCATGATATCAGAAGGTGGAACTGTCATAGTCTATTATGTGCTCTATGTCTTTTAACATTTGCATTGGAATCAGCAAGTATAGCAAAGTGAGACAGCTCCCTTGGGTTGCAGAAGCTGAAGAGGACAAAAGGAAGTTACGTTTGAAGATAGACAGCTAGCTGGTATCTACCCTTGGATGCAACAGGAGAGTCTGTCCTGTCACAATCATTGAAGTAAAGATTCAGCTGCCAGCATAGTCAACTTTTAATAAAATCAGTGTTCTTCCATTTTTGAGCATAAATCAATCTTGGGCAACAATCCTGTAATACAACTCTTTATAGTTCTCTTCTGTATTTGTTTATTTAGAAGAATCAATAAAAATAGTCTGGGATACAGATGGATTCTAATTTTACAAATATCTTGTTTCAGTGTCTGTTTCAACTTCCAATTATTCTTGAGTATTCTTTGTATACTATCAGGTTTAGTCTTTGGCACATTCAGTTAAAAGGACCGATTATTTCTTGATACAATGCTATGTTTGAAACTGTGGGGACTTGTTGTCAGTTAGAAAAGACAATAGCCAACTGAAATGACTAATATTTTTATGAGGCAAATGTCTGTTGTTATTATCCTATTTGAAACCCTCCTGGGCACACAGAAAACTGAGCAACTTGGAAGGCGCTGAACAGACTGTGCTCTGGCACCATGAGATGCAGAGCCAACCTTAAGAAATGGGGCTACAAAGTGGAATCCACAACATGCGAGTGTGGAGAAGAGCAAACCACTGACCACCTGTTGCAATGCAACCTGAGCCCTGCCACATGCACAATGGAAGACCTTCTTGCAGCAACACCAGAAGCACTCCAAGTGGCCAGATACTGGTCAAAGGACATTTAATAGAATACCAAACTGCAAACTTTGTGTTTTGTTTGTTTGTTTGTTTTTAATGCAATACAACTGTTTTGGTTCACTCCTGACATAAATAAATTTGAAACAGGGTTGTTTGGAAATTGATCAGTAAAAAGGGTAATTATTATATTTGTCAAGGTCAATTAAGGTTCCTATCTAGTCTTTCAATTGACCACGATCAATGGATAGGGCTCCTCTAGTAAGAGGGAAGGGTTTTGGAAACATCAAGACTTTCTAGTTCTTTTTGTTTTGATTTTACCTGCATATTTCCAGCTTTGCACCCAAATGCTTTCATGAAATATCCAGGTTTCCCTATCCCACAAACATCCCAGTTATGGCCTTCCTCCTCCCTCTCACACTGATCCAGTATCACAACTAAACTGATATTCAGAAAGTGATTTCCAAATCATAGAGTTGGAAGACACCTAAATGGCCATCCAGCCCAAACTCGTGT
Source organism: Anolis sagrei (assembly GCF_037176765.1). Lineage (NCBI taxonomy): Eukaryota > Metazoa > Chordata > Lepidosauria > Squamata > Anolidae > Anolis > Anolis sagrei. The sequence continues at coordinate 17,106,866 of NC_090023.1, forward strand.
TGTCATGTAAGAATACACTGTCAAGTTATTTTCAATCAATTATTCTGAGCTTTTAAAACTACTATCCAGGAGTTATAGTCAAAGTGCTAAAGTGCTTTAGCAATATTACTCTAGTTAAACATTAGGAACATTCTGTTTTGATACAAATATTCTTTGTTCTGTTGCTTGATCTCTGTTATAATTCGTGTTTGGAAACAATTGCTGTGCCCATCTTAGACAGTTCTGGCATAGTGCAGACAGACCACCAAATAGAAATGCATTACGTTTTGAAAAATACTGGATTAATTTAAATTGATGTGGGAAGTAGGATTTAAAAGCCTCAAGGAAATACTTTTGGATGGCAAAAAACATCATGTAGACCTCCACAATCAAACTAACTTCTACAAGAACTAAATCTGGGACATTTAGGGGCTCCCCCCCCCCCCAATCTGGAAGGAAAGAACAGACATAAAATAGTAAATTGACCAACTAAAAAGATTGGCCTGTTTGTACTATACGAGGAACTAAAAGAGGAATGTTCCCTTGTTTCATCAGTACGATATTAGTGGAAACTAGAAGTGGCACAATCGAAATGCATTTATGTTCTGAGCGGCAGAACAGAGAATGAGAAACTGACTAAGAATTCCTCATTTGCTGTCTTAAGATGCTCTGATCTGGACTCTTCCTTGTTGTCTCTTCTGGCTCTTCTGTATTTGATGCTCTTTATCATTTTATTTTTGATAATGCAAGCACACCACACAGTATTGTGCATTTCACGGAGGGGGTTCCAGTTATTCATAGCCTCCAGAATCAATGTATTCTGTCTTTTCTTCATTTTTTCACCTCATTTTATAGAGACAAAGGACAAGAAGTTCAAAAATAGATATTTGGAGAAACAGAGAGGAAATGAAGGATGGCAAGAAGAAAGCAAAAGTATTTGGTATTAAACTCCCAAATTGTATGGTTATAGAAAATGGTGGGGTGAGGTCAGGCAAGGAGGAGCATGCTATTTTGTATTTTGCATGATCTGGGGGTGGTTTAAAATGTATGTCTTCAATGTTTCTGCTACATCTTCCTTATAAATGATTCACTTTGATCAAAATTCAGTGTGGATTCCTCCCCCACTTCAATTTTCAGAGGCAGTATCGCCCTTGACAGCTCAGTGGGGTGGGAGAAAGCAAAAGGAGAAAGCAAAGATGGGAGCGTCAGAAGAACTGAAAAGGGTGAACAGGATTCAAAGCCGAGCCAAAGATGAGAAGAGAGGTGAGGGAGCAGCTGCACCCTTGAAAGAAGTTCACTGCTAAAGACAGAAGGGCATGCAGGCATTATCTATATTTATTATTTATTCAAGGAATTTATTGATCACCTTTCAAAACCCCCAAGTTGGTGCCCAATCAATAAAACACTTTTAAAACAGCACCAATTAAAATCACCTGTAACTCCTTTGCAAAAATACAGTTGGCCCTCCACACTTATGGGTTTAACTTTTACATATTTGACTGGTATGTTTTCTCTGGAGAGGACATCCACAATGCAGAATTCATGCATTTTGATGCAACTTTAGCTACCATGGCTCAATGCTATGGAAATCTGGGAGTTGTTGTTTTACAAAGTCTTTAGCCTTCTTCTGCCCAGGAGTGCTGATGCTTCCCCAAATTATAACTTCAATTATTCCATAGCATTGAGCCATGACAGTGCAAGTGGTGTTAAAATACATTCATTCTGCCTGGTAAATGCACCTTGAGGCTCTCCAGGTCCTCTGGAGTGGAAGCTGACCAGGATCTTGGACTCATCGCTGAGCCTGGAACCTCAGGTTTCAGCGGTGACCAGGGGAGCATTCGCATAGTTAAAACTTGTGCGCCAGCTGCACCCGTACCTTGGGAAGTCTGACTTGGCCATGGTAGTCCATGCTCTTGTTACATTCCATATAGACTACTGCAATGCTCTTTATGTGGGGTTGCCTTTGAAGACTGCTCAGAAGCTTCAAATGGTCCAGCGTTCGGCAGCCAGGTTGCTAACAGGAGCGGCACTCAGGGAGCATACAACTCTGTTGCGCCAGCTCCACTGGCTGCCAGTTTGCTACTGGGCACAATTCAAAGTGCTGGCGTTAGCCTATAAAGCCCTAAATGATTCTGGCCCTACTTATCTCTCCGAACGCATCTCCTCCTATGAACCAACTAGGACATTAAGATCATCTGGGAAGGCTGTGCTCTCGGTCCCGCCTGCATTACAGGTGCGCCTGGCAGGGACGAGAGACAGGGCCTTCTCAGTGGTGGCCCCTCGGCTGTGGAGCGTCTTTCCTACAGATATCAGATCGGCCCCCTCCCTGTTGGCATTTCGGAGGAAAGTGAAGACCTGGCTGTTCGAACAAGCATTCAATTAAGCAGTGTAATTGAATATAGGAATATGGAATAATGGATGATGAGATTGGATTCTGATTTTACTGATGAGATGCTAATGATTGTTATATTGATGTTTAATCGTTGATGATGCTACTGTTTTTAACTGTCCCATATTCGTTTTGTGATGTTTTTGCATTGAATTTGGCTGTTGTTAACCGCTTTGAGTCGCCTGAGGGCTGAGAAAAGCGGTATATAAATGTAATAAATAAATAAATAAATAAATAAATAAATAAACTTGTACTGGAGGACGAAATGGTAGGTGTGGAGGAGACACCTTTTTCATAGACAAATTAGGGGTACTTTTAAGAGGCAGCTTGCAGTGTGTTTCTAATTCTATCATGATGAATTGCATTATCTTTTATGATATTTCTTGTTTGTGAATCTCAGTTACATGATGGTGTGAAGAAGATCAAAGTGCAACATCGTTAAAAAGGAAATTTGGGACAAAATAAGTGCATCCATATTTTTTTTTCTGCTGAAGGGGGCAGTTGTTACAAGAGAGGCATTCTAAACCAGGTTTGCAACAGCAGTTCTCGGTGCAAGGGTCACAATACATTTTAAAATTGTATTTGACTTTTAAAAAAATATGATATATTTATAGACAGTTAACAATTATAGATTGAAGAATCTGTCCAGTTGCTTTCTACAATGTTTCCAATTTCCAAATGGAATTTCATTCTACTCTGTTTCTGAAATAATGTGCAAATAGATTTCTTAAAGGTCTGGAAAAATGGCTGGAATCTTGTTAGGGTCATGCACTTATGAAAGCTCCATCACATAGGCAATTGTTCATCTTTTTCCATTTTGCAGAGGACATAGTCAGTTCATCATTTCATAAGCAGATTTCCACATGTGGAACTATTTCACTTCTCCCTGAAACTTTTTGTTAGCCTTGACCTCATATATACATAGCCATCAAAACCATTGGATTAACCAAATGTTGACTCACTATTTAACATTTGTTTGAATAAGTCTACTCTAAATTGGAACAAGCAAAAAAGACTCACAGCTGCACATTCTGGGATACTGCATAGCTATTTATCATTGCCTTCAATCAAACATTTTCTTTACTGAAATTGCAGAAAAACAGCAACCCTGTCTTTTCTGTCACACTATGGAGTAATTACCAGGGATATTGGTTACACAATGCTAGTTTTCTGAAAAACGGTTGTGTGACAACACAGCTCTATGAGTGTATTTTTACATAACGTAGGATCAAATCCAAAAAAAGTATTTTCATGAATGAAAGGTTTTTTATACTATTGTGTTTTTGTTACCACTAAAGTATATTTTATTGATGGAACTTTCCCATAATACACGTGAGATATAAATCAATATCACTAATAGAAATATAGAGTTGGAAGAGACCCCAAGGGCCATCCAGTCCAATCCTATTCTACCATGCAAGAACATACAATCAAAACACTCCCAACAGATGACTACCCGGTGTTTGGTTAAAAATATCCAGGTAAATGATTCTACTACATGCTAAGGCAATCTATTCCACTGTTGAAGAGCTCTTGCCATCAGGAAGTTCTTCCTAATGTTTAGGTAGAATCTTTTTTCCTGGTGTTTGAATCCATTGCTCTGTCTCTGGAGCAGCAGAAAACAAGCTTGTCCCCTCATCAATATGACATCCTTTCAGATTTTTAAAAATGGCTATCATGCTCCTTATTTATTTACTTACTATATTTATATACCTCCCCTCTCAGCCCAGATGTGACTTGGAGTGGTTCACAAATTGGCAACAATTCGATGCCTCAACAATTATAACAAGTAAAAACAATCAAGGAATTCTGTTAAAAACAATAGCATATGATATAAAAAATATAAAAAACTAGGCTTGGGTAACCACGGAAAAATTTGGTTCTAAACTCGTTTTGTTTTTAGGGGGCCCTTGCGTTTCGTTTTTTTTAATAATTCCGAAATTTTCCTTTTAAAAATTTCAAAATATACACAATTTCATATAATTACGAATCGATTTGTTAACGGCGGACGCGATTGCGCAATATGCTTAAAAAACCTCCAGATGGGACAGGGGGAACTTCTGAAGCTTCCCTCTCCCTCTGTTGTTGACTGTTGGTGTGATAAAACAAACAACAACTATAAAACTTGCACCAGACATGCCAAAATAATTACGAAATAATTACGAAATAATTACAAAATAATTACAAAATAATTATGAAATAATTACAAAATAATTACGAAATAATTACGAAATAATTACGAAATAAATTGAAAAAATTGTTTCGAATCTAATTTACTCCTCACACTATTCCTGCATGGCTCAATATTGGATCGTAAGCTAATTTAAATACGAATTAATAACTAATTACAAAATTAACGAACGAAACCGCCCAAGCCTATAAAAAACCATACGAAGCCTTAAAACATTATTGTGAACTTCTCCATGTCAAATCATTATTCCATTGCATTATCAAGTAGTTCCATAATTAGCTATGCCGTATTTGGGAAGGCCTGCTCAAAAAGCCAGGATTTCACATTTTTTTGAAAAGTCAGGAGGGAGGGAGCCAATCTTATATCTCTAGGCAGGGCCCACAGTCAAGGGGCCACCGCTGAGAAGGCCCTGTCTCTAGTCCCCACCAGATGCATCTGCGAAGAAGGCGGGAGTGAGAGCAGGGCCTTCCCAGACCTTAATGTCCTAGATGGTTCATAAGGAGAGATACATTTGGATGGGTAAGTTGGACTGAAATATTCTCTTCTTCAGGCTAAACATTTTCAGCTCCCTAAACCATAGGGCTTAGTCACCCTTCTCTAGATAAGACCCTACTTCTCAAAATTCTTCTTGAATCATGGTGCTCAGAACTGGACACAGTATTTCAGAGAAGGTCTGACCAAATAGAATGGTGCTATTACATCCCTTGATGTAGACATTAAGAATTGCATTGTCTATTTTAGCTTCTGTATTGTACTGTTGACTCATGTTCAGCTAGATGCATGTGTTATTGAAGGAAGACTTGCTTTAGACCCACTTGCTTATTCAGCTTACTAGTAAATATAACATATAATTAGATTTCAAATTGGGGCTACAGTGAATTAGCCTGCCTATTCCCGTGGCAGTAAACTCCAGTGAACCCAGGAGGATTTACTCCTGATTAGACATGCTTGGGATTGCGCTGGTAGCTCCTTTACCTAGAGCTCTGGCCAGCCTCCATATAATATTTAAAAACCGACAGCAGAGGCTTTTGAAATATCTGTCACAAGAGTTCTCCTCTTAACAATGAGAGAAAAATTCAAATTAAAAAAAGGTGATGGCTTCTGATGGTCTTCATAATTGTTATTTATTCCAATATTTTTCCATCCTGCATTTCAGCCAGCTGGTTCCCCAAGTAGCTTACAATAATAAAATAATCAAATTAAAATGCAATCAAACCCCAATTAAAGTTGCATTTAAAATCCATCCGTCAAAGCAATTCAGAAAACCAGAAAGACAGAACCGTAGGTATCCCCAGCCAAGTAGAATTAATAAATCTATGGATGCTTTTCTATACTGTGTAGGATGTGATGAGAAGAGAGGTCTCTTTTCATTTGAAGTTGTCTGATATTGTGTTAATAACACATTCCAGGGTAACTCTGGCCTATGTCTTTTTTTGTCATTGACGAGGGAGGAATTTATTATTTCCCTCATCCAATGACTTCATTGTCTCTGATTGCCTTGATACAGATGGTATAAAGTGAGGTAGCTGAGAAGCATATGGAATGACAATGAAGGCATTCTTCAGGACCTCCTGGGGTCCTCCGTGGTGACAATGGCATTATGTTTCTGGCTATAAAGGACATAACCAGGTGCTTCTCGGCATCCCTTTGCTTTCCACCAGACATTTCATCACCTTGTTTAGAAGAATAGTCATGGATTGGGTAGGATTAAAGGAAGGACGAGTAGGAAACAGAGCATCATTCTGCCTGGGTAAGGCCCATCTCCCAATACAGGACTGCAAATACTGTTAAGAATAGGGACAGCAACAAATCAGTTTACATGAATCCTGGATTCTTGAGGTTTGTCACTAGCAGAATTCCTATACAATCTGGAGCAGTCATAAGGTATGCATATTGTGCGCTTTCAAGCCATTTTTGACTTATGAAACTCCAAGGAAATCTATCAAGATTTGTTCAGAAAGAGCTTGCCACTGCTTTCCTCTAAGACTGTGAGAGTATGATATGTTCAAAGTCACACGGTGGGTTTCCATAGTGGGGCAAAAATAGGAACACACAATAACAGATGTACCTGCCTGGGTGACCATTTGGGAGGTTTTACGTTGGGAGTTTGGGAAAAATAGTAACCTCTCAAATTAATGTCCAGGAAGCCTTCAGAATTGGGAAAAAATCACCAAAGGACACAGTCCTCGGAAAGTTATATTAGGAGTGATATTATTTATTTATTTATTTATTTATTTACAGTTCTTATATTCCGCCCTTCTCACCCCACAGGGGACTCAGAGCGGATTACAGTAAACACATATATGGCAAACATTCAATGCCAGTTTGACAAACAACGTTTAACAGACAAATACACCAAGGCTATTTAACTTTTTTTCTGGCCGCCAGGGGAGCTGCTGCTTTTCATCGTCCATCAACGACACCGATTAAGTTCTTCCGCATTCCACATTCCCTGGAGTCTTTTTTCTTTATGGCCTCATAAATTAGTTAAATTTAGCCTCCCACACAAGGTGGTACCTTATTTTCCTACTTGACAGATGCAACTGTCTTTCGGGTTGCAAAGGTCGACAACGGGCTACACAATGGCTGGACACCCACTCCAGCCCGGGCTGGCTTCGAACTCATTACCTTTTGGTCAGAGTGATCTTAATGCAGCTGACACTCAGCCAGCTGCGTCACAATCCCGGAGCAATCCAAGGATGCAATCCAAGGATGAACCTTAATATCCACATCTATTCTAAAATTAGGGACCAATTATGAGTCATTTCTTAATATTGTCACAGTTGGTTGGACCTCACCTGGAATACTGCATCCAGTTCTGGGCACCATGATTCAAGAAGTATATTAACAAAGTAGAGCATATTCAAGGATTAACCAAATTGGTTCAATGTCTGAAAACTATGAATTCCCGTGAAGAGTAGCTTGGACAGCTAGGCATATTTAGCCTGGAGAAAAGAAGATTAAGAGAAAACATGATAGTCATATTGAAATATTGAAAGGATGCCATATTGAATATCGATGAAGCTTATATCTGTGGTTCCAAAGACTGGGACATGGAGCAATGGTTTCAAACTATAGGAGAAAGAGATTCCATTTAAACATTCCCTAAGAGTAAGAGTTGTTTGATAGTGGAAAATGGCCTTAGTGGTCTCCCCCAATTCTGATTTTATAATTCACTTGCTTTCTAGAAGCCCTCCAATGCATTTTTATTTTCTTTTGTTATATAGCCGAAGATAATCTCACAATGTGACTTGACTGCTTAATTATTCCAGTGTGCACTTTATGAAAACCACATGTCATGTTTTGCATTCTGCCTTGGCCCCAGTTATTTTTCTCAATATACAGCTTATAAATATTCTAGCAGGCTATTCTCAATTCTAAAAAAAAATCTAGCAGAAACAGTAAATGCTTATATCAAATGGAAGCTATCAAGGGACAGAGTAGTCTATACGGAGGTGATGATATATCAAGTTACAGGAGATAGAAGATACAGATGTTTACAAAGGGAGGGGAAAGAGGTGGAGGAGAAGAAAATAGATTTGCTCATGCTTATCTCATAACTTTCAACAGAAGACAGCCTTGAAGAAGTGGAATGGTAGAGGAGAGGCCCAGCATTCTCCTTTTCAAACCAGGGCTTGAAAAGTTATTTTTCAAAAGCAATAAGTTCCACCTACAGATCCAAAGCCCTTCTAAAGTTACCATTATAGTGATCTGATATGGTGATTTCAGCATTGTACTACAACTCTGAACACCTTAGTCAGGATTCCAGTTCAGCTTTATCCAATGATTCTTGCTGGCTTAGGATTTTGGGAAGTATCCTATGATGCTTTTGTGAGGCCCCCCTCGGGGGTGAAAAGGGTGGGGTAAAGCTATAGGAAATAAATAAATAATATAACTAGAAAAAAGATATTACGGTTTGGTGGCTGGAATGTTGCACTTGGACTCCGAGTGATCAGATTTCCAATCATCACTCAATTGGGGAAACCTACTGGGTGACCTTAGGCAACTCATAATCTCTCAGCCTCAAAAGAAGCCAAAGCCAAAACCTGTCTGAATAAATCTTGACTAGAAACCATTATAGGTTCACCTTAGGGTTACCATAAGTCAGAAATGTCTTGACAAGAAGAGGAGGAGAAAGAGGAGGAGGAGGAGGAAGAGAAACCACAATGACAATTACTACTAGTACAGAATGGCTGTAGACCAAAACATACCTAAGTATGGAAGCAAAATAAAAGGGCAATGAATGGCTGAATTGTTTATATTTGTCATTTATTGCAACAGTGTTCAGTCAGTATAAAAGCAACCAAGCAGTCAGTGTTTGCTATTATTGCAATTATTCATTTATGTCTTAGTGATTTTAAGAATTAATGGCCAGTTAACTAGTTATTTGTGGTGCATGAAGGCACATCTGAGCTTTAGAGGAGTTATGCAAAGTGCTGAATAACACTTTCAAGATGAATTATCTTGTCACATGGCCACCAGCATTGTTCTGCTTCATTGGGGTGTGTGGAGAATCCAGTGCCCCATGCCCCTCATTGTCCAGATCCGGATGAGGGTGATCAGATTGGAGGGGGGGGGGAAGCATAAGTGTGCATGGGGGGAAGCATGAAGGTGCATGAGCTTCCCCCCATGGATTCTATGGCAACACGGGAGCCCTCTCATGTTGCCCTGGTGGTGGCATGCACCAGCTCCACCCTCCTTCACCCACAGAGCCATGACAGTGTCATCTGATGGGAGCCAGCTGGCTCTGTGAGTGACCTGGGCTAAAATTGACCTTTTGTGATGAGATTGTTGGTCTCAAACCTAGGGTGACATTAATATCTCACTGAGATAGAAGCTACCATCTGCCACAGATTTGCTTTAATCATTGTTGTGGGCTTTGCTTTCAAGTTGTTTTCAACTTATGACAACCCTAAATCATATTTATCTTGGGGTTTCCTTGGAAGATTCATTCAGAAAGAGTTTGTCATTGCCTTCTTCTGAGGTTGAGAGAAGATCCACCTTCACCAGGCAACTGACCCAGGAGACACCAACCGATACTTCATTGCCTTCTCCCCAAATTGCAATGCTCACACTTCTCACACAAAGAGGCATTTTCTAGTTGAATAGCTCTTATTCCTGTAAGGTATTCTCATTTAGCAGATATTCTTCAGCATACCGTGCCAACCAAATACTCTAAAATGGCACCAAGTTATTTTAGGAGCCTATTTTATAAAGGGTATTGATTGGACAAACAAGCCACAAAGCAGATTATTTGTACTCACTTCTGGTACCTGAGGAAGAAGGGTCATTTGTTTAGAGAACACAAATATCTGCATCACTGCCAGAATTTGGGGGAAAATATCTTTTTAGCTACCTTGATCAATGGTAAAGCAATTACTGCTACATTCCATAGTAATGGACTGAGACATATCCATGACATGAACATAACTCATGCTGGTCTTATATCTGCTCCCAGAATGTATACTTTTATACTTGTAGAAACTGTAGCTTTTTTATTTATTATCAAAGAAAATCAAATAAATATGTCTAAATACCATTGACATACAGAACTGAGTGATTGACAGCATTTTGTAGCATGGTCCAATATTAGGAAATTCACTCTAAAATCCACATTCCTTTCTCTATATTTATTCACCTATATTGTATTAATCATGAATATTTTCTCTTTCTAAATAGGATAAAACTATGGTTAGCAAAGCAAAATTAACCAAAATTAAAAGGTGCATAAGAGAATGCCAGAAAACATAAATCACAGAGATTGACCATTTGTGTTCATATAAGGTCTTATGGAATAGAGCAAGTCTTCATTAGAAAGGATCACTTCATGGAAGGAATTGCCAGTACCACCACTGTTGTGTCAACACTGTCAGGGATTTTCTCAAGCATAGCAGTGAGCCATGGCAGTTAAAATTGTGTCAAACTGCATTCATTCTACAATTCAAATGAAGCCACAGACAGTAAGAACTAGAAAAATGGAAACCTCTAAATCAGTGGTTCCCAACCTTTTTTTTTTTTACCAGGGCCCACTTTGGCCGAGGTCCACTTTGACTGGGGACTACTTTGATCAAGGACCAACCTCCAACATTAGTACCAAAAGGGGCAGAGCTGGTTAGCTCTGTAGAAAGGAGTGAAAATAAAATAAAAAAGAAGAGGTTCATGGATTGGATTTTTGTTTTCATAACCCACATGGTGAGAACCACTGCTCTAAATAGTATCTTGATGAGTCACTGAAGAACAAAGTCTATTTTAAGTCATATAAATAGTAGTTTGCACTAGTCAATATTCAGGCCATCTTTTCTTCTTCTTTTTTTAGAAAGAAAAGTATCTGTGCATTTGACTATACTACACAATCTAGTTACAATCCATGCCAAGGTATGATTTTAAAGTTCTCTATGAAAACTGTCAAGGAGTTGTGTGTGAACTTGATAAGTATCCACCTTACAGAATTTGCTTTTCCCTTCCTGCATGCTGAGAGGGGAGAGCTATTTGTCACCCCAATGAAGTGAAGAGAAATGGTTGAGAAATAGTCCCTACCAGGAATAGTTGTAAGTGGACAGAATACTGTACTAAAGGCTCTTTTTAGCTCCAGCACTGAAGCTGTGTCTGCCCTTCCCACCCCATAACAGGAATCACTATGGGGTCGGGTAGGAATTAGTGTCCTCTTTAATATGTTTTTTTTGGTCTACCCTACACTGTTGAGATTCTGGGTAATTCGCATCAGGTGGAGCCATAAATGCACTGGGATTGTGGCGCAGCTGGCTGAGTGTCAGCTGCATTAAGATCACTCTGACCAAAAGGCCATGAGTTCGAAGCCAGCCCGGGTTGGAGTGGGTTTCCAACCAATTGTGTGTAGCCTGTTGTTGACCTTTGCAACCCGAAAGACAGTTGCATCTGTCAAGTAGGAAAATTAGGTACCACCTTAAAGTGTGGGGAGGCTAAATTAACTGATTAATGAGGCCATAAAGAAGACTCCAGCAAAGCATTCCAGCAGGGAAGCATGCGGGGAATGCGGAAGTGCTTCATCAGCGTCGCAGATGGACGATGAAAGCGACAGGTCCCCTGGCGGCCAGAAAAGGTTAAATAGCCTCTGTGTATGTCTGTATATGTTTGTATGTCAAAATTTGGCATTGAATGGCTTCCTCAGAAAAGTTTTGTCATTCCCTTCCTCTAAGGTTAAGAGACTGTGATTTGCCCAATGGGTTTCCATGGTCAAGGGAGGATTCAAAATCCCTGGTCTCTGTAGTCATAAACCAGTAATCAAACAATTATACCCTGCAAGCTAGAGATTGTCCCATAGTTTATAAGATAAAGATATAAACAGTCAGATTCCTTAAAATGATGCCATGAGCAGTTAATGTGGTATTGATCTGAAATTTCATAGTGTAGATACATCCTGGACCATAGAGGCAAGAAGACCAATTTAGTCTGATCCATATGGCAAAGAGAGTGTTATATCCATCAAACTCCTGGGAATCAACCAATTCATTTGAAGCCAAGGTGTGCTATGAGCAGGGAGCAGGTGCATTACAGAAATGTACTTGCTGAGTACATCACTCTAAAAGGGAACAGGGGAGCCAAGTCATTTGCTGTAGGGAAGGCAAACCAACTAACCAATAACCCATTTCTCCAATCCAAAAGTCACTGTGCCATGGGAGGAAATTTCTTCCTGATCCCTCCAATAATACTGTGAGCTAGAGACCCTAAGCATGAGCCAAGCCTGTTCACTGGATCTTCCAGCAATGTCACGGAAATATGAATAAATTGTGCAGCTGCATTGTTCTCCTAAAGCCTGTGGCCAACCACTTTCCCATTCCAGCTGGGCTCCTTCCTGAATATTACCACATTGTTTTTAATTTGGCTTCATGCGGTTCCATCTCACTATGTACCTGCATCCACTTCTACTATTAAAAAGTAAACTTACTGTAAAAATCAGCCAATAGACTAAAAAGAAATCAAGGAACGGTACCTCCCCCCCCCCCCAATCTATACTTTCGTTTATAGTCATCTCCTAAATCTCACCCCACATCCAGCCACCAAAGAAAATAAAGGTAATATGAACCATCAGACCAAATAAACCTTTACATCTCAGTTTGTGTGGTACAGCTGGCTTAAGTCAACTTGTTCAGGATGCATAAAACCTCTGATATATAAAAACTTTTTTTCGTGTCCTGTAATTCAACTTTCCCACTCCCATAAACAAATATATCCTTCACTTACTACAAAATTACTTTTCAGAAGCTTACTGTTTTATTTATTAGGTTTCACTGAATTTTGTTTTTGCGTCCTGCAAGCAATTTCAAATGTTAATAAAAAATTCTGCTCAAGAAGGGTTCTAGTTATCAGTTTTCATCCTTGGAAACTTTTTTTGCCCTTCTTATACATACTCCATGTGTATTCTGAAATAAACTCCCTTTTCTCCATAATGCCAATTGTACCATAGGTAGTTAATAGATTTTTCACCTGCTACATTACATATATGTTTCCGTCCTGAATTAGTTGAAGAAAAGATGAGCAACAGGAAACTTGAACTATATATACAAAATTATATCAGAAAATTAGAATCCAGGCTGTTCCTAAAAAGTGAATGCTGGGGGATTCAAACATAGTTTAATTGTGGAACTCATTACCACAAGATGTTTGGATAGCTCCAAAAAAAGTCTAGAACAATTCATGGACCATCAGTAGCTACCAATAACAACAATATTGTTTTCTTATAATCTTGAACCCTATTTTGCTTACCAGAAATGAACAATGCCTTTCACCTCTGATGAAAGAGTACCACAGAATTGCTCTGGATGGTGTAGAAAATGTCCAGAGAAGAGTTCCATCTAGCCTCCAGCATGAAATATGGTCAACTTTCAACAGAAATCAACCAGAATGGTAAAGGATCTAGAGTGGTGGTTCTCAACCTGTGAGTCCCCAGGTGTTTTGGCTGACAACTCCCAGAAATCCCAGCCAGTTTACCAGCTGTTAGGATTTCTGGGAGTTGAAAGCCAAAACATCTGGTTGAGAACCACTGATCTAGAGGAGTGGTTTACAGAAGGGAGTGTTAAAAAGTGACATGATAGCCATCTTTAAATATCTGAAAGGATGTCATACTGAAGATGAAGCAATCTTGCTAGCTGTTGCTCCAGAGATTAGGACACAAAGCAATGGATTTAAATAAAAAGAAAAGAGATCCCACCCAAAGATTAGGAAGACATTTCTGATGGTAAGAGCTGTTTGACAAGGGAATACACTCTCTTGGAATGTAGTGGAGTCATCTTCTTTGGAGATTTTTAAACAGAGACTGGATGAGTTGTTGTAGGTTTTTTCAGGCTATATGAAGGCATTCTCTCCTGACGTTTTGACTGCATCTGTGGCAAGCATCCTCACAACCTCTGAGGATGCTTGCCACAGATGCAGGCGAAACATCAGGAGAGACTGCCTCTAGAACATGGCCATATAGCCTGAAAAAACCTACAACAACCCAGTGATTCCAGCCATGAAAGCCTTCAACAATACAGAGCCTGGATGGCTGTTGGGATTATCCTTGTGGTCTCTTCCAATTCTGTGATTTCATGATTCTATGACCTACTATTCCTGTGATAAATAATATGAATCATTCTTAAAGTTGTCTACTTCTGTGTAAGAGAGCAAGTAGAAAACTAACAAGAAGATGGAGTAGGGTGGCATGCTGAAATATAGCTCCATTGCGATTTGAATTCTTTCCTCCTGTCCTCCCGTTCAACTTCAGGAATTGTAAGTGATACCACCCGAGATTCCATTAAACCAACTTGCATATTTGGAGATGAGCAGCAGTGGTCTCAGAGACAGTTTATACTTACAAATCTCTGGCTTATCCAACCCTCTACACCTCACAAACTGCCTCACACCACAGAACATGTGCTTTAGGAGAGGGCAGAAAGATGGATAGGGAAACTGTAAAAAGACAATTTAAACCTGTAAAAAGACAATTTACTTCCGTGGGCCTCAGATGGGCATTCGGACTTACTCATCCACCATCTTTCCCAAACCACAGGGGTATTTTGAAAATCAAACACAGAAACATTAAAATGCATCAGAAACAGATAATGTACATTGTTTTCTCCTCCATTTTACTCTCTTTTAAATAAGGAATACTGATGCACACTTACAAGACCCCAGAGATTTACTAGTAATGGAATTGAATACTAAGGTAGGAAAGGCCTTATAATATACATCTCCAGAAAAGGTTCAAGAAATTGATGGAAATTTTCCTTTTTGTTATGATGACCTATAACTTGTAATGATATGTGAATGGCTGCAGAGTACCAGTATATCATGTAAGCACTATTAGTACTCAAGAGATGGTTTTTAAGCAACTGATTTTAAAGTGGATATATGTGATTTCCATGTTTGTATATATTTATGGTTTTATGTCCCAGCATTGAATGTTTTCCGTATATATGTTGTGCTCCACCCTGAGTCCCCTGCGGTGTTATATTTATCGTGTCAGTGCAACCAGTCGATTATATTACATTTCTAACAGAACAAAGCAAAAAACCAAACAAACAAAAAAACAGAAAAATACAACATTTGTGAGTTTGGTAGTTTATTAAATGTCCTTTGACCGGTATCTGGCCATTTGGAGTGCTTCTGGTGTTGCTGCAAGAAGATCCTCCATTGTGCATGTGGCAGGGCTCAGGTTGCATTGCAGCAGGTGGTCAGTGGTTTGCTCTTCTCCACACTCGCATGTTGAGGATTCCATTTTGTAGCCCCATTTCTGAAGGTTGGCTCTGCATCTCGTGGTGCCAGAGCGCAGTCTGTTCAGCGCCTTCCAAGTCGCCCAGTCCTCTGTGTGCCCAGGGGGGAGTCTCTCATTTGGTATCAGCCACTGGTTGAGGTTCTGCGTTTGAGCCTGCCACTTTTGGACTCTCACTTGCTGAGGTGTTCCAGCAAGTGTCTCTGTAGATCTTAGAAAACTATTTCTATTTAAGTCATTGACGTGCTGGCTGATACCCAAACAGGGGATGAGCTGGAGATATCTCTGCCTTGGTCCTTTCACTATTGGCTGCTACTTCCCAGCGGATGTCAGGTGGTGCAATACCGGCTAAGCAGTGTATTTTCTCCAGTGGTGTAGGGCGCAGGCACCCCGTAATAATGCGGCATGTCTCATTAAGAGCCACATCCACTGTTTTAGTGTGGTGAGATGTGTTCCACACTGGGCATGCATACTCAGCAGCAGAGTAGCACAGCGCAAGGGCAGATGTCTTCACTGTATCCGGTTGTGATCCCCAGGTTGTGCCAGTCAGCTTTCGTATGATATTGTTTCTAGCATCCACTTTTTGCTTGATGTTCAGGCAGTGCTTCTTGCAGTCTTCTTAACATAGGAGTAGATGAAGTCTGGTTTCCCTAGGTATTGCTGGACAACAATATCCACCAGTCCAAGTCGGCATAGTCCATGGTGAGAAATGGTGGGAGCTGTAGTCCAACTACATTGTGAGGGGTGTGTATTCCCCACCATAGACTAGCAGAAGTAACTGAGTTCAGATGAAGCAGTAGAATGGATTAGAATGTCATTTTATTCGATTTTGTTAATTGACAATATTGCAAAATTTGCACGTTCTGTTGTAAGAATTCAGTGGGGAAAAGTTGCTTTTAAAAAAATCAAGGTTCATATCTAGACCTATGGAACATCTACATTGTAGTATTCATGCAGTTGCAGACATTGTAACTGCAATTGTTCAATGCCATTGATATGTGATTTCAAATCCACTAAATCACAGAATTGAGTTCTCACTGTGCCTAGGCTCCAGTCTAAAATAAGACATAGCTGGATGAAGGCAAGGATCAGAGGCTTTATACACTTTGGCCAAAAATTGATGTTGGAGAGTCTGAGCTCTCAAATCAGAAATAAGGCAATGAATACACATAGAAACATTTATAGAGCCTTGATAGCTATTCGAACAATGGACTTTTGCCACTCTGGGTATTGGTTGGTGCACATTGCAATCTGTGGGCTGATTGGTTGAAGTGTAACATCTATGACTGCAGCTGATTGGCTCCCTGGTCTGGCAGGAACTTTTATAAACTGTTAATGTTTGATTTGAAGCTTGTGGCTGTTTCTTGAGTCCTCCTTTTTCTGGAAGTTGAGGGAAAGGAATGTGGACAGAGTTTAGGATCAATGGGTATTGGTTTTAACTCTGCTAGCCAGGGTTTGAGAATGGGTCTGAGTTGGGGAAACAATAGATGTTGACAAACCTGGATGGGACCTCAGGGAGAAACTGGGTGACCCTGTGACCTTTCAACCTGGCCAGAGATTTATTCATTGTGAGGTGGAAGGTTAATTGTTGGCCAGATGTGGTGGGTATTGGGTGGTTGTGTCAATTGTCAAGAGGAATGAGGAGATTAGCCCTGTGCCCTCTCCATTGGGTGCTTGTGCAATTCTGTCTGTAGGTGAAAGTTCATCTCTGGATGTCAGCCAGTGGGACCCTTCAGGGTACATCCTTTGCCATGGATTTTGGGAAATTTCAGGGTCCCGGATTTTAATAACACCACAAAATCCTAGATGTAGTAGCTTGGTGAAACATAAATAGTCTTTAGCAGAGAGAGCCAAAGACCTTGTCAACCTACAACTTCCATAATTCCATAGAATTGAGCCATGGCAGATAAAATGGTGTCAATTAAATTCATTCCACAAGGTAATTCCAGTTTAGCATTTTGACTTCCTGTTTCATTCATACCCCTTGATATACATTTACCAATATTTTCTGAATTTGGGTAGAAGTTCTTCCAGCCCTTGTCTGAAGGCACCTAATGGATTCACCCATCTTAGCGCTGGGATTTACTCTTTCTTACTAAACTCTTTAAGATCCATATTTAAATCAGTGTGGATTCGGCCATATTTGAAGTGCATATGTTAATTAGAGTATCACATCAGAATAAAATGTGCATCCAGTTATATTGGTGATGGCAGACCTCAGAATAATACCACCTACTCAGTCTAGTCCTTGAAATATTCTGAGAAGGAAAGCATGAGGGAGTCTTTCTTGTGGAGCAAAGAATGTTTTCCTGAGTTTGGAATGCCTCTGTATCTTTTAGTGTCATTCCTGTCTTTTACTTGAACAGGGGTCCTAGTTTAGGTCTATCACAAGGAATGGTAGGAACTACAGTGCAACTCAGTGGCCCCATTACAGTTGGTGTCAGCCAGTAAGGTAACTCCTATCATACCATACAGCAATATTATTGCTAAAATACCAGAAAATGTAACAAAATTGGGGACTATAAAAAAATCAGCAGCAACCTAAACAACAGTGCATGCCTATAGTGTTTTCTGACAAAGTCATGAAATTCAAAATGTCACTGTATTGTCGAAGGCTTTCATGGCCGGAATCACTGGGTTGTTGTAGGTTTTTCCGGGCTATATGGCCATGTTCTAGAGGCATTTTCTCCTGATGTTTCGCCTGCATCTACCCAGAGGAAAAGCGTTCTTGCCATACATTAAGGGAACCACTGACCACATAGGGAAGCTGATGAGGAAACACAACATACAAACCACCTACAGACCCACCAATAAAATCCAACAAATGCTACATTTAGCAAAGGACAAGAGGGATCCTCTCACCTCTGCAGGAGTCTACCGGATACCATGCAGCTGTGGACAAGTCTACATAGGGACCACCAAACACAGCATTGCCCAAACACGAATCAAAGAACATGAAAGGCACTGCAGACTACTTCAACCAGAGAAGTCAGCCATAGCAGAGCACCTGATGAACCAACGTGGAGACAGCATATTATTTGAGAACACAGAAATGCTGGACCACTCTCACAACCACCATGTCAGAGTACACAGAGAAGCCACTGAAATCCACAAGCATGTGGACAATTTCAACAGAAAGGAAGAAACCATGAAAATGAACAAAATCTGGCTACCAGTATTAAAAAACTCAAAAATTACAACAGCAAAACAACAGAGAGTAAACAATCAGGCACATCAAATCACTCTCAACAAAAGATCCCCCCCCCCCCAGGCACTTCCAATCCATTAAATGCTAATCAAGGTGGTCAGTTGAAACATTCACACCTAGCTCCAGCAGACAAAAGTCCTTTGTCGCACCCTGGTCATTCCACAGATATATAAACCCATTTTCCTACTTCCAACAGACCTCACTACCTCTGAGGATGCTTGCCATAGATGCAGGTGAAACGTCAGGAGAAAATGCCTCTAGACCATGGCCATATAGCCCAGAAAAACCTACAACAACCCAAAATGTCACTGTAGACAGCTCTTATTGGAACTCACGTGCAATATTAGAAGGTTAAAAAAAATCACATAGCACATGGTTTTAGCCCTATAAATATATTGATGAAATTACATATAAGGCGGGCTTACAAAAAATGTTTTTGTGATTATATCTATCTACAGGGATTTGTTTTTATTTCATAAAAAAGGCTTGCTGCTGAAACATTGCAGAAAACAATCATTTAGCTGTCATTTGCTCCGATGATGTCACTGGATGCCACCTGCATCCCTTGCACCCTGCTAGTAACACCACTGGTCCAACAACATAGAAAGGACTTAATAATTTCCACTCCCTTTTTTAAGACAACTCACTCATGCAGAGGATGAATCTATCAGATCCAAAGATGAACACACCAAAGATAACACACTGAAATGGAGGAAGTATGTATTTTAGTTCAGAGCTCTTTGAAAGCCCTGCGAGAACACTGCTACTATCAAAGATTTATACTTTCTGAAAAGATAAAATGCTAAGGTCACTCTGAAAGGCTGGCCTTTTAACCTTTGTTAGAAAGGAACACGAGAAAGCGGAGAAACACAAGAAAGAGGTTGCAGCAGTCAGTAAAATGCTTTATTTTTTCTTTTCATACTCCATTGATATCTGCTTTATAAATTATAATCAAACACCCTAGGACTTTCTCCCCATTCAAAATAAGCCAAGCTAAAACAAAATTAGTGGG
Source organism: Anolis sagrei (assembly GCF_037176765.1). NCBI lineage: Eukaryota > Metazoa > Chordata > Lepidosauria > Squamata > Anolidae > Anolis > Anolis sagrei. The sequence goes on from NC_090023.1 coordinate 17,126,371, forward strand.
GAAAATGTTCATAGATGAATAGCAGTACTATGAGCTCTTCGCGTCTACTATGGCTTGGTTCCAGAGTTCCTGTGGATACCAAAATCCATGGATACTCAAGACCTATGATATAAAATGACATAATAAAACAACTCAAACAAGTGCTGGAGAGCATCTGAAGATACATGAAATACTCATCTGCAAAGTGCATGTGGCAACATCAACAGTTGCTTTGGAGATTTTCTTCCCCAAATATCTTCAAGTCATGGTTCGTTGAACTCATGGATGCAGAACCCACAGATATGGAGGACTAGCAGGATTTCTCAGTAACCCACAGTTTGATCTTTGTAATCCAAGAACCTAAGTCCCACTGCTTTCCATGGGTCTTACTTCAATGTAAATGTGCTTTACATTGTTATATTAGGGACAGAATAGAGTTGGAAGTGCTCCAAGGATCATTGACACTAGAACAGTGTTCATTTTAAAGTGGTAGATTCTAAACAGAGATTAGATGAACATCTCTTAGATCTGCTTTGAACTGGATTATATGAATCTACACTGCCAGATAATCTGAGATCAGATCCTAGGATATAGAGTAGTGAACATCCAGCCTCAGTGGTGCTTCCTTTTTGAATCTCTTCCAAGTCACCGGTACATACATGGATTTGTTTTGTCTGGAGATACCCCAATGAGAAGAATCCTGGATTGATATGGCTTTTTACATTTCAGAGGTATTATACACAAAAGTTGCAAATGATTGATTTACTTTGTATCTAGCATTTTCTGTAACAAAAATAAAATTTATGTACAGAAATGATTTCTATGCAGGTTGTTAACTGGGGCTCCTTACAGGGAGCGGTCAACCCTCCTGTTCGAGGAGCTCCACTGGCTGCCATTCATCTACCCGACCCAATTCAAGGTGCAGGTCCTTACCTACAAAGCCCTGAACAGTTTGGGACCCGCCTACCTGTGTGACTGCATCTCTGTATATGAACCCACACAATCTCTTCGTTCATCTGGAGAGGCCCTGCTCTTGATCCCAGCAGCATAGCAGGCGCGATTGGTGAGGACGAGAGAGAGGGCCTTTTCGGTGTTGGCCCCTTGACTCTGGAACTCACTCCCTAAGGACATCAGGCAGGCCCCAACCCTGGCAGTCTTTAGGAGGAGCTTGAAGACATGGTTGTTCCAGTGTGCCTTCCCGGAATAATGATCCCATAGCACTTTGTCCTCCAAAGCACTTTACACTTTTAGGTCTGCTTGTATGTCCTTCCACAAATGCCACTATCACCTTTTTGTCTATGCTCCAGCATTATTTCCAATTTAAATTTTACATTTGGCCTTCCCACAGTTTTAATTGTATGTTGTCTTATTGATAATGTTGTATGTTATTGTCTATGGTTTTTATTTTAATTGCTTGTATTGCTGTGATTATTGCTTGTATTGTTGTGTTTGGGCTCGGCCTCATGTAAGCCACACCAAGTCCCTTGGGGACATGGTAGCAGGGTACAAATAAAGTGTTATTATAATATTATTATTATGCAGAAAATTATGTTATCTGCATAGAAAATATTATTAGGGACACGAATGAATCCAAAAATTGGATGTTTTGATCCAAATATTGTTTTATTCAGCATTCCTGGATGTTTTTATTTATTTATTGAATTTAGATTCAGTCTTTCTCTGAAAATGAGATCCTAAATGACATCACTAGGCTTTGAGAATTGTGTTCTAAAACTGATGAAATGGTTACTTCCTTCAAGAAAAAAAATAGTGAAGAATGACATCTCTAATCCACCTCTGTGGGTTTGTGATTTCACAACTGCCTAGGCACAGTAGAGAAGGGCCTGATTCCTGTTGCTACAAAATATATTGCTCACAGTGGAGGGAATGAGATCTTGGTTTAGTCTGTCTGCTCTAAATGAGCTGAGAAGTTGAGTGTGACGACTGTTAGCATGTTGATGTTTCTGCCAAGTGAAGAACATGTGGACGTTGGGACACCTGTGAAAAGGGATGGCATCTGATAATAAAGTGTTCAAGGGGAAAATTGCAGCCAAGTTTCAGGTTGTCACCACCCCCTGTCCTAACATCATATTCTGTTTCCAAACCACAGTCCACACCAATAGGAGAGCTATCGTTGCATTTTTAATTTTCAAAACTGAGGCAAAATGCAAAGAAACTGCTGTAGCAATTCCTTTAAGGTTGCATCATGGTAGCATGATACAATTTTAACTGACATGGAAATTGTCCCTGGAAGCTTTAGATTTGTAGTTTGAGATACCAGAGCACTCTGACTGAAATTACTAAATACCTTGTAAAACTACAACTCCCATGATTCTATACCATTGCACCATGGCAGTTAAAGTGGTGTCAAACTGCATGAATTCTACAGTGTAGATATACCCCAAATCTCCACACACATGTTATCGGAGTGCATGGGACTGTGATATAAGTATATGTACTGTCAAGATCACTTCATCTATGCCATAGATGAAACGTTATACTGCCAAAAAGTGAGGGAACATAACAGTTTTTTTACGGAATGTTGGAGCAAATTTGCAAACATCAATAAAATAAAACATGGAAGAATCTTTCTGTAAATATTGATAAATTATGGATATGTACCAGAGAAGAAAAGATACTGTTTTTTTTGGAGGTTTTCCTAAGAAAACAAACTATTTCTTTTTATATTGTTTTTTCATTATATCGGTGGATCCTGGTAATACAAAGTAGGGGAAGATGTATATCAGATGAAGACTACAAATCAAAAATCTTGGTCCAATTTCAGAATCAATTTTCAATTTTTCCTGCAAAATTGTTTATAATAGTACTTCAGATTAAAAAGCAACAGCAGCAAAACCAAGACAGATGAAGCCAGAAAGATATCTCCAATTTTGAAACTTTTCCCAACTTCCAGATGTGCCACTAAAAGTTTACGACCTGTACTCACATCTTATTAAAGATTGTGGTTAGTGAGTTGAGATCTCATGTCTGTTCAGTCAAAATGCAGACTTTCGGCAGTGTCGCAACATATACTGTTTCAGCAGGTGTTCATTGCAAATTGGCCACATTTTAATACTCCAACCAGGAGGTGGCAGCAAAAAATCTCCTGAAGCTGCTCTTGGTCTCTGCATGCAATCTTTCTCCAAATAGAATTGTACGCTACTTATTGTATCTCTTAATCTTCTTATTATTCACTGAGAAGTTTCAGTTGGGAAGAATAGATCCATTTATCCAATTGGATAAGATATCTAGTGCTGAGATTAATCAATTGGCTTTAAGCATTTGGCACAATAGTCATTTAACTCCCATAGACTTGTTTGAACTATAAATTCCATATTTATCTGTATAGAAATGTCCTGCTTTCATAACTAGGCACATCTCTATTCTGTACATCATTTTCATAGAATATGTTCTGATACATACAAACACATACATGGGATAAGTATATCCTTTTGCGAGGATGCCAAAACTTTAATAGATACTCTTATTTATGAGTACCTAAACTTGTTTCAAAAACTGACAGATATGATTACTCAAATGGGACAACAATCAGCACAAATTTCATTCAGCAATATTGACAAATGAAATAATTGCCAGTTATCCCTTTCTTTTAAATAAATACATAAATATTGAAACAATGTGCTAGAGAAAATCAGTAGAAGGCAGGAGACTACACTTCAATCTTCGATCAGATTAGATAGCTTTTAAATCAGTTCAAGATGAATTTGATTGTTTTCCAAATAGGGTTCCATGCTAAATCTTGGACAACTTGTATTCCAAATACAGGGTATTCTAATGATTTGCTGTTATTTTCCATCAAGCAATCTCAGATTTATGTTGATCCTATGGATGAGAGATTTCCAAGAGCCCCAGTTATGGCAAAAAAATTTGCTTAGGTTTTGCAAATGTGGGGTTGTGGCTTTTTTAATTGAGTCTATCCACCTATAGTGTTGCCTTCTTCTTTCCTACTATCTTTCATTTTGCCAAGCATTATCATCTTTTCAGTGAGTCACGCTATCTCACAATATGTCTGATATGGCAGTACATGGCATTCATTGACCTTGCAAAGGCATTCGACACAGTGAATCACAGCGCTCTCTGGACCATCCTCCAAAAAAATTGGGTGCCCTAACAAATTTGAGAACATCCTGCAGCTCCTCCATGATGGCAACAGTCTTGGACAGCAATGGCTCCCACAGTGACCCATTTAAGGTGGAATCAGGTGCCAAACAGGGATGTGTTATTGCCCCAACTTCACTCTCCATCTTCATCGCTATGATACTTCACCTTGTTGATGGGAAGCTTCCCACCGGAGTGGAAATAATCTATAGGACAGATGGCAAGCTGTTTAACCTCAGCAGACTGAAAGCCAAAACCAATGTTACAACAACATCTGTTATAGAACTCCAGTATGCTGATGACAATGTCATCTGTGTGCATTCAGAAGAAGATCTACAAGCCACTTTAAACACCTTCACAGAAGCATACAAGAAGCTTGGCCTGTCATTGAACGTCGAGAAAAGCAAAGTGCTGTTCCAGCAGTCATCAGCCAATGCCTCTCCAATGCCAGAGATACAGCTTGATGGTGTAACATTAGAAAATGTTGACCATTTCCACTACCTTGGCAGCCACCTCTCCACCAAAGTCAACATCGATACCGAAATACAACACCACCTGAGCTCTGCGAGTGCAGCATTTTTCTGAATGAAGCAGAGAGTGTTTGAGGACAGGGACATCCGTAGGGATACCAAGGTGCTTGTTTATAAAGCTATTGTCCTCTTTCTTGTGTTTCTCCGCTTTCTCGTGTTCCTTTCTAACAAAGGTTCCAGGAGTTGCATGTGACGTCTGTAGCAGGGTTGGGAGGACAATAGACACTGAGAACTGGGAAGCCCTGGCCCTTGAGCACTCCAGCTGGAGGTCAGCTGTGACCAGCAGTGCTGCAGAATTTGAAGAGGCACGAATGGAGGATGAAAGAGAGAAATGTGCCAAGAGGAAGGTGCATCAAGCCAACCCCAACCAAGACCTGGAAACCAATGCCCTCACTGCTGGAGAAGATGCAGGCTCCACAGTCACCTACGGATCCACAAGAATACTGATCCTGGAAGACTATCCTACTCAGCCAACGAGGGATCGCCCAAGTAAGTAAGTAAGTAAGTAAGTAAGTAAGTAAGTCATAGTATCTGCAGATTTTCCCTGACACCAGATTTTAAACTAGTTTATTCTGCTCCTGCCAACTTTCCTCTCTGTCCAGAAAATAAAACTGACTTTGGGAAATTTCCAAGGATTACAGAATTTAAACAAAAATATTGGGTGAGTACTTCAATTCTTAATTTTCTGCGTGGACACCCCCTGTGTTTTTAAATATCTGTTCATATACTAATCAAACAAATTAGATCTGAAAAATGAATTAAAAGTAAAGTTTTGCACATCCCAATTGGCTACCCTTCCTAATTTGGTGATTTTCGACCATTACATTTATAACTGAGCCAAGGTGGAGACATATTTAAGTCGAGTAAATCTTTTATAGTCAACAGTATTGTGTTTTAAAAGTTAGCTGTAAACTTCCATAACTTTTTCAGGAGTCATTCCGACTCTTGTAGCTAACAAATTACTATGACTCAAATTCATTTGTTCGTCCATATTAGAGTAGATCTACCAAATCAACAAGACCTTGCACTTAACAGACATTCCATTGATTCAAGGCATCTACCCTAGTTTGGACTAACAATTTGATTTAGGCCAGAAAATAAAGAGAAATAACATTTTCTCACTTCATGCATTTGAAATGGATGCCACTAAATCATTATTAAGTGTAGGCATAGACAGAACAAACAAAGAGACATTTATTTTATTCAAAGAACAAATTTATTAGTGATCGATAGGAATTTTGGGGAAAATAACTAAGTAAAATACCTTTCACCACTGACCTTAGTTATACTATATAAATTGTAGTTAGACTAGAGGAGATTTGAAAGTAAGAAGCCGTTAGCCTTAGATCATGGCAGACTCATCTAAAGGATTAAATCTCTGGTGCCATAAAAATAAGACTTCCACTGAATCAATAATCATCACTCTACCCCTATCTTCAAATAAGATCTGTATTGTTATTGGTATATATAAAAAAGGTGAGATATAATGCCATAAGAGAAATCATAGATTTTTTTTTCAAGAATTGAATTTGTATTAACACAAAACAACATTCTGAGATATCACATCTTGCTTGATTCAAAGATGGAATAGTAGAAACCATATATTATTATGATGGAGAACAGATATTGGAAAGTTATTATTCAACGTTCAAAAGACTCTCAGTTTTCAAAGCATCTAAACATCAGAAAACTTTGTGATAAGATTCAGCTGGCATGGATTGCTTTGGAAGGTGCATTGCCATACATATATAGCTGATAAGGGGAGATGCTGGGACCACACATGGTGGTGCATAACTGAGCTTGGGAGTTTTAGAAAATGATTACTATAATAAAAAGAAGTTTGTTTATTTGCAGAAAGCCTTGTATCTGATGGAAATTGTATGTGTGGGTTCAGTTGCAATTTAGATTAAGGAAGAGAGGCCCCAATGGCCTTATTATAAGAAGCCTACTGAAGATAGGAACGTTATCTCAGAGGCTGCTAAAAAACAAACTTAGAACTGAGTTAGTTTCACTCTTAGGACAAGTAAAAGAATAAAGAGGTGGATAGAGAAAGCAGAGAAAGTTTCCAAAAAGTATCAGCTTGCATCCTGGAGTTTGAAAGGGATGTTCCTGCTTCTTGGCAGGGGGTTGGACTGGATGGCCCACAAGGTCTCTTCCAAGTCTATGATTCTATGAGGTTACATTTGAGATAGATGAAGTGATTTAAGTTACTGAAGGAAACACCCCCCTATCATTGCTGTTCTTTCTGAAAACCTTTAAGTGTTGAGTGTTGTTGCATATTCAACAGAATCACTGGAAATCAAAGGTGGGTAGATGTGATGGGTCATTTTTCTCCTACAGCCCCCATTTAGGAGATGTCCCTAAGTCAATAATGTGTCAGTGGCTGAAATCCAGGGCTACTTTTATTTAATACTACACAGTTATAGCACTTTGACACTACCGTGGCTTTCCATCCATATCACTTTAGACTGAAGATTAAGGGTCATTTGCCATTTGACAGCTAATCTATATTCTGACTTGGGTGCCATCATCACCTTCTGTCCTCCTAAACATCCAATTCATGATGGTAGTGACAGGGACAGTTAACATCAACATCCCACTTCAGGATTCTTAAATATTGGATTCTCAGGATCCAGACTCTGTAAAAAGGACAGAAAGCCCTGGATTTTGTTTCTGATCTTTCCAATTTTATTTTGGAGATCCATACCTGCTTTGCATGTTCCAGAATATTTTCTGCCAGGTGCCGGTATAATCAGAGACATTTCATATCCATGTCACTTGCCAGGCTGGTTTATTTCAACTCAATATAAAACGAGAGACAACAAGAAAACAAAATCTGAGACTTTTCAATCAGTTTGGATGCACCCTTAGCTAGATGTCTCCATTCAGGATAGCACAGCGTTGTTGTAGGTTTTCTGGGCCATATATCCCGGAAAACCTACAACAACCCAGTCATTCCGGCCATGAAAGCCTTCGACAATACAGGATAGCACAGTTTGTAGAAATAATACAGGGATATTAAAGTAATGCATTATTTGATACTCATTACCGGTTAGACTTGCAACATGATGTGGTAATGTGAAGTATCCTACTTAAGAACACCGGGCTTCATGGTTTTCCCTTTTCTAGGGTACTCTATTCTTCCCAACCCCAGGTTGCAACTCCCAGTCAGGATTCTCCCATGCCCTCCAAATTTCATTTTTTGAATCAGCTTTCAAATGGTTCCAGTTTCCTCCTCCCCCTTCTCAACTTCATTTCTTCATTCTTGGTTTGCATCAATTGCTCCATTCAAAGTGCAGAATCTTGCCCTTCCCTGTAGACTCAGACAAAAGCAAACTGTTGAAGTCTCTCCTGCCTTGCATGTGATAATACTTTTTTCCCAATTTGACCACGATCCAATGTTGCCCTGGTTTTCATATGTAGATGTTGACAAATGACTTTATACAGAAAAATATACAGAAACAACAACCCAATAACTGCACTAGTGCTCCATATGCCAGAACTGACATTTTCACAAGCAGAAGTGGCTAAATAAGATTTTCAGGAAGTTAATTGTCATGGAAATGCTATTTTAATATATTGTGAAGGCATGTGGGAGCTAAGAGCCAGTATCACACTGTGTAGTTGTCACACATCAGAAAAATGCAGCTAGTATTTCTCAGCTTAGACAGTGAAGTTGAGAAAAATGATTATTTGGCCAGGATAACTTGTAAATGTGGCCCATGACTGAACCTCTTCCCCATACTTTCAACTTTTCCCCAGGTGAGGTTTGAAACACTGTCCTTGAAAATATCTTTGAACATGGGCTCAATAAGGTTGATGGAACATAGCAATGAAGCATGCTGACAGTAAGTGATCAATGATTGCTTTTTTATCGCTCTGAATCAAGAACTGAGCAACTACAGTGTTTTGGATCAAACCTAGTAGCTAGATCAGTGGGTGGTATCATCAGGCTTCTCAGTCGTTCCCATTCTGTGGTTAAAATGAAGACTGAGTGGCTATGGGGATTGTAATGAAGCAAGAAACATAGGAGCTTTGCTTGCTTTCCTAAGCAACATCACACTCTACTCAAAAACAATTTATGTCCTGTTTTTCTCCTGCATTTCATTCTGATCTCAATGTAAAAGTCACCTGTCTTCAACAGATACACAACCTCCATATTAAGATCCATTTCTTTGGAAATACTGTTGTTGTGTGCCATCAAATTGTTTCTGATTTATGATGAGCTTATTACATGGATTTCTGGGACTGGGAGTGTGTGACCTGTTCCAAGTCATTCATTGGGTTTCTATGGCTGACCAGGAAATTGGATCATGGTCTACAGATATTACCCCAGTACTCAAACTACTATACCATGCTGGCTTTTTGGTAATACACTGGATTAATTCCAGAATGAGAGACTTACTGTAGTGGTTTGAGCATTGGACTATTATTTTGGAGACCAAGGTTTGAATCTGGGCTCAGTCAAGGGAGCCCACAGAGTGACCTTGGTCAAATCCCAGTCTCTTGGCCTCAGAGAAAGGCAAAGGCAAACCCCTCTTGACAAATATTGTCAAGAAAATCAAGAGATAGTTTTGCTTTAGGGTTGCCATAGGTCAGAAGCAACCTGAAGCCACACAACAATAATTCCAGAATGACAACAGGGAAAGATGTGCAGGAGTAAAGTCAAAAACTGGTTCATAACAATGAGCAAAATAAGGTAGCCAGCCATTTCAAATGTCAGGGTTTCACGTATCTTGAACAGAACTACAGAAACACCACACCAGAGATCTAACAGTTGTTTTCAATTGAGAACATGGTCAGAGCAGTATCTTAAATTGACTGCAGCTAATTGACCTTGACTATGGGCCCATCCAGACAGGTGTATTGGACCTGTTGGGACTCACCCCCAGATAGTTCCAGGATGAACTGGAACTACCTGGAGGTGAGTCCCTATTTGCCACCACAAACCTTTTGGGCTTCTGAAGCCCAAAGGTCCAGGATGGCACCCAACCCTTACCCACCAGCCCCCAAAACAAACCTTAAAACTTTTAAAAACTTACTGGGCTGCCATTAAGGTGGTCCATGTATCTCCCTGGCACATAGTATTGACATACCGGGAGAAAGTGGGGGGGGGGGGAGCAGTTTTCCTCCTCATCTGCTGGTGCATCATTTCTAGGACACAAAGACAATCTTAATGACAGATCATTAAGTTTTGTAAAGTTTTAAGCATTGTTTTGGGGGGCTTTGGGGGGCTTTTAGAAATACCTTTCTGAAATATTTTCTGAAGGAGAGGAGGGGAGGAAAAAAAACAAGCTACAAAGGTGACTTTCCAAGCCCCCAAATATGCGCACACGCACTCCATAAACCCGTCCTGCACATTCCCAACTCCCAGTCAGTCCCACTAAATAAAAATAATTAAGAAAATAAAGGAGAATCAAAAAGGTTCAAGAGAGAGGCCAAGCCAGAAGCCAAGACAAAAAATATGTTGAAGCCAGGACGCAACTGTGATGGTGAATAGGGGAGGAGGAGCCATGATTGGCTGCCATGTGGTTCCATTATGGATGGGAATCCATGATAGCTGGGCCCTGGCCTAAATGAAAATGGCTAAAATGGATCTGCACACAAGCCTAATCATTCCTCGTACTCCTCTCCTAATCTCTAAGCTGCTGGAAAAATCAAGTCTTTCTCTGTTGTACGCTCTGCCTCTGAAGTTCCAAGCACCTTGACCTGGACAAAAATTTATCTCCCACATTTCCCTCAGCCTGCACTTCTGGCAAATTCTCATGAGAACTGATATCACTTTCTCTAGTCTCATAGGAACTGCCAGGAGATTCCAAAAAAACTCTCTCCAGACCACTTCTGTCCTCCTCTGGGTCCTCCGAATCTATCCCAGCACCCCCTTCCTCATCTTCTGATCACTCAGAATCTGACCAGGCTACAACACAGTGATTCCTTCACCAAGACAGATGGCAGATATCCCAGACATAGTTGTAATAGTCAACTTGTTAGGCTATTATATCCTTTTGGTGACAAGTCTCTCCATTCTTTGTTAGGCTGCTTCTTAGATAACAGACTGTCCATCCCATGCCCTATCCAAATCTTACCCACTTGGTAAATAGCTTCCAGAACCCCTGGCATAAATACCGGGAATCCGGTGTCACCACCATTACACAGTGACATGGTGAAGTAGGAGCTTCTGAAGAATGGGGAGGGGGGGGGGAGTATTGCCTGTACATTAACAGTAAATTTTAGGATCATATGGGCATGAAAACAATGAAAAGCAAGTGTTCTAACTCATCCAATATATATTTTCCAGTACTTCCATATTTAATCAGATTTTTGCATTGCCCTTGTGTTTTTCCTCCTCTCCATATTCTCTCTGACTAATCTGATGTGATAATTCAAAAAATTCACGAGAAACACTTAGAAATAATTAGAATTATTAACCTCCTTCTTTTCAAGGTTAAAAAGACTTTTTTTTGAAGAAAAATACCTCCACCCACTCAAGTTTCCATAGGGCAAGTTAACATGCTCTCTGACTCCTATGGAAGTTAACTACTTTGAAACTCATTATTCAACTCCAGGGCATACTCCTACTATGTCTGTCTGTCTAGCTGTCTGTCAATCTAACTAGAGTAACAAAAGGCTTATTTCATCATTCACCAATATCTGACACTGTCTTTCCAGAAGCTTGAGACAGGCAAACAATTAAAGCCTAAAATCATCAAGTAATACACATAAACCACACACAGATGGACCCAGAAATGAAAATGGCATCTCTATCTAAAGCACATTAGCTAATTGGTTGAGTCTCCTACCCAACCAAAGCAAAAAAAAGAAAAAAAAAGAAGTCTAAACTGCACCATCTCAGATCAGCCAGAAATCAGTTAAATCTATGCCGCAATACTATAATATTAATTACACAATAAACAAATCAATGAATATCTCTCCCCCCCTTCTCAATTATGGCATAAATTTGGGTAGTTTTTGACTTTAGTTATGTTACTTAATATTTTCTATATTATCATCCCCCACCTCATTGTATGGTGACTCTGGGCGCTAATCTGAAGCTGTCCAAAGTTCAAGCCAAACTGAAACCTATGGCAGATTCATCAATTCAATGACAGGGATGCCCTCAGACATATATATATATATATATATATATATATATATATATATATATAAAAGCAGTTCTCTGTCATGCGTTGCTGTGGCCCAGTCTGGTGATCTGGAAAATAAAGTAATTAGAAAGTGCTGGTTTCTAATATATGTAATGTCTTTATGCTTGGGCTGGATGGCTCTCTGTCAGGAGGGCTTTGATTATGTTTTCTTGCCCTGGTGAAAGGAGTTGGACTGGATGGCCTTAAGTATTTTCTGTTGGTCATGGGGGTTCTGTGTGGGAGGTCTGCCCCAGTTCTGTCATTCGTGGGGTTCATTCAGAATGGTCTTTGATCGTAGGTGAACTATAAATCCCAGTAACTACAACTCCCAAATGCCAAGGTCTATTTCCTCCAAACTCCATCTGTGTTCACATTTGGGTATACGGAATATTCGTGACAAGTTTGGTCGAGATCCATCATTGTTTGAGTCCACAGTGCTCTCTGGATGTAGGTGAACTACAACTCCCAAAGTTAAGGTCAAGGCCCACCAAATGCTGCTAGTATTTTCTGTTGGTCATGGGAGGCCTGTGTGCCAAGTTCGGTTCAATTCCATCATTGGTGGAGTTCAGAATGCTCTTTGATTATAGGTGAACTATAAATCCCAACTCCCAAATGGCAAAATCATAATTTTTTTGAGTGATGGTCACTCCTTGTGTTGTGAGATGTTTTGTTGCCAAATTTGGTGTGATTTCGTTCATTGGTTCCTTTGTTTTTAAGGTACTCTTTATGCACAGAGCATATATATATATATATATATATATATATATATATATATATGCTCTGTGCATAATGAGTACCTTAAAAACAAAGGAAAAGTATTACATACATACATACATATTTGGTGCTTTAGTAGACTCCCATGTTATGTATATTTAGCTGGGATAAACCTTACTGAATATCATGGGACTTACTTCTGAGTAGGGATATATTATGTTTTACTATTCCAGAAGCCAACTTCATAAGGCATTTCCAACCTAAAAGAGATAATGGGAACAGATAACAAAACAGCAACAAAGACAAAGTGGGGAGGGAGAGCAATTTGCCTCCTGCCCCAAATCAGAAGGTGGGATGGTTACATCGAACCATCCAGAAAGGGGATGTGGCTAGCCATTAGGTAGCCAGCCTCCTCATTCCGGCTTTAACCATCGACTCGCCACTCCCGCCCATTAACTGTATAGCTACGTTGGCTTTTCCATCAATTCCAACACATAGTTTAGTGATAGGAAAAGTTAAATAGGTAACATTTAATAAACATTGCCCAAATTTTAATCCAATTTACACGTGTCTTGCCTCTTCATTCAGGGGTGGGCAGGCAAAAGGCTACATAAGTCAAAATGCTAGATAAAAATTATAATTGTATATTGTAAATGTGGGTTCACCTAGGGTGCACCTACACTGTAGAATCTGTGCAGTTTGACAATGCTTCAACTGCCATGGTTCAATGAGATAGAATCATTGGAGCTGTAATTCGCTAAGGCACCAGAACTATATGTTAGAGAGAGCCAAAGAGTTTGTATTTTCCTGTTGTACAATAGGAAATACAAAGGAGTTGTTTCCACAAATTCAATAAATGTAGTGACATCAATTCTTCACTAATATTCTTCTAGAAACAAGCAATTAGTAATTTTAGCTATTTTATTTTAAGATATTAAAAAAACATACTGTTTTCAAACCCCTTTCATAAATTAGAATTTATTTTATACTGTACAAAATTCATACTTGGATGTTTTGCACAGAAAACAGTTTTGCACAGAAAATAGCATTTTCTGTGCAGAAAAAAAGATCCATAGAATAAGCTCCAAACTGTTGTTGTTCTGGGATTCTTCTTACCGGGGTTTCTTCACACACAAACACAAAAGTCTTCAGAACATCAAGTGGCAACTTCTGAGTCAAATACCTTTGGGCTAATATTTGGCTCAACCTACAAAAGCTTGCCATTGGGTTATTTTCAACAGGAAGGAATATCACTTCCCATCAAGCTTGTTTGAGTCCTATGATCTTTCTTTCTAAGGACTAAAGTTATCCTTAATTAAGTTACAGTCATAATGTAATATACTTATCTCTTTGCAACTGGAAAAAGAAATTAACCACAAGTGATTGATTATCTGTAAGTAGCTACTTACAAGCTCCAGGTGGAGGAAGAGATAAACCATTGTTTCTTCCCTATTATAGCAGGGGTCAGGAGAACTGAAAATTATATTTCTTTTCCACTCCACCAATACTGCTGTTTCAGTTGCATTCCTCCTACCCTGTGGCTGCTTCTCAAACATTAACATAAGCAATCATACTTCTTTTGAATAACGTGAGTAGTTTGGAAGTAATGAGTGCCAAAGAGAGAGCCAACGTTGATAAAGATATTCAAGCTGCAGAGTTTAAGACTTATGAAAACCTCAGGAAGATAGATTATTCATAACTTGTGAGGCTCTGACTATAAAATACAGGAAGGCATAAATATAACTTTGATCTTTCTAGAAGATACAGTTGTGAGCAGAAAGATAATTACCGCAATTTACTCTATTGATCTATGTTATTCTGTGCTTAGTTTCCCTTGTGCATGCACAAAGAGAAAGAAAAGTTTGGAATCTAAACTAGAACGTTTGTTAGACATTATGACATTGCTAGTTATCCATATTTTTCCCCAAAGGATAAATGTGCAATCCATAGCCTTCTGGCTATGAGATGTCTCTGGTGGTTTGCCTTTGAAAGGACGAGTCTGGAAGAAATTTGCTTTGACAGATCTAAACTGAATCATGCATCATGTAGCGACAAGCTTTGGCCATGAAGCGTAAATAAGATCTAGACAGATCCACGTGGATAATAAGATGCCCCTGTGAACAAGAGAAAGGTAAAAATACAAGCCAAAGATTCCCTAAGCTGAATTTCATGTTTCTTTCTAGTCTTTGATGAAGGGGCCAACCCAAGACATTTTGTGGTCTGAGGCAGATTGACACATAGTACCTGCACCCATAAAATCAAGGTGTGCAGTACCTAAAAGCAAATTATGTTGACACACTAGGTAGAAGTTCATGCAAACTCTTCTCTATATGTTTGGCAGTCAACATAAATTGAATAAATGAAAAAGCTACAATGACACAGAACAAACCAATAGTTCAATAGATTGTCATTTCAGTGCAAGACCCATTCCCGCAGCTTCATCAAATTTCTTGGGTAAAATTGATACGTCTCCATAACTGGGATTTCACCAAAACTGAACATTGCAATCACAATTCAAGTCTCAGTATATGCATTAAGCAATAATACAACAAATTATACAGTAAAGTACCTGCAGCTTCACCTATTCAAATTTGACAGAATATGTCCTCCCTAAGAATTTGCTAGTTCCCTCAGGCTAAATCTATAGCTAACTCCTGGCCTTAGAATTGCCTCAGAGAACCTAGAGACTCCGAGGGCCTTTCCAGACAGGGCCAAAATGTGGGACCTGTCACAGGTTTACCTGAGGCATCCAAATAACACCTCAGGTAAACCTGAATTAATCTGAAATAAACTAGGATTTACCAGTTTATTCCAGATTAATTAAACACCTGGAAAGATCTGGACCTTAATGTAAGGTTTAGATCTTTCCAGGTGTGGGCCCTGTGAGAATTGACTCAGTCCCCATTGTGATCCCAGTTCTTCAGGCTCCAAGAGCCTGGAGGTGCAGGATGGTGCCCTCACCTTCCCCTCTCAGTCTCCCATTTACCTGAAAGACCTGGTTGCATGCTCAAGCCCCTATGGTGAAAGGTCCCTGCATGTCCAAATGATGTGCTGGGAGATTGGGGTGGGGAGGGAAGGAACTTTGGGGGATAAATGGGGGGCAGCAAGCTGGATGAGTCCCTTCCAGGTCAACCTCCTGGGATTGAGGTCTGTCTTGAAGTGCCCTTACTACCTTGTCACATGGCCACTGGAATCTTCCACATCATCAGGGGGCATGAGGAACCCGACACCCCATGCCCCACATTTTCCAGCCGATCCCATGGGGGGGAAATATCAATTGTGCAGCTTCCACCCATGGCTTCCTGTGGCAACACAGGAAGCTTCCCATGTTTCCGTACCAGCAGTATGCACCAGATCCACCCTACATCACCTATGGAGCCCCAATGGTGTCATTTGAAGGGAGCTGGAAAGTTCCATCGGTGATGTAGGGCAGAACCAGCATATGCTGCCAGAAAGTACTCTTTGTGGTGAAGTTTTCAGAGAACTGATGTGTTTAGGAATATTTAGGCCCTCCAGCACAATTGTATAGTGAATATACAATGAAAGTTGACTCTAAATTTGCCTTGGAGGACCTGGAGATTCCTAAAGAAATTTTTTAATCAAATCTGTGACTTATAAAATCTAGAAAAGGTAAACCCATACATTAAAAAAATGGAGGGCTGACTATATGTGGTAGCATTCTTAGAACTCAGATGATTGCAGATCTGTCAGCAATTTATGTAATCCTAAAGGGATTACTTTTACCCATGGCCTGGATAGCTAAAGCTACACATAAGTTTTCTTTTTTCTTCCATTCAAGAGTGTGATTGAGTTGAACGATCAGTACATGGAAAAGGATTTATGTTTATTGTACTTAAAAAAAAAGTCTTGGCTTCATTGTCTAATCACTACGCAAACACTATTTATTGCCTCATATACTGCCGAAGTGGCTTAGATCAAATACTAATTTCTTCACCGTTATATCATGGTCAACACAAAGTCAATTGCCTAAGATAGAAATTAGGGAAGATTAATGCCAAGAATGTAACTAGAATTTGCCATCATTAATCAGGAGTTGAAATGTTCTTATTCCGTAATTATGATACTTTTGGAAATCAATCAGGGATAGGAACATAGAATAGAGCAATCATGTGGAAGAGATTTGACCAGAAAAGTATGTCCAATAACTTCGATGATGATGTGAGAGGCTGAGAAACTTGAAGGGTTTTTTATAATCTTCTTTCCCCAGACAGCTGAAGAAAAGTTATTCTACACAATACGTTCTTAGGTTATTTTATTGTTATCAATGCTGTTATTTTGGTTATTATTGCAGCGCTACTCCATTGTAGTAAAGTTGACACTGGAATGGGGCAAAAAATTGAGCCTTGCTTAAGATTCTTCTAACTGATCAGCATCTAAAGTTCAACTAATTTTGGTAGACCTAAGTCTACTTCATCCAAGTTCCTTGGAGCAGACATTCAAACTATTAATAAGAGGCTATGTGAATAATAATAGATTGATTCCTTCCATCTGAAGAAGGGTAAAATTCAAATAATCTCTAAGGAAATTTTCCTCTGCTTTATTCATGTTTTTCAGCTTGTGATTCTGCTTTGTAAAACCCATGAGGATAAGATATTACACGAACTGTCATTGTTGTTATCCTCTTCTACTCCTTTCATGGTAGCGAGAGTGTACAAGCAACTGGGGCAGACATTTATATTTGTTACCACTAGACCAATAGTCCCTATGCTGTATCCCTAAATATTAGGCCTGTCGGTTTTAGTTGGTTAATTCGTTATTTCGTAATTTATTCGTTATTTTTAGCATATCCGACGCGATTTCAAAACATATTTTCAAACCCGGAAGGGTTTAAAAATATCGAAACAGCAGCCCCATTTTTTTTACGAGCTTCAGCTCGTCTCGTTAATGGGATGGAGGCTGCTGTGCTGCTGGTGCCTGGGAGCCAATCCGGCGCTCCCAAGCACCCCAGCAGTAAATGGGGCGGGCGGCGCGAAGGGGCGGCGCGAGCAACACAGCTGGGAGGAGGAGGAGGAGGAGGAGAGCGCAGGAGCGCGCGCGCCATCCGATTGGCTCCGGCTGCTGCGCCCTCCTCCTCCTCCTCCCAGCTGTGTTGCAGGAAGTGTCAGGAGGAGGAGGAGGGCGCAGCAGCCGGAGCCGATCGGATGGCGCGTGCGCTCCTGCGCTCTCCTCCTCCTCCTCCTCCTCCCAGCTGTGTTGCAGGAAGTGCCAGGAGGAGGAGGAGGAGGAGGAGGAGAGCGCAGGAGCGCGCGCGCCATCCGATCGGCTCCGGCTGCTGCGCCCTCCTCCTCCTCCTCCTCCTCCTGACACTTCCTGCAACACAGCTGGGAGGAGGAGGAGGAGGGCGCAGCAGCCGGAGCCGATCGGATGGCGCGCGCGCTCCTGCGCTCTCCTCCTCCTCCTCCTCCTCCTCCCAGCTGTGTTGCAGGAAGTGCCAGGAGGAGGAGGAGGAGGAGGAGGAGAGCGCAGGAGCGCGCGCGCCATCCGATCGGCTCCGGCTGCTGCGCCCTCCTCCTCCTCCTCCTCCTCCTGACACTTCCTGCAACACAGCTGGGAGGAGGAGGAGGAGGAGGAGAGCGCAGGAGCGCGCGCGCCATCCGATCGGCTCCGGCTGCTGCGCCCTCCTCCTCCTCCTCCCAGCTGTGTTGCAGGAAGTGTCAGGAGGAGGAGGAGGAGGGCGCAGCAGCCGGAGCCGATCGGATGGCGCGTGCGCTCCTGCGCTCTCCCCCTCCCCCTCCCCCTCCTCCCCCTCCCCCTCCCCCTCCTCTTCCGCGGGCCAGGCCAGCGCAGTGACGTCAGCGCGCCCTTGCTGCCGAGGCTCGGAGACCCCGCAGCCAGACCCCACGTTTCAGGAAGAAGGAGAAGGAGAAGGAAGAGAAGGTGGAGGTGGAGGTGAGGAAGGGCGCTGCGGGTGTTTGGGTGGGGGCCCCACCTGCCCGCCTGCCCGCCTGCCTTTGGGGGGCCTTCCTTCCCTCGCCGCCCCGGCCCCCCTTTGCCCCCTTTGCCTCGCAGGCAGGCTTCGCGGCGCCGGCTGCCTTCAATATTCATTATGATTACCATGTGAGCCTAGGCCTGTTTTGATCAAGAAAAAATTTGTTTCTAAAATGTTTTGTAAATATTTACGAAATTTCGTAAATAACAAAACATTTTTTTGGAAAGTTTTGTAAATATTTTAAATATCGAAACAAAAAAACACCCCAATTACAAATCGATTTTAGAAACAAATTTTTTCTTGATCAAACAGGCCTACTGTTTTGATCAAGAAAAAATTTGTTTCTAAAATGTTTTGTAAATATTTACGAAATTTCGTAAATAACAAAACATTTTTTTGGAAAGTTTTGTAAATATTTTAAATATCGAAACAAAAAAACACCCCAATTACAAATCAATTTTAGAAACAAATTTTTTCTTGATCAAACAGGCCTACTAAATATACAATATTTAAAGCTAATGCTGTTAGCCACTATTTTAGTTTTCTTATGCCCAAGGCATAATTAGCAACTTTTCACTTCTCAGTGCTTGGTAGGCCACCATTCATGGTTCACAAAAGCCTTGTTTACACTGGATGCATAATCCGGGACCACTCCAGAGCATTACTCACTTGATCTTAGCCAAAAGGCCGAGAAGCAATTCCAGGGCATTATGATCTGGACTGGCCCAGGATCAACTGCGATAGTGGCCACATACAATGGCCCAAACCATATGTGGCAATGTATTGGTGTCTGGATGGTCCAAGACTTTACTGGGCTGTCCATTTGTCCATGCGACACCACTGTCACTCCACACCAGCCACAGAACTTCCTGTAAATGCCTTGCCATTGCCTGCTACATCTACTGAGATCATGACAGGGCACCTGCGTAATCAGCAAAGAGGTGGTAGAGTGACCCCCCTCCTTGTTTCAGATCATGTGTGTGCTCCATTCAGACTTCAGAAGATACAACAGGTGATGGCCAAGCACTTGCAGTGAGCTCTGTGGCTGACAAGGAGCCGTGGCGGTGCCACATGGATGACCCATCTCCTTCCCTGCATTGATCAGCACAAGAAAAGGTTGATTGCAGTAATGTGCATGTGAACAGTGGGTTGATCCATTGATCCAGTCTTACTGTCCAGATGGTTGCAAAGCTACATAAACTCTGGACTTTTGCAGGAAACTCCAGAGTATTTTCTGACGTTTCTCAGAATGGAGCAAATTTGTCTTAGGGGGAAAAATACTACTGATACTTAATGGAATTGCCATGTATCATGAAGACTGCCAGCTTCTATGTATAACCCCCCCCCCCCCGATGCACACACAGATATGACCAAAGGCATCCACCAACATGCTAATGACAAGGGGTAAGATGGTACAGCTCCACATAGAAAAGCTTACTGCAATTCAATGTTTATTTTTCCTACAGTCAGGCTATCTTAGGGAGTAGTGGTCAGGGTATGTGGCATATATAGCAATATCTTTCAACATCTCTCTGCTATCCTAGATTAGGAAATAGTGGGTAGAGCATGTGGCATACATAGCTGTACAGTGTAGAGGCATCCTTATTTTGATGCTTTTGCTTTCTCATCTGCAACCTATGCCCCTATTCATGCGCCTAGTGGGGTAGTTTTCTTTGATCACTCACATTTGCAAATTTCCGGCTATTAAACTATCATACAAAGAAAAAAGTTTACTTTTTACAAAAAGAATATTTAAAAGGTGTGCAGGATGAAAACTCATGCTCCTATTTATGTGAACTGTGTAAGCCATTCTCTCTTAAGGCGCTATTGAGCCTACAAATGTAAGTTTGGCAAACTTGACAAGTCCAACAAAGAAAAAAAAAAGAAAAAAACTATCTGTTTTATGTCTGTTTGATCATTTTTATCACAATCAGTGGGAAGCAGAAAGCTCTGATTACCAAATCAAGGCTAAAATTTTGATGAGGTGCATTGGGTGGCCTTTGTATTGGTCTCTGCCCAATCAAACTGTTTCCCAAATCATTGAATCAGGATTCACACTTCATCTTGTGCTTGGTGTATATCCCTTCTCACTTACATGAGACCCAGCCTGTCACCCCATCATTCTGGCTCATGCAATAAATCTACCTCGGAATTTTAAATGCATTTCATAAGAGAAAAATAACACTTCCCCTAACTCAGATTCTTGCCATAATTGCAGTTTAGAGGATTATTTTTAAAGGGTGTGAAATCTACAGCTCCTCCGCCCTGATATTAATTTACTAGCCTTTTTGGTTTCAAAGTGTGTGTTTCCTGTAATATAAGCCTATTCCACTTCCCTTGCATCAGGTAAGTTCTCATATCTTTATAAACACACGCACATTATACCACAACTCAGTCCATGCTTTCTTCCATAGTTAGGGTTAGTTTAATAGGCAATGAGAAGGTCCCCAGTTCTTAAGACATTTTTCTTTAAGGATGTCTAATAAGTCTCTGATTAGTCTTAAAGTGACTAATCTTCCAAAGTTGTTTTATTGCCTTCTTTCAACTCTCCTTCTTTCCAGAAGTCACACTGGAAAGAAAGAGAGAGAGAGAGAGAGAGATCAAAAATTATTTGCCATACACTTCATACAATAGAACCTATGAAAATATGTATATCAGAGTAACTGTTCCAGATATGCAAATGTGGCTTTGCTGGGGTAATATTTGGGGGGAGGGGGTTTGTTAGATGCAGAGGCAGCCCTAGGTAATTTTCAACAATATGCAAACAGTATTTTGGCGTCCCCCCCCCCCCCTCCAACCAATCACTGATATATATTTTCTGTTCGTCGTGGGAGTTCTGTGTGCCATATTTGGTTCAATTCCATCATTGGTGGAGTTCAGAATGCTCTTTGATTGTAGGTGAACTATACATCCCAGTAACTACAACTCGCATATGTCAAGGTCTATTTTCCCCCAAGAGCGCCTCAGGAGTGCCCCTGGGCAAAATCAACTATACTGTGAATGCTTACTTCGCGTAATGGCTTGAGCCACCTCTGGTTAGATGCTAAATTTCTGCTTAGCAGTATTTAAGAAAAGCCTGCTCTTCCGAAAGGAAGAATAAGAAAGTAGACAGAGAGTGAGTGTAGATCTACATTGTGCATTGAGTATGGAGGCAAAATTATACCACCACCACCACCACCACTGTTCCAATTGGCAGGAACAGTTCTGATCATCCCATCTTTTCAGCTAATTTTAGAATGCCCCAGTTTCTCTCTCCTCCTCTCCATTTCCCCCTCTGTCATCAACTTGCTTTAGCTGCTGCAATCTGAATTCAAAGTGGAAAAGAAATTTGTACTCAATTAACTTAACAGGAGGAATGGAAAGGATGAAATCTTGCTGTTCCCAATACTCTCAGATGAAAGCAAATGCTTAGTGATGTGGGTACCTCTGTTGATGTCAGTACAAGGCTCCCTGGAGCACAGCAGCCATACAGCCACATGGGAAGGTAAGGTGACAATCCATTTTACACCTTGAACTCAGGGCTCATTACACAGGCACCTAAGTTGAACATATAGCTGCTTTGGATTCTGCTGAGGTGTTTTCATGTTCCACTCCTGAACTGTGGTAGTGGAGAAAGCAGAGTCCTGACTGTTTAGGTGAGTCAGATCCATTTGACCCCAATCTTTTCCACTGTCACCCTTATCATTTCCATTATTTGTTTCTGCAACAGTGGTCACAGAGATATGGAAATCTGGTATCACTGGACATCTTTGCAGATTTCAGCGAAGGTGTCCATGTTTCCCAGGGAAAAATGCAGAAAGAAGGGAGCTGACATTGGCAAATGCATCAGGTGATGGCCAGAAGCTCTCAAAAACTTTATGGCCATTGTTACAGCGATAAAGTATAGAAACGGTAAGTACCATCCCCTATTCCCTGCCCTGTGGATGGCAACATTGGCTCATATGAAAAACTGTATTGGTTCAAATTAGAACTGCCCAATCTGTACTGCCCTGGAGTTTAGTGGAAGCCCTGAAACATTTCTCAACTTTTGCTAACAATGGGAAAATTGGATTAACTGGTTGTACTCTGTGTTTGTGTCTGGATGTTTTATGGTCCAAGAGTCCAGGAGGGCTGATTTGGGGTATTTAGCCAGTGTAGACAGGTTCTCAGTTTGCACCCATTGAAATAAGCTCAACAAAAAAGGGGAACATGGAAGAGGACAGAGAAACTGTTTTTTTTTTTCTTCCCTTAACAGCATCGGAAAAAGTGGGACACCGGAGAATAAATTGGGAATATCCCTGCAAATTTAGACAGTGTGCAGAATAAATAAAAGTAGCTGTGTATTTTTGAGAATTTCTGGGTTGGAAACCATCCACCAGAAGACTTACACATATATTTCACTATATATGTAGAAGCAGGGACAGACACAGGCCCACTGCTGAGCTGCACGTACAGCTATATCCACATTGGGGACCATACAAACCTGTCCAAAATCTTTTCCAAATACTAAACTAACATTGGAGATCTGTCTCCAATTTAAGGCTTTGAGCCCTTGAAGTGTGGTCCAAAATGAAATAGCAAACCTGTTCCCTTAAGTGTATGTGTGTGCATGCGATGTGATATATATATATATATATATATATATATATATATATGAACACTGATGTAGTGACAGACTTTCTTCTTCCTGCTGAGAAAAGCCAAATGACTTCTTTTGCCCACAAACCCAGTAAACAAAAGATCCATCCTGGTAGGAAGATGCATCCCATATTGCTGTAGACCCTCCAGCTGGCCAACTTTACACTGACATAATCGCTAGGATTTAGGGGAAAATGATTTCTTCTATTGCAAGTGAAGAGGAACAGTTCAAGGCATCTGTGTTTTTTCTGTTGAAAGCAAGCAGACAATAGAAAAGATTGCTTTTTTTCTCTCCTCTGCTGATATCCAAATTCTTATTCCTTTAGTTCCTAGTCCAGCCACTAATCCCGATGGAAACCGAACTTGATAGTACTCTCTGACAACAAGCTGTCTTGAAACTGTGATGAAGCAAATGCTGCATCTTGGGCGAATTCTAGGTTGCTGGAGTTCACCTGGTTCTCAGATGTTCACAACAGGTGATGGATGCAGCTGCAGATGGGCACAGCAGCTGGATCAATGAACACTCACAAGAGCTCATTTTCACATAGACTATAGCATCCTTTCTTCTTTAAGGGAAATAGCCAGACATCTGCATGATGACAGACATTTCTTTCATGATTTTGTTTTTAGAATGCATGGCCTTCTGGCAGCTGAAACATTGCTTATTTCTGAGTAAATATATTTAGCCTTAGAGTAGCACAATCAAGCACAGTTGCACTTCTGTATCCACAATGGTGCCGTGTTTTGAGTTTACAACATGAAACAGGGCATGCTTAAAGTACAGGGTGAGCATGCCTTACCTTGAATTCCAAAATTTTAAAGATTTCAAAATTCAGAATGGTTCAATGGACGCAATGGACACAAACTTTGTTTCATGCAAAAAAATCATAGAACATATCATATAAAATTAACTTTAGGCTATGTGTATAAGGTGAATAAGAAATATAACTGTATGTCATTTGTCGACTTAAGTCCCATCTGTACTTTATGTACTTATATGCAAATATAAGTATTCCAGAATCCAAAGAAATCCTAAATCCAAAGCTATTCTTGATAGCTTACACTTTTGCAAATAGGGATTATGTCATCATCATCCATGTATATATGCATTTATTTTGCAACAACAAAAGCACACCACACTTTACAATAAAGCATAAAAAACAATGGTGTAGAAACTAAAATATATGCTTATACACATATTTATCTTATGAATGTATTTGAGTCTCTTTGGGGAGATAGGGTGAGTTATAAATAAAGCATTGTTGTTGTTGTTGTTGTTGTTGTTGTTGTTGTTGTTTAAAACACAAAAAGATTAGTACACAGCAAACAAGATCACTCTTTTGGCTGTTGTATTGGATCACACATTGGACACTTCCCAAGTATCCAGGACTGTGTGATGTATTGGCAAATAATGTGTGCAGATCCCAATAAAGTGGCCTTTTGCAGCTGGTAGATGGTAATCTTGTCAGCGCCAATTGTGTTTAAGTGCAGGCCAAGGTCTTTAGGCACTGTACCCAGTGTGCCAATCACCACTGGGACCACCTTTACTGGCTTGTGCCAGTCTTTGCAGTTTGATCTTTAAATCCTCATATCGTGTCAGCTTTTCCAGTTGTTTCTCTTCAATCCTGCTATCGCTTGGAATTGCAACATCAATGATCCATACTTGGTTTTTAAACACAATTGTGAGGTCAGGAATATTGTGCTCCCAGAGTAGTTTGATGTATTCATTGTCTGTAACTTTTTCAGGCTTGTGATGATGATGATGATGATGATGATGATGAGCATTATTGTTGTTGTTGTTTTTGTTTTTGTTATGAGCATTATTGTTAAATTATCTTAACTATTCAATTACCTGTAGTTTTATTCTATATTACCTTTTATATGTTCTTATCTGCATTGCTTTGTAAGCGTTGGATGCTTTGTGTCTCAATCCTGTGGTGAGAGTGTGATATAAATAACAACAATAGTAACAGCAGCAACAACAACAACAACAACAATAATATTGAAATTGGATGAAGCAAATTTAGGAACATCCAATAAGAAGCTAAAGAAAAGTGAAATGAGTAGATCCATTGATCTATATCTAGATTCTGTTATGAACTGAGCGGCAACATTTATCATTGTATGATGCCTACTTCTCTATAATACATTCTGAATGACCAGCTGAATGGATTCTGGTTATAGATTTTTGTGAGTTTTTCGGGCTGCATGTCCATGTTCCAGAAGCATTTTCTCCTGTCGTTTCACCTGCATCTATGGCAGGCATCCTTAGAGGTTTTGAGGTCTGTTGGGAACTAGGAAAATTGGGTTTATATATCTGTGGAATGTCAGCGTGGGAAAAAGAACTCTTGTCTGTTCGAAGTAGGTGTGAATGTTTCAACTGGCCACCTTGATTAGCATTTAATGATGCAGCAGTTTCAAGATCTGGCTTCTTACTGCCTGGGGTAATCCTTTGTGGGGAGGCAATTAGATGGTCCTGATTATTTCTTGTCTGGAATTCCCATTTTTGAGTATTGTTCTTTATTTACCCTTATGATTTTAGAGTGTTTTTTTAATACTGGTAGCCAGATTTTGTTTATTTTCATGGTTTCTTCCTTTCTGTTGATTCTGGTTCTATTACTGGTTTATAATCATGATCACATAAATGGAACACCAAGCTATGCCTTATGGACATCCATTGATGAGGTCTAAGAATGAGATCCTCCTGTGCTCTTCAAAGAGGCAATCTTTGCTTCTTGGGGAGCGGAGAAGGTCACTTCCTTTGGGAGTGGAAGCACAGAACGGCTTCAATGGAATCTTTAAAAAGCATCAGAGACTTGGAGGGGAGCTATTTGCCATGTGGGAACTCTTCAATTAATTATTTAGTGTAACTATTAATTAAAAACTACAGCATTATTGGATGCATATCATTGGGACTCGACTTTGGAGTGGAGGCATTGCTGCAGCCTTGAAAAGAAGAGAGGCAGGCTTTTGTTGAAAAGCCCCAAAAACCTTTCCAGCAAATGAATTTGGCAAGGCAAGACTATGTATGTTTTGCATTAAGTTGGTTGAGTTTGACCATGCGACAGCTGGTCTTGATTTGGGGTTTTTAAAAAGTTACAGGTTACTTGCTGTCTGTATTTTGTTTTATGGCCTTTATATTCTTCCCCAATAGGTTTTTCCCGTCCCCTGTTTCCCCCTCCTTTCTGGATGGGGTTTAAGAGACTGAAGGATTAAGGGCTGGGAGACTGAAAGCTTAAGAAGCCTACACAAGAATAAACACATGATCTGTAAGGAGGGAAAGATGTAATATTTTGCTGGATAGATACATCAAGAGAGAATTAGATGAATATGGGGTGCTGACTTGTTGAGCTCCATCAGAAGGGGATTACTGAGCTTGAAGGACAATGCTCAATAGTTATTACATCATTATTAAGCAAAAAAGATCATATTCCTAGGGAAATATATGCATACCTATATCCAAACAGTGGTGCTCGCTGCACTAATAGTACTTAAGGATGCTTCTGAACATCTCTTTATGTGAAAACAGATGCTGAGAGAATTTGTGGTTCATGTTTTTCAGCAAATTGATCCTAGTCACACTTCATAGACTAATCTGAAAATTGAAACACCAGTCCTGAAGATCCCTTTGCCAAATTTTCCAATGCAATGTTCAGCTCATAAGAGGCATGCAAAACTTTGCATGAGTGTTTCCTTCTAAAATGCATATTTTATGGAAAACTTTTAGTCTTTGCAAATTCTTCTGTCCTTTGCTTCTTTGCATATATTTAATCCATCCCTAACTTGTGGGCTCTTTCCAGGACTGATAGAGACACCTTTGGATGGGGCACAATACTACCTTAATGTTATTTTGTGGAAAGCTCAAAAGAAAAGGCCCCATGTGCTGGAAGAGATGGGTGCAAAGCTTGTGCGTTGTGTGAAAAAAGGTCTGTGTGCAAAAGGCAGATGTGAACATGAGCTGAGATATGAGATGGCCTGAGGAAATGAAAACAATGGAGTTGCAACAGCCAATCAATTATAGAGACTCGCTGTCTTTCAGATACAAACAAGATTGCCCAACCTCTGGAAACTGCAACAATGTGGGATGTTTGGCCAATTAGGCTGAGTCTCCATTCAGTTTGGCAGAGTCTCCATTCAGTGTAGTTAAGCACTGATTTCTGTCCAGAGTACAACAATGAGGCCATTACCTTGTCAGCAGGAGGAAGTTTTGAAGAAAAGAATCCAGTTTGTATTTAAAAATGAGGCTTGCCTTCTTCCAAGATGGCCAGACATCTATGATATCAATCTCTTCCCTATCAGAATGCCCCTTACAATGTTCATGCTGTGGCAAGAAGCAGCTCCCTGCCTAAACACGTACTTGCAAGTCGTATTTATCAAGTATAACTCATAACAACAGCTGTGCCTTGAATTTCCCTGTAGTGTAACAGTCAATTTGCTCCCCACTTTCCAAGTCAGAAGTGTACATGACAGAAAGATGCATGTGTGCTTGTAATAAGATTGGGTGAAATAGTGACAGCACTTACAAAACTGCTGAGAAACTGCAAGCATATTACCTGTCTGTAGAACTGTACAAAAGTGTTCTTGCCATACATCAAGGGAACCACTGACCACATAGGGACTTACTTAGGTGATCCCTCGTAGTTCGAGTAGGATTGTCATCCAAGATTGGTGCACTGGCGGTGGGTCCATAGGTGACTGTGGAGCCCTATTCTTGATCTGCATGTTCTCCCGCAGTGAGGGCATTGGGTCCAGGTGGAAGGCAGACCCAGTCGGGGTTGGTTTGATGCAACTTCCTCTTGGCACATTTCTCTCTTTCGCCTTCCATTCATGCCTCCTCAAATTCTACAACATTGCTGGTCACAGCTGACCTCCAGCTGGAGTGCTCAAGGGCCAGGGCTTCCCACTTCTCAGCGTCTGTGCTGTCTGTAGACAGAGTCTGTAGACAGGACATGTTTTCTGAATGCCCAACGGGATGCCGGGGGTGCCTCGGCTGAGAGACCTTTCGGATTTCCACGCACAAAGTTCTTTTAAAGACTTGGAAAGTTCAACAATGTTTTTATTGTTGCTTAAATCTTCAATAAATCAAACAAATACTTCAAGACTTTGAATCAACTGGTGGCTTGCTTAAATCTTGTCCACAAGGGACAGGCAACTTTCTTTATAAACTGTTTCTTCCTTCTACAAGGGAAATCCTTGACCCCTCCCTGGGCAATCTGACTTAAGCTCTGCTGGCATGGGCCTCTAAACCTGGTCCAAATTGCTTTATGGCTGCTGCAAGTAGTCCTTACCAAACAGAGTCCTTTAGTAGAGGAAAGAAGGCTTTCATTTCCCAGCGAAGGCTGGCTGTAGAGTTGTGAAACTAAATTCCCTAACAAAGGCTATGCTGTAGTTCTCTGTAGAGTTGTGGGACTGGATCCCCCCAGCAAAACTGTAAAAGAGGAAGCTTTTTACAGGTGGAACTGATTCATGTCCTGTACGAAAGGCTTCTCTGTGTGAACTGAACTAGAGGTCCCCTTTTTCCCTCCTTAACCCAGAAAAAAAGGTGGAACTAAAGAACATAATGTTAATTGATGGGTCATTGGCCCTATTATTGCAAACCAAGGGAAGCCACCTTATTGCAAAATGCATGGAACTTTGGAATACATGCAAACACTCAACAGAAAGGAAAAGAAGTTGGAGCTCCTGGTATAGCTGTACCAGCACAGTGTCTATGCCAGAGTTTTTAAGGTAGGCTTTGAGCTCATCTTTAAATCTCTTTTCCTGCCCACCAACATTTCATTTTCCATTCTTAAGTTTGGAGTAGAGCAACAGCTTTGGGAGATGGTGGTCAGGCATCCGGACAAGCTGATGAGGAAACACAACCTCCAAGCTATCTACAGAACCACTAAGAAAATCCAACAAATGCTACGTTCACCAACGGTCAAGAGGATCCTCTCACCTCTGCAGGAGTCTACTATATACCATGCAGCTGTGGACAAGTCTACATAGGGACCACCAAATGCAGCATTGCCCAAACACGAATCAAGGAACATGAAAGGCACTGCAGACTACTCCAACCAGAGAAGTCAGCCATAGCAGAGCACCTGATGAGGCAACCTGGACATAGCATATTATTTGAGAACACAGAAATGCTGGACCACTCTAACAACTACCATGTCAGACTACACAAAGAAGTCTTTGAAATCCACAAGCATGTGGACAATTTCAACACAAAGGAAGAAATCACAAAAATGAACAAAATCTGGTTACCACTATTTTTTAAAAAAACTTTAAAGTAACTAAAGAACAATACTCAAAAACGGGAATTCCAGACAAGAAACAATCAGGGCCAGCTAATCTCTTCCCAACAAAGGATTCCCCCAGGCAGTAAGAAGCCAGACCTTGAAACTGCTGGGTCATTAAATGCTAATCAAGGTGGCCAATTGAAGCATTCACACCTACCTCTAATAGACAAGAGTTCTTTCTCACACCCTGGACATTCCACAGATATAGAAAACCTGTTTTCCTAGTTTCCAACAGAGCTCACAACCTCTGAGGATACCTGCCATAGATGCAGGCAAAATGTCAGGAGAAATTGCTTCTAGAACATGGCCATATAGCCTGAAAAACCTACAACTCCAAAATGGGGTGCATTTTGTCCTTGTATAATCTGATGTCTCCAGGGGTGTCTCAAAATGGATTCATTTTTTTAAAAAAATCAACACATGTATGAAATTTTGTATTGACTTTTGAAAACATTACAGGTTCCTCCAGGAACCAACTGACAACTGTGAAAAAATTAGAAATTCACACACTTAGAGGTTAGTGCTTCCCTAAGTGGCACAGGTATAAAACAGTGGGCCTTTGGTAGCCACTTGTGTTTGGTTCCAGGATAACAAAATCCATTGATACCCAATCCTTGTTATATACAGTAATGTCCCTTATATAAAATGGCAAAACCAATGATTGTTTTTAGGAATTTTGTGGCAAATATTTCAAGTTGTGGGTAGTTGAATCCATGAATGCACAACTCGTAAACAGAGAGTGTAGTATACATAGAGTTGTAAAGCTGTACATCTCCTTTGCTCATCATGGCAGACGTTATTGGTTCAATGGTCCACTGGTCTACTTTGGTGCAAAGCACACTGATGTGCTCATTCAAAGCCTTAGGAAGTGGTTGTCAGCCAGATAAGCATGCACCCTATTTCCCCTGTTCCACTGACTATACTACTAATGGGTTGTTGTAGGTTTTTTCAGGCTATATGGCCAAATTCTGGAGGCATTCTCTCCCGACGTTTCGCCTGCATCTATGGAAAGCATCCTCAGAAGATGTGAGGTCCTCACAACCTCTGAGGATGCTTGCCATAGATGCAGGCAAAACATCAAGAGAGAATGCCTCTAGAACATGGCCATATAGCCTGAAAAAACCTCCAACAACCCAGTTATTACAGCCATGAAAGCCTTTGACAATATACTAATAATGACTCCTTAAATGTTTAGGTACATAACAGTTCTAGAGCACTTGTTAAAAATCAATCCTTTCATGTATGAAATGATCAAAAATCCACATGGAAGATATTGCAACGTGTCATGTGTAGATGGAAGACGCTGCTATTTGCTCCTTCTTAGCTTCACTGTCATGAAAAATAGGTAGTGGGTCAAATATTAGAAACAGACCTCAAAATCTCTCCAGAGAGGCAGAAGAAATACTACAGGAAATCTTCCCCATGCTAGGTAGGATAATAAACGTAATCCCTGAAACTACGCAATCCTTCTGCTTTTTTTTTTAAAAAAAAGGTTCACATATATCACTTATAATGCATTTATGAACATAATTAATTCATGCAAAACATGGAAGCAGTGCTTCGTTAATAAAAGTGAGTTTGCTTCCATTCGACAAGTGAAGCAGCCAAAATTCTTGTTCAATTAATGGAACAAGCAAAGTAGCACCCTCATTGTAAAAGCAATCTGTAAAGGAATAAGGCAGCAATTTTATGCACACTTACCTGAAAGTAATCACCATTGAATGGGGCTTGTTTCTTAACATGTCTAGAAGCAGACTGTGAATTTCTCTGATTTTAGTGGAATTTGACATTTAAAACACTAGAGTAGCAAGCTGAGAGCTAGTTACAGTTGTCAAATGAAATCACTGTGAGAAATATTGACAATTTGAAAATAATGTCTAACAAATCTATCAATGATAACTAAAGTCTGTACACATATATGATGGCAGTGCCATCACTAAGGCATGTGGAGAGTGCAGATCAAAGGGGGTATCACTAACTCTGGGTGCTGGTGGAGAGTTGTACAAAGAGTGAGGAAAAGAAGTAAAGCTGAAGGGCCATCTTGATTCCTTGGCTCACTGAAGGCAGGTGAGGAGAGTCCTCTCCTTCCCTTCTTGGCTGGATTTCTTTACAGCAATTCAACTTGCTGTAGCCACCACCACCCCTTTATGTATTCTCAGATGCCCCCCCCCCTTCTCTCACTTTCCATACATTTATAATAGTTTTAACTTGCTTCGTGTCATCTTCTTCGACATCCTATTGTTGTTTTAAAGAAAGATATAAAAATGCCTCCTTTTCGGGTAGTTCTACAGTGAAACTCTTCCCATGCTCCTTTGTAAATCACAAAATACAGAAGGGGGTCCGCAGAGCTGCCTGGCATAAGGTATGCTCCTTGTCACTGCTGTAGATTTCTTAGCTATTATTATCTAACTCTAAAGACCTCAACACATTTAGACCATTAAACTGGAGGACAGTGAGAGAATCCATTGAACAATGGGGCAAATCCATCGGGCAGTGAGGGAAACTGGCATTAAGTTCCTTGCATTGCTCCCTTCCCCATTACATTGGAGAAACTGTTGCTGCCCAGCTTCCCTGCCACACTGTCCCCAACTTAGGTAATGAAAACACAGGTAGAGCCACCAGTGTTCGTAGGGATCTGTTCCAGGGCCCTTCCTAGATGGAGCAAGAATGGAGTCCCCCCGGAAGTAGCCATTCATCATGTGATGGGCTCCAGTGGGCTCCGTCCTGGCTCCATCCTGGAAGAGTCCTAGGACAGAGCCCAAGCCCCATGTGATTGGGTTGTAAGACTATCATGGTAGCCAGCAGTGACCAAGGAGGAGTCAGGAGGGACTGCCTAAGCCTAGGAAGTATAGGATAGCTGTTGGGACACTCACAGCCAATATCACATAAGAAACAGCAGTAGCGGTATGGACTGTCATAACTTGGGAAAGAACCCAAATCTTGTCACAGGATTCAGGTTTTCTCCTGAGTTATATTAACCTGGGATACAGCCACATGAAGCAACCTTTCATGTGTTAATTGACATGTGTTTTGTGGCTACCCACCTACTGATCCATACCTAAACTGACCTAAATGGTCAGTATAAGTGGGGTCCAGTTTCACTTTCCAGCTTCCTCCCCATTGCTGCCATGCACACCTGCTCCATCAACAGCTAAACTGATTTTTCACTCCAGCTACAACCACTTGTGTTTTGCCTGCTGTATACCAAGGTACATCCTTGTGTTTGTGAAAACAAATATGGGCTTGATTTGTTCAGAATACAGGAGGTGCAGGGAATATGAATACTTGGAGATTTTGGTATTTTAGCTAGAACAATTTGATATGCTCTGGTGTGGAAGGAAGTCCATAAGGGTGATACCATGAGTTACTACACTGGGTGACACAAACCCCGAGTGATGGCACTGCCAAAAGGATATTTACTTTTTAAAACATTTGAATCTTTTAATTAAAATTAACTTTTGCTTGTAGTACAATTTTCCAAATTAGGATTCTCAAGAAATTTTCCAAAGTAGGAGACAAACGAGAGAAGAGGCTAGGGAAATTAATTTATCTGCAAGGATTGTAGGTATCTCTGCATGCTTCTTTCTTTGGAAAGATCCCCCTCCTCCTCCCAATCTTCAAACAGTTCAAAAACTAAGAGAGATAAATTCTTGATAATTTGTAAATGAGATGTGAACTTGAAGAAGAGAAAATCCCTAATTAGTGGAGGGAAAGGGGGATCAGAAAAATTATTCTAGAAAAAATGTAAGATGTGTAAATGTGTTGTTTCTAACCAAGACAAAGCCAGTGCTTCTGTTTTGGTTTGTTTATGGCATGCCTCCATGAATATAAAAAGAATTGTACTTGTGGCCACCTGGACCAGATCCACAACAGCTTGATTCCTTCTCTGCTTGAGCCATCTTCCTTTCCCTGCACTAATCAGAAAAGGGATGGAGATGGGTAGCCCCTGTTTTGATGCCACCACTCCCCACCTACTGTGGAATTTCCTGCAAGTGCAGGAATGGGGGACTCATACAATCAGCAAAAAGAAGTGGGTCACCCTACCCCTGCTTGCTAGTTGTGTAGCCACCACATTTTAACTCAGCAATGGTCTGTGGTGGCACTATGTGGCGGCTGGCCTATGAGCTAGTGGGACTGATGCAATCTCAGTCTGGCAGGGCCATCTGAATACCAATGGAGTGTCACAAAGGGTACAGTCCTGAGTGTGTGGCTACATCATGCTTGCTCTGACTGGACCAGGATTAAATAGCCAATGTAGACACAGCCTCTGTGGCAGATAGCTTTTTTAAGTCATTCCTAAAAAAATACACCTTCATGGTTTTGACAGGTTGATGCAACTGTTTGTACTGCAGTTGGTGTGTCGCACCGCCTATCACTGCTTACACTGAGTAAAGGATCAATATCCTTTACCTGGAATTCCAAAATCTATAATATTCCAG
The DNA here is from genome assembly GCF_037176765.1 of Anolis sagrei. Lineage (NCBI taxonomy): Eukaryota > Metazoa > Chordata > Lepidosauria > Squamata > Anolidae > Anolis > Anolis sagrei. The sequence continues at coordinate 17,160,145 of NC_090023.1, forward strand.
AATTGACCAAGTGGGTAGCTGAGATATTGACATATTTGCTTTCTGGTGGTTCAGTTTGCACAAAGTGGCTCCCAGTGAATGTTATTAGATTAGAATCTTAATCTATATATGTGTATTTTCTGTTTAATCCCATTTATAAATAGTTTCAGTTTGTCGGTACACAGATACTGTAGCAGATATTCTGACCCACTGCAAAAAAAAAGAAAAACCAAATTTTTAAATACTCATCTCCCCAAAGAAATCATATGTTTTGAAGACAAAAACCAGAGGAAACAGTCTTCAAAGATGATGCATAGGAAAAAAAATCCAGACAGTAAGAAAGGCAGCTGATATCGTACAAAAAATGAATGGAAGTAAATTTCCTATGCTTTAGGGATATTGAGAGAGAGCAGTTGTAACATATTTAGGAGGAAGGAAGTACACAACATGTTTGAGAGCAAATGTGAAGGCGGCATTGAAGAGAGTGCTTTGATAGTTACAAGCAGTTGGCAGGGCCAAGGGCCAAGGCGAATGCGATTAAATTGCCTCTTTTTTCTTTGGGTAAGGTCCAGATCAACAGCTGCTCACATTAGACAATATGACTGATTAAAAAAGGAAGGAAGGAAGCCAGGTATAATCATCTCAGACCTGAATTATGAATGCATCAATGGAAAATTCAAGAGATTTGGGAAAGATGCACTTTTGAATAGGCTTGAAATAGATTTCCAGTGCTGAGATGGACTCCCACTTGTCCATGACTATGAAGGGTAGCTCTCACAGGTGAACCATGTGCATATGACCAAAAACCCACCATAAAATCTTTGTGAAACATACATGACACTGAATTCAAGAGATTTCAAGATTTTCAAAATTCAAGAGATTTGGGAAAGATGCACTTTTGAAAAGGCTTGAAATAGATTTCCAGTGCTGAGATGGACTCCCACTTGTCCATGACTATGAAGGGTAGCTCTCACAGGTGAACCATGTGCATATGACCAAAAACCCACCATAAAATCTTTGTGAAACATACATGACACTGAATTCAAGAGATTTCAAGATTTTCAAAATTCAAGAGATTTGGGAAAGATGCACTTTTGAAAAGGCTTGAAATAGATTTCCAGTGCTGAGATGGACTCCCACTTGTCCCATTCTATTTGTCCATGACTATGAAGGATATCTATCATTGGTGAACCATGTGCATATGACCAAAAACCCACCACAAAATATATGCGAAAGATACATGACAACGAAATTCACATTTTCCTGGTACAGAATACAAGCCTAGGTGACGTCTTAACACTCATCTCATTTTGAAGACATCTTAATGATTCCCCAGTTCTTTTTTAACTTTGTTTATTATAATGAAGATGGTTGAAATGATCCAGCCACTTTATAGTTTGTTTCATAGTATTCATGTGCACATTTATACATTTTCTTTCTGTGGGAATTTAGTTTGAGTAACTCTGTTCACACAGATATTCACTGCGGCACCGAAATATGTGGAGCGTATATCCCAGATGTCTTTTGGACTACAATCAGCAGTAACCACCCAGGAAACCACTGACTATCCAGGTGGTTGATAGATTACCATTGCAACACCTGCTTATAAGATTAGTTGCTTTAGTAAAAAACCAAGGAGCCATCATGAAACCTGTTCTGCCTGAGTTGCTATTTTCAGTACATAGGTTTTTAAGCTACCATATCCTAGCTCAAGAGCTTATGGATACACTTTTTCACCTCATGGAGAACCCATGGAGATATTCAGTGAGGAGGGATCTGTAGAAAAATTCAGACCACAGTCAGAACGAATATTCTCAGTTATTCATCTCCCACTCAAAACATGGGTTTCCTCATAGTAGCAAAATTCCATTGGAAAGAACAACAAAACAGCAAGACTTTTGTACAGCTTTCCCTAATATTTTTACATCCTAAATTGTTCTTGGGAAGTTATTCTTCAAAAAAATACACTAGAGGGTTTTTTTTTGTGTGTGTGGGGGGGGGGGGGATTTCCTGTATAGGAAATATGTTTGCTATGCAAGTAAAATATTTTTGCACATGCAAAAGAAAAACAAAAACAAAACCCTCACACGTATTTTTCTGCATAGAATAATTCCACTGGAACATTTCAGGCCATTTCATATACATAAAAATTCAATAGAGAAAATAATGTTCCCCTCTAGCAGGGATAATTATTTGTCCTTGAATTCAAGAAAAAAAGCTATATCAATAAAGCCAGGACATTTTGGGAGTATTATGTAGAGGTTTGGTCAATAGAGTGAAAACTGGAGACGTCTCTTGTGCCTGCAATGGTTGTGCAGAAGTGTGTATTCAAGTAGATATTGCTTATTGTGAAACCAATAATCAAAGAACTACTGCTCAGTTTCCTGCTTCTGTTGTTGTTGTGTGCCTTCAAGTAATTTCACCTTATAGCAAGCCTAACGTTCACCTAACACAAGGTTTTCTTGACAAGATGAGATTTGCCTTTGCCATCCTCTGTGGCTGTGATATTGTGGCATGCCCAAGGTTATCCAGAGTATTTCCATGGCAAAGCAGGACACTTATACATAATCGTTAGTAGTTACATACACCTTCTCCAGTTTTCTCTCTGATAGATAGATTTGTTTACTAATTAGTCCTCTGACCATATCCATAGTAAAAGACAAGTATCCAGAGACACAATAAACACAAATCCCTATCCGAACACTCCTGTAATAATTAGCTAAAATACATTTGAACACTAAAAACATGATTAAATAATAAATTTGGTAAAATCAGATTAGATTAAATTACAAAATAATTTTAAATTAATTTATAACCATAATAAAAGATGCTGTGTGCGAGGGAAAGAGATCTCTCAGTTGGGCAGCTTTTATAATAAATTTGATTATGCAGCAGACTGAGTGTAGATTCTCCCCAGAAAGAAAATAAGATAGTTTGGCATTTGGATTTTCTCTTCGGTTATCTGACAAATGAGCGTGGATGCCTAGAATTACCATGTTCTTTCTATCTTCCAATCTCAATGCCTTGAACTGCCTTAGGAATAGGGTCTACAATGTCTTTCTTATTTCTCAGGAATCCTGTCCTCATCAGTTCCCTCCATTTCATAAAAGGCATTCAATGTTGGCCAGAGAGTCTATGATGACCAGACTTGGATTAATGATAAGAGGTGTAATGTTGGAACTAACAAGATACATTTCAGATGGGAGGCTCCCATGTTCCATTGCGAACACTGGGACCAGGCGAGGGAAGCCACGTTGTAACGCTTCCCCAAGTGTGATGGAGAAACATTGCTGTGGGTGAGGTGGGGGTCAGGGCCCCGGGATTGCCCTGCTGCCTCCCTGATTTGCCACAGATGCTGGAGAATCACTCCACATGACCTCATCAATGTGATGAGACCATAAAACACAGAGCAATTGATTCAAAAATACAGAAAAAGAGATTCCATGTAAACATTCGGAATAACCTCCTGATTGTAAGAACAATTTGACAGTGGAATATGCTGCCTTGGATTGCGGTGAAGGTTCCTTCTCTTTAAAACAGAGGCTGGATGACCATATGTCAGAGGTACTTTGATTCTGTATTCCTGCTTGAAAGAAAGTGGTGGATTGCTTTTGGTGCCTTCCAACTCTATGTAATAATCTGTACAAAAGAAAAAAATCATCAGTCATAACGTTGCAAAAGTGTGGGTGGATAGGTAGAAGCGTTGAATCAGATTAAAGTATGCTGTACACACAAAAAATCTTTGTGTGCATGTATGTGATTTGAATATGGCAAATCCTTCCTAATTACTTGGTCTTCCTTGGCAGAGATAATGCATAGACAACCAAAGCAAGTCATTTTGAGATCATCTGTTTGTTTTTTGGTTTTTCCTGTGTCAAGTTATATGGGAGGATAAGAATTGATTGTTCCTTCTTGAAGATGTTACTTCAGCTATATTTCTGAAATCAGACCTGGTCTTCTGTAAACAAAGGGATCACACAGAGCTGTTTCTACAATGCATAGAGATCTAAAAGAAAGCAACTACCCTAACAATTGACTGAAGTATACTGTCATTTGACTGAAAGTCTCCTGTCTGGTCCTTGCTGGAATAGCTGTGTAAAGAATGTTCAGCTAAAAAGCCATTTTTAGCATCTATTTCTGTAACATCTAAACAAGAATAGTCAACTATCTGAGCTACATACACATACACACACACGCACACACACAAGGGTTGAATGAAAAGTAATGCCTCCACCTTCATTACTTGGATTTGGATGGGAATATTTTAATAAATCAAATGCAGAAATAATCCTTAGAATGTGCTCTTTAACTACCACTATTCACTTTGCCACATAATCACCAGACAATTGGATACATTTCTGCCAACAGTGAACAAGCCGTTACGGAAGAAATCGACTCTCTATTTCTGCAACCCAACGTGCACAGATCTTCCTGTAGCCAAGCAAAGCAATAATGTGACCCACACATTCTTGTGAAAAGTCAATTATGTTTGAAATTTCTCTCTGAGTGATATGACGATTGTCCAGAATCAATCAATCAACCTTTTGCTTGTGCAACTCGGTGGTTGCTGTCACAGGACGTTCAACTTTTTGTCAAGCAAGTCAGATGTTCCCACCTCAACATCTTTAAACGACACACAGTGCTCACATCAACACAATCACCATAACAGCTTGCATTCTCTGATGAATCTCCTTTGGGGTGACACCTTCTGTTGTCAAGAATTCAATGACTGCATGTTGCTTAAGTTGCATTGACTGTCTGTGTAGGGTTCCATACTTCACACTTTAGCAACACTGCTGTTCAATGATAAAGCTTATCACCAAAATGGAACTGTAGAGGAGAATCTACTGAACAAGCCAGTACCTGCCGCATACCAGTACTGCCTTCTGTTGAGGAGTTATGAAAGTGGAGGCATTACATTTCATTCAACCCTCATATGTGTGTGTGTGTATACACACACACACTCGTATATAAGTGGACAACAAGTTTGGTGCCAAAAGTATTGATTTTGATATGACCTGTGAATATAATTTTGATGGGAAAAAGAGGAATACGAGAAAAGGCCCATCCAGCCCCACCATTTCACCACCCAGGCATTCAAAAGGGTGACTTCCTTCCTTTGTTTGTTTGGCAGCATTCTGCTTTCTGGGCTGAAACTTCAGACACATGCCAAAGTGACAAGAAATGAGATTCCATTTAACAGTAGCATTCAAAGCAGAGGTTCACTCAGTTTGGAATTCTTCGTCTGAGTATTTGTGCATGGCAGGGCTGGATGGCCCTCGGGATATCTTCCAAATCTAGGATTGTAATGTGGTATGATTCACATTGGCTTCAATTATTCTGTGGAAGGAATTAGAAAAAACAATACTTGATTCAAGGGATAATGATTCAAATGCAGATTTTTCCCCTGGACCAATGCTGAGAGTTACATTGAATAAACTACACTTGGGATGCTCGTTAAACTAGGAGCCTATTTTGTGGCATACCTAGCATAATGTGTAATTGTCCCCTGTGTACACACAAAACCACTGATATACTGTTTGATCCAGAAGTCAAAGTGTTGAAAACTGACTGTGTTTGTTTCTACATTCTTTCAATTGCCAAAAGCTCTGTAATTATTCAGTACACCTTGCCACACACACATACACATCACTCTTAAAATTGCAGGAGAAATACATACCCCGCATGCCACCATCTTGCCAAAATACACACAGCTGCCCTTCAGACAGACACCAAAAAGGAAAAAAATAGATTCTCATAAGGGATGAATTCCTGACCACACTGACTGAATATTTCAATGAATAACTATTATTCCGGATACTACACAAACCTCAACAAGGGCCAGGTTTCTCAATGTCTGTGGTCCAACACCCTTCCTCTGAACCACTACTGACTCAAAGCCATGTCATACAAGCATGGGCAAAAATAGAGTAATGCTTAAACTGGAAAGGCAGAAAGATTTCAAACTTATGATACTATATTTCTGCATCCCTATGGGTCACCGAATGATGCCCATGAAAGTCAAATTAAACATTAAGGGAAATGTATACTCTCTGCATATAACCTATTTTCTCTCAAACAATGGCATTTCTTTAGAGATATATGCTTCAGTTACCAGACCTGTAAATTGAGCACCCTGGAGGGGAGGGGAGGGGAGAGGAGGGGAGGGGAGGGGAGGGGAGAGGAGGGGAGGGGAGGGGAGGGGAGGGGAGGGGGGCGGTGTTGTGAGGATGTGTCAGAGGGGTCACTAAGGACCACCAGAAAGCACAGTATTTTCTGTTGGTCATGGGGGTTCTGTGTGGGAAGTTTAGCCCAATTCTATTGGTGGGGTTCAGAATGCTCTTTGATTGTAGGTGAACTATAAATCCCAGCAACTACAACTCCCAAATGACAAGGTCTATTTCCCCAAAACTCCACCAGTGTTCACATTTGAGCATATTGAGTATTCATGCCAAGTTTGGTCCAGATCCATCATTGTTTGAGTCCACAGTCCTCTCTGGATGTAGGTCAATTACAACTTCAAAACTCAAGGTCAGTGCCCAACAAACCCTTTTAGTATTTTCTGATGGTCATGGGAGTTCTGTGTGCCAAGTTTGGTTCAATTCCATAATTGGTGGAGTTCAGAATGCTCTTTGATTGTAGGTTAACTATAAATCCCAGCAACTACAACTCCCAAATGACAAAATCAATCAACCCCCCCCCCCAACCCCACTATATTCATATTTGGGCATATTGGGTATTTGTGCCAAATTTGGTGCAGTGAATAAAAGTATATCCTGCATATCGGATATTTACATTATGATTCATAATAGCAGCAAAATTACAGTTATAAAGTGTCCATGAAAACAATTTTTTGGTTGGGGGTCACCACAACATTAAGAACTGTATTTAGGGGTCATGGCATTAGGAAGGTTGAGAACCACTGCTTTAGAATTAGTAGTTACACAGCAAAACATTCTACTACAAGAAAAGAGAATTGGAACAAACACGTGTATGACAAATGAGCAACCTGTTATCTCTCAAGGGAAGCCTTCATCTAAATGTGCTACATCTATTCTCTTGAGACCCATTTATTTATTTAACAAAATAGAACACAGTAAAACGATTCATAAGTTTAAAAAACAGATTTGGAGAATAACTTTACCAGAACAGTAACTAGCTATCATAAAAGGTTTTAAATTGTTCAAGACTCTTCACCGGGACTTTGGCGCAACTGGCTGAGTGTCAGCTGCATTAAGATCATTTCTGACCAAAAGGTCATGAGTTCGAAGCCAGCCCGGGTCGGAGTGAGCTTCCGACCAATTGTGTAACTTGTTATCGACCTTTGCAACCCGAAAGACAGTTGCATCTGTCAAGTACGAAAATTAGGTATCACCTATATGTGGGGAGGCTAATTTAACTAATTTACAAGGCCATAAAAAGACTCCAGCAAAGCACTCCAGCAAAGCATGCGGGGAATGCGGAAATACTTCATCAGCGTCACAGATGGAAGATGAAAGCTACAGCTCCCCTAGCAGCCAGAAAAGTTAAATAGCCTCTGACTGTCTATATCTGTTGTGTGTCTTTGTCATTGAATGTTTGCCATATATGTGTACATTGTAATCTGCCCTGAGTCCCCTGTGGGGTGAGAAGGACGGAATATAAATACTGTAAATAAATAAATAAATAAATAAATAAGGTAATTATTGAAGGCATAGGATCTAGATTAAAATTCTGAGAGGTCTCGAAACTTCAAGAATTCGCTCCACATTTATTGGCGTAAAGCAGTTTTCACTTTGGGATGCTGGAATAATTTTGTCTCTTCATCTCACTTAGACAAAGAGCTAACAATCACTCAGTGAACTATTTGTTACTTTTTTTTTCCAAATCTGAGGACTTTGCCTTGAGGTCATCATGCCCAGCTGTTTCAGAGTCCCAGCGAACAGAAAGTTGTTAATTACTGTCAATCTGCTTCGTTTTATGACTACAATATAAATGAAAGACCTGCAGGTTCCTTAATTGAATCAACCCACCTCTAATTTTTTCTTTCTCTTTTCCTATGGCCTCCCATCTTACCAGGCATTATCCTCTTTTCTAGTGATTCATATTATTACCACGTGATATGTCCAAAGTATGGTAGCTTCTGGGAGAGTTCAGGCTTTATTTGCTTTTGGGACTCATTTCTTTGTGTTTTTGATAGTTTGTGATATCAATGGAACTCTCCCCCACCACCACATTTCAAATGAGTTAATTCGGGGCACAAAGGCTCATTTTTAAATATGATATTTTACTGATCCAACAAACATATTACTCAGTGATCCTGGATTTAATGCTGAGCCTGGCACCCCAGGGGAGCTTTTGCACAGTCAAAACTTGTGCGCCAGCTGCGCCCGTACCTTGGGAAGTCTGACTTGGCCCTGGTGGTCCACGCTCTTGTTACATTCCAAATAGATTATTGCAACACACTCTACTTGGGATTGCCTTTGAAGACCGGAAACTCCAACTTGTCCAATGAGCGGCAGCCAGATTATTCATGGGAGTGGCATACAGGAAGCATAGGACCCCCCTGTTATGTCAGCTCCACTGGCTACCGGTCCAGTTCCAAGCATTATTCAAAGTGCTCGTCTTGGCCTATAAAGCTTTTTGCAGTACTGGCCCAGCTTACTTGTTTGAACGTATCTCCCTCTACGATCCATCTCAGAGTTTAAGATCATCTGGGGAGGCCCTGCTCTCGGTCCGGCCCTCTTCACAAATGCGACTGGGAGGAATGAGAGACAGGGCCTTTTGGTGGTGGCCCTTGGTCTGTGGAACACACTCCCCAGGGAAATCACATCAGCTCCATCTCTACTTTCCTTCCGGAAAAAGCTCAAGACATGGTTTTGGGACCAGGCATTTTGGCAGCAAGCCTAACAGCAGTTGCAATATTATATTTGAATTGATAATGCACGGACTTTGGAACGGATCTCTCAATTGAACTTGGATGCAGTTATATTGTTGTTGTAATAATAATGTTTTAAATGGCTATTTTATAATTTAATGTTTTAATTAATGTTGAATCTGTGTTATATTGTTATGGTGTATATGTTGGCATCGAATTGCTGCCGATTGCAAGCCTCTCTGAGTCCCCTCTCGGGGGTTGAGAAGGACGGGCTACAAACGTTTGAAATAAGTAATAAATAAATAAACAATACTGTTGCTTTATTTAGTATGTTTGTTGCCTTCGTTTCTTGAATTATGGAATACAAAACAATATATGTGGTCTCTCCACATTTCCAGAATTGGAGTAGGACCAAACCTGCTTCAGTTCAACAAGGTAGCTACATCATGTACCTACTTACAGAACATGATCTGTAATGTCTACTGATAGAGATTCTTTTGTAGCTCAGATTGTAATCCACACCAGATGCAGGGCTAACATTGCCAACTTCACTGGAGAAACTACACATATGGAGTGTTCCATACAAAACATGGAATAATGGATGAAAATTCAAAATGTATCAGTTCCATTTGGGTTTTTTTTGTACGAATCTGGATCATTTCAGGTGACAAAATCCAAGGAGAAAATTAAGTATTAAATTTTTTTTGTTGCACTACATTCCCGAGGCATCTTCTTTGTGCCAAAGCTTTGATGCAGGATACTTTGTTTTCATCACAGTTCCAAATTCTGTATCTTTCCTTCATGCTGTTACTTTATTGGCAAGTGCACTTTTCGTTTGGGGAGGTCATTTTCCATTGCCCCTTTTTGCTGGTCTTTGTCTTCTGTCCTTCTCCTCCCTATTACCTAACACTTTTACCTGGATCTGAATCAACCAAGGTGACAGCCTCACTGACACCAATAGCTGCAGTGAACAGGTCAACTCTTCGGGTATTAAAAGTCAAATAAAAGGTTGATAAATTTCTGACCCATGCTCTGAAAAGCAGCATCAGCAGAAACTATCCTGTAATAGAGAAGAAAAAGTATATCCTGCTCACTATAAAATCCTGAATCTATTTTCCTTCTAGCTGTTCACAATGGCTCCATTGCTCTGAAATCACATTTGTGCTGGCAATGGCACAGTTCACCTTATTTAATGGCTTGCTTTATAATGATACTTGTATTAACTTACTGGAGTCTAAACTTCAAGCAACAATTTGAAGTCTTGACATTATTCTTGAAGCAACTGTCTCGGTTTTTTTAAAGCATGATATTAAAAATTATGTTGTAGGATCATCACAGCTGATCTTGATGTTATTTTACTACATATGATTTGGCTCTATTACATCGTACAACTGAGGGCTGATCTAGCAAAACTACTTGTAGGAGTTGTAGAACTGCAAAATTGTAGGCAATTTTGTAGGCAGTCTCAGTTTACAACTTTGGATATTTATTTCTTAGCAAAACCAGTGACTTCGTTGCACAAGAGCAATAAACTGGCATTGAAGTTGATAGTCCATGACACATGATGCCATACACAGCCCACTACTGGTCTGCTTCCTACTCACAATTAACTTGCCCTCTACTTTTAGCAGGGAAAACCCATCAATAGCTGCCAGTCCCTCAATGTTCCCATCAGTTACCTTGTGTGATGGGTTTCTGGGTCAGTATGCTAGCAGTGAAGTTGTGTCAGAGGGTAGGATTCTCCTCTTCTGCTCCACTTGCTATTACTGAGCTGGTAATTCTTTTTAAAAACTGATAGTATTTGTTCTTTTGCTTTTTTAACCATAGCAGGAATTCCAAAATTGTTTTTAAATGGAGCATTAGAGAAATGCAAGAAGATGGGGTTACAGGGATATGCAGAAGTACAAGTGTGGAATCATAGATCGGCGAATCAGTGCAATTACACTGCTGTGACACAAACACTGCTGTCAATCAGGTTTCAAAAGGGCAGCGTAATTCACAACGAGGTACCACAGTAGTGAATACCTTCTACAATGCCTTCTTACAATGTTTTTCCACACCCCTGTAGGATACATTCAGCCATCAATTCTCAGTCAGGTATGTGTATGTCTGTGTTTAAGAGTCTCTAGTGCTCTTAAGAAATATCACACAACTCCAACATTTCCAGAACCCCAGAACCACCAATTCTAGATGAGAACAACACAGTTAGAAGAGCTAAGGACTGTCAGGAACTGGTTTCCAGGCCTTCGGTTTTGGCGCTGAAAACCAGGGTCCTGACGTAGAGCACTGATAAGGACATTGCAGCTGGTGACCTCGGTGGAAGGCATTTGGCATTTGGCGGGAGAGTTGCACGGGATTTACCATTTGGCGGGAAGAGTGTTTTCAAATGTGGGGAAGGGTATAAAGGAGATGACCAGCGGCCGCTGGTCAATCTCAGCTTTTGTTGTGTCTGAGCATCCTGCAGTAAACTTTCTAATTGATTACAGATCGGAGTCCTGTGTCGTTATTGGGGACGGCTGCTGTGAGCTGACAAAGGACTATCAGGTCCAATTCCCTGCTCCAGGTATAGTATCTCAGATAGGTAGCTGCCAATCCTCTTGAAATTCAACTTGACCTCTGCAATCATAATTGTTTTTATTGGATATGGCCATCACAATCATAAAACCGTTACATACCATTTCACTAATTAGTCACGGTTTTACTCATTCACTTAGGGCTTCCTGTAGAAGCTACACTGCCTTCTCACAACCTCCATCATTCATGCCATTGAAAATAATAAGGTTTCCTATTATCCAGTTTCATGTATCCATGTGAAGCCTGGAAACATATCCTCTGTGGATTCAGGGGTTGCACTGAATATATTTTCCTGCAACTAACTTTAGCTTTAGACAAAGGAGCGAAGTTTGACAGTGCAAGAGTTATACTCATAAAGTACAGACCTTTTTTAATCATCTCAAGCTTACAAATAGAAAAGATTTGAGTCTGAACCCTTCTCCATCAGCCTTAAGCTCCTGGTTCCTCCCTCTCCTTAATGATTAATAACATCTGCAATCCAAAACGAATTCAGCTGTAGTGTAATAAACTTGGTATCAATTTTACAGGTCACAAATAACCATGTAATGCAATAACTCTGCACATTACAGAGGTACATGAGCCCATATGGTGCAAGGGAGCAATAGTTCAGTCCGCAGAGAAAAGAGAAGTAGCTAGATTCATCAAATCTTCTCTTTCACACAGCATACTTTACTTAAAGCCACCTGCAGCTTGGTTAACCCAACCCAATGTCTCCAAGTATGTGCAGGAGAAATTGGCAGATATAAGAGCTGAAATCTTATGCTTACCTTCCTGAAAATAATCCTCTTTGAACCTGTAGTTGTGGTGTGCCTTCACGTTGTTTCCAACTTATGGTGACCCTAAAGTGAACCTATTATGAGGCTTTCTTAGCAAGATTTATTTAACGACCATCCTCTGAGGCTGAGAGAGTGGGACTTGCCCAAGGTCACCCAGAGGGTGTTGTTTTATGGGAGAAATTTAAGTACAATATGGTTATCTATATTGTACATATTATGGGATCTGTTGCAATTATGGAGTGTTGAGGTGACTTCTGGCTGGCTGAATGTTTGGGAATATTTTAAAAGGCTGATATAAATGGGAAAGACAGTGAGAGATAGGAATTAGAGTGAAGGACAGGTGTTAGAGACCTTGGAAGCATTAAGGTCACAGGCCATGGCTGTATCCACAGTGCCAAATTATAGCAGTTTGATGACATTTTAACTGCCATGGCTTAATGCTATGGAAGTCTGAGATTTGTGGTTTTCTGAGATATTTTCCCTTTTCTGTCAAAGTGCTCTGGTGCCACAGATCCTAGAGTTCCATCGGATGGAGCTATTACAGTTAAAGTGCTGTCAAACTGCTATAATTCTGCAATGTAGATGGGAGGATGGATTACCCAACATCAATTAATGAGATATATGAATGATGAAGTTGGGAATATGGTTAAGAGATGTGCATTTTGAGGTTGTCAATTAGGTAACAAAATGGCACCAGTTAAATATGAACACAATGATGGTATGTAATATTCTTACAATGTTGAAATCCTGAAGTTCTGTGTATAAGTAAACACACAAGAGGTCAACATAAAATAGTGGTTTGAGTATTGGACAAGGGACCTCAGCACATTTACTTTTTTTAGTGTCCTTGGAAGCTAAAGGGAAAGTCCAGTGGTGGATGCACACACTACTCACTATACAACATCATTGGACTTCCCATTGAAGCCCTGCCCCCAACCAGACTAGAAGTGTCATAGGACACTTCCTTCTCAACCACATTTCATTGCTGCTTTGGCACTGCTCCCCTCTCATGATGAGGGAAGCCGCGCCACTCAGGAACATTCCTGCCATTTCATCATGCAGAATGGCAAAACAACACCAGGAGGGCCGAGGGGGGGGGGGGGGGGGTTCCATGTGATTAGGTTTTATGGATATCAGGATTCAAATTCCTGCTCAGCCTTTAAACCCACCTGGCAAAGTCATATTCTTTATGCCTTAGAACAGTGGTTCTCAACCTGGGGTCTCCAGATGTTTTTGGACTTCAATTCCCAGAAATCCTAACAGCTGGTAAACTGGCTGGGATTCCTGGGAGTTGTAGGCCCAAACACCTGGGGACCCATAGGTTGCGAACAACTGCCTTAGAAGAAAGTACGGGCAGTCCCCAAGTTGCAAACACCTGACTTACAAATGTCTCATTAAGGATCTGGCCTGAGACACCAGGAAATGAGAAAAATCTACCCCTAGGAAGGGAAATTCACTCCTAAAAGAGTTATTGTCATGGGGGAAAGGTGTCTCAATTATAGTTGTATCCCCAATCCTTGTTTTCACAACAAGCCAAATTTTTCAAAATCCAATCACAGAGTCGGAAAGAGAGATGAAATCTTCTGAACAAGGGCACAAACAGCAAAACAGATACCACATGGGTGTTAACCCTTTCCTAGGCTATCCAAACCAGACAAATAGATACTTAGATATATTTGGCTGGAGTTATACTGAAAATACATACCTGTCCTGACTTACATACAAATTCAACTTAAGAACAAACCTACAGAACCTATCTTGTTAGTTACTTGGGTACTGCCTGTATAGACAAACTCCCTCTAGACAAAGTTTGAAGAGAGAATATCATGATTTAGGATTGTCATAAGTCAGATATAACCTGAATGCACACAACAACATAAATATAGATAGTACACACTCATACTGAGGGTAATAGCTGACGATATTATTGTCCATGAATGAAAAGGAAGCAGGGTCAAAGCAACACTCCTTTCCTCGTTCTGTGAATAGAGTTTTTCTTTTTGTTCAACATCAGTCCTGAAATTTCCAAGGAGGAAATTTTGTTTATTACCATTGAAAGAGTTTGTGAAAAGAGACTTTTGGAAGGTGCATCCCTGCTTTATACCATTGCTTTGGGTTAGAGACATTACTTTGGATTAGAGCTAATTCTAAATTGTCCCCAGTTATAACCTACTCATCTATAAAAGTCAGGGTATAATTTAAGGATCATGTAGATGATGGCTAGAGAAATGTAATTGTTGGGGTTAGTTTGCTTTTTTGGAAATGACAGGATGGGGAAATCATGAGCCAACGTATCTGGAATCCATCACTATAACTTAACATGAAATTACAGACTTGCCCAGATCATGTCAAGTTTGAGATGGTGTGTTGACACAACAAACATGGAGGAGAACTCATTGAAAGAAATATTTATATTCTGCCTTTTAAAAAGAAAAAAAATCTACATTTCCTTGTCAACCAGCATTAGGCTCTGTCGAGTTATATTTTTTTCATTTTCATTTTCTCTAGAACAGTTAGCACTGATAGCAGTTTATTTTGCACAACACTTAAGACACTCGTGTGTGTGTGTGTGTGTGTGTGTGAAGTAAATCCAAATCCCCAGACAGCATCTCTGTGCTTTGAACAGGGCAGCTTATGGGACACACTGATCGTCTATGCAAGAGCAAATTGGGGAGAAAAACATGGATGCTGTGCAACAGAATATCAAATGGAGAGATAAAAAGCATTCTGCATCAAAGTGAACTTTTCCTTCAGGAATCCTTTCATCACATCGAAGGAGGAGGGGAGGGGGATAAAATCTGTAAATGCTTCATGATCCCATGAATTATATATAAACGATTATTCAATTGTAGCATCATCTAATAATTACACAAATAATTAACTTAGAAACTTGGGGTGGGGATACCATCCCTATCCTTAAATTATTTTTTTGTGCCATTGCCTGAGCTCCAATGAGCTAATTTAGGCATGTTCAAGGACATTTGACTTTTCTTTTTAAAACTTCAAGGCCATTGTTACAACACACAAGGGTGAATTTACGCCTTTCATTTCCTTTCTACAAAACAAAAACAAACTGGATTCTTCTTCTAAGTGGGCTAGCCACTTACCCATGACTGAAAAAGAGGACAGAAATCACTAAAAACTAAAATAAAGAACCAAATTGCTACAGACGACTTGCAAAAAAAAGTTGTGCTCATTTATATGTAAAGATTAGGGCTGGGCGGTTTCGTTCGTTAATTTCGTAATTTGTTATTGATTCGTATTTAAATTAGCTTACGATCCAATATTGAGCCATGCAGGAGCAACTAAAAATCGAAACGAATTTTTCAATTTATTTCGTAATTGTTTCGTAATTGGTTCAAAATCGTTTCGAAATCATTTCGTTATTATTTCCGTATGTCTGGTGCAAGTTTTATAGTTGTTGTTTGTTTTATCAGTGATAAAAAAATAAATTATCACACCAACAGTCAACAACAGAGGGAGAGGGAAGCTTCAGAAGTTCCCCCTGTCCCATTTGTAGGTTTTTTTTAGCGTATTGCACAATCGCGTCCGCCATTAACGAATCAATTCGAAATTTACGAAATTTCGTAAATAACAAAAAAAATTTTAAAGAAAAATTCGGAATTCTTTTAAAAAACGAAACGCAATGGACCCCCTAAAAACAAAATGAGTTTAGAAACAAATTTTTCCATTGTTACCCAGCCCTAGTAAAGATGCACATTTTGAATGAATGCCTTTTACAGTCTACCCTCCATCTCTTACAGCTATCCATCAGCAAACATACAATATTGTTCTGCTAAACCTCTTCTCTCTCAGGTTGATTATTTTGTGTGTGGAGAGGTGATTGTTAGTGGCAGATGGTTTTAATATCTCTTTATATTGGCTCTTGGTTTTTCAGTTGCCTCACCTGCAGCCTAAGAAGGCTCTTTGTTTTTGATCAGGCATGGGCAAACTTCGGCCCTCCAGATGTTTTGGACTTCAACTCACACAATTCTTAACAGCCAGTAAGCTGGTTGGGATTTCTGTGAGTTGAAGTCCTAAACACCTGGAGAGCTAAAGTTTGCCAATGCCTGTTTTGGATAGTGCTACTTAGGTGTCCTCACTTTTGTTTTATTTCATTACAATCACATGTTAAAAATGGTAAGACATCCTAGATGATCATGGGTGGAAAAGAAATGTACGACTTACTATTAAGTAGTGACTCCAGCGCATAGGTTCTCACAGGTTGAATCTACAATGTAGAGGTAATGCAGTTAGCACCACATTAACTTCAATATCTCAATGCTATGGAATAATGGAACTGATGTTGTAGTCTTTAGTCATTTCTACCAAAAACAGCTGGTGCCACACCAGAAGCAACTTTTATCAAGTTGCTCCTGACATAAAAAAAAGCAGTTTCTCAAGTTGCTAGCCCCATAAAAAAAAAACTAGTGCTGTACTAAAGTATAACTCCCAGGATTGAAATCACTGAGTCATGGCAATGGGAGTGCTGTCAAACTACATTAATTCTACAGTGCAGATGCACCCTTACATTCTTGTGTATATACAAAATCAATTGCATATGGTTTCCTTATGCAATCATCAACTTTCTCAGAATCTTTGGATAGAGAATGGGAAGGAATCCTCTCTGAAAAACCTGGGACTTTCTGACACTCACTGTAAACAATAAGCTGTTGGTTCTTTGGTTTTATTCATATTACTCATTCCATCGTTCTCAAATGGGACAACTGGTGAGCAAGATGAACAAAGTTGTGACATCGTATAAGATAGTTTGCTTAACACTATTAGTAACAGCAGCAATGGCATAAAGCAGGGATGGGTATTCCAAAAGTCTCTCGAATGCATGTCCCAATAGTTTTAGGCAGAACAACTAATGGTGAGGAAGACCGAGACTTGCTACCAATAAACATCTGAAAAGCCGCACAATTCCAACACTGGCCCAAATCGAATTGCTATTACTAGCAAATAATAGTTTTGATTCCTCCACTGCTATCACTACCTCGTCCAACATGACCGCCTACTACTCTTCTAGTAATTTCATAATACAAATGTGTAATTGATAATGGTGGTAATGATAGATATCAGTATAATGCCAGTATCTGGGTAACTGGTACCTGAGATTTCACTTACCCACGTTGGAAAAAATATGTTCTCTCTAAGCTTTTCTAGGTCTTCCAGCACAACTTTGTGGTATGCTTCCACCTGAAGTTGACCTAAAGTTATGCTGGAAAACCTAGAGATGCTAGAGAGATATTTTCTTGGCATTTTTCAGGTTACCCTACTGATTTTATGGTATTTTTTACTTTAATTTGTTCATTTCAGTAAGGTTTGTTAGTATTTGTGGGTTCACATTTCCAGAAACATTTCCACTTCCAGGAACATATCTCTACCACAAATACAGGGGAGTCATACTCTAATTGGATGTAATTGTTTTTTACTCTCACATGATACTCTGAGTTGGATACAAACAGAAAAAGGAGATTTATGGTGAATAAATTCCATAGCAGCATGACTGAGTCACAAAATAAATAATGTTTTTTTAAACAAAATGAGCATCTTCTTGACAACACTTTATAAACTCAACTTAATGTTTATTCAGAGCCCCTTTAGTTGTGTGAATTACTTATGTAAAGCCCCGCAGACCTGAAATTCAATTCAGATTACTTACAATTGCCGGCAAATATTTGAACAGAGGAAAGCTCCCCCTTTCCAAGCTTTTTAAGATCAAAGAGCCCTTCATCACACGTTTGCGTCTTGTCACTTTAAACCCAACTCCAACAATTAATAGGGAACTTTTTCTCCTGATGATTCCTACACCCTTGCTTTCATAACTATGTTGTAATTGGAATCCAATTATACATGTTTCCTTGATGAATACGAGGTTTTTGCTTTCACCATTAATAAAAAGAGACCTCAGACAAAACCGCTCAGTTTCCTACAAATCTGGGTTTTGAGGGGGCATATATGCTGGGTAGCTAACATTGCCCTCATTTGCTATCACTCTCACCTGATATAACTTATCTTCAGTGATGTCATCACATAGACAAAATTGATTTGGCCACATTGGCCATTTTATTCACTACAGTGTCCCTATGTAGCCACAGAACAGATATGGATGTGATCTCTGACTAACCTTTCTTTAATGCAGGAAATAAGATATAGCATAAGGGGATATGCAGGCTGTAGAAAAGGTACACAAACTATATATCTACCCAGAAAATGTCTTGTGGGATGGATCAAGAAGAGACAGTTGGGGAGACCTGCTTTTGTCCTACCAGAGCTTTTGATCTCAATGTGTCCTGTGATTGGAATAGTTCTGCAGATATCAGTACCCACTGCAGATATCAGTACCCACCCAAAAGATCCTTTGAGGTGTGTGTGTGTGGGGGGGGGGAGGGGGGTGCCAGGCTGAAATGGTAGGTTTTGGGAGTCATATTGGGTTGGGCTGCCCAGATGGAGGAGTGATCTGGTTGCTTACCTTTTAGACCCTCTGCTGACAATGGAGGCCCAGGCCTCCACTGCGAGCAGAGTCGCATTTTTCCATCTGCTGCAGGCTAGGCAGCTGGTTCCCTATCTGTCCATAGATGACCTGGCCACAATGATCCAGGCTACAGTTATCTCAAGGCTGGACTATTGTAATGCCCTTTTTACATAGGCCTGCCTTTATCAGTGATACAGAAATTTATTTTATTTATTTAAAGTTTTTATATTCCGTCCTTCTCATCCCGCAGGGGACTCAGGGCGGATTACAGTATACACATATATGGCAAACATTCAATGCCAGTTTGTCAGACAACGAATACAGACAATACACAGAGGCTATTTAACTTTTTTCTGGCCGCCAGGGGAGCTGCTGCTTTCATCGTCCATCAGCAACACCAATGAAGTTCTTCCGCATTCCACATTCCCCGGAGTTTTCTTTATGGCCTCATAAATTAGTTAATTTAGCCTCCCACACAAGGTGGTACCTTATTTTCCTACTTGACAGATGCAACTGTCTTTCGGGTTGCAAAGGTCGACAACAGGCTACACAATGGCTGGACACCCACTCCA
This sequence comes from Anolis sagrei, assembly GCF_037176765.1. Lineage (NCBI taxonomy): Eukaryota > Metazoa > Chordata > Lepidosauria > Squamata > Anolidae > Anolis > Anolis sagrei. The sequence continues at coordinate 17,179,384 of NC_090023.1, forward strand.
GCCCGGGCTGGCTTCGAACTCATGACCGTTTGGTCAGAGTGATCTTAATGCAGCTGACACTCAGCCAGCTGCGCCACAATCCCGGTGTAAAACTTAAACTAGTGCAAAATGCTGCTGCTCGGCTTCTCGCAGGGGTTCCAGCGAGGTGCCATATCACTCCAATCTTGCAGCAATTGCACTGGTTGCCGATTGAACACCGGATTACCTTCAAAGTGCTGATTCTTACCTTTAAGGCCTTATATGGCCTGGGGCCGGAGTACCTGAGGGACCACCTCACCACCTACCAATCCCCGAGATCACTTCATTCAGATGATCAGAATCTCTTTGAAGTTCCCAATTTTAGGACCATTCACCTGATGTCTACTAGGCGTAGAGCTTTCACGGGGTTGGCTTCTTATCTGTGGAATGCTCTGCCAGTGGGAACACGTGCTCTCTGTGATTTACTTGCTTTTAGTAGAGCTTGTAAAACTTATTTATTTAGGGTGGCATTTGAATTTTGCTGATCGAAGTTGTTCTTGATCTTATATGTAATGTATCACATGTGTATATTGTAAACCGCTCCGAGCCTTCAGGGAATGGCTGTGGATAAAATTGATTAATAAATAATAAATAAATATATATCAGTTCTTAAAAGCCTTAAATGTAAACCCCCAGAAATTTTGAGATTTTAAATCCAGTCAAAAAAGCAAGTGCAAAAACAGTTTTACAACTGAAAATTAAAAAATAATAGATTAGCATCTACTTTAGATGTGCATAAATAAAGACATTGAATTGGTTCAAGACTTTCCATATCTTGAATCAGACATTAATCAAAAGAAATCAGCAGTCAAAAAATCAGAAAACGAACAGGACTTGGAAGGGAATGAAATAACATCCTGAAGTGTAAAGACGTATCACTGAATACTAAAGTTAATATTGTCCATGTCATTGTACTTCCCATTTCTATTTATGATTGTGAAAGCTGGACAATGAAGAAAACCAACAAAACCAATTATGATGTTGGATGGTTTTCTGGGGTGAAAATTGCTGGAAGAAACATTAACAACCTCAGATATGCAGATGACACCACTCTGATGGCCGAAAGCGAGGAGGAGCTGAGGAGCCTTCTAATCAAGGTGAAAGAAGAAAGCACAAAAGCCGGGTTGCAGCTAAACGTCAAAAAAACCAAGATTATGGCAACAAGAATGATTGACAACTGGAAAATAGAGGGAGAAACCGTGGAGGCCGTGACAGACTTTGTATTTCTAGGTGCAAAGATTACTGCAGATGCAGACTGTAGCCAGGAAATCAGAAGACGCTTACTTCTTGGGAGGAGAGCAATGTCCAGTCTCGATAAAATAGTGAAGAGTAGAGACATCAGACTGGCAACAAAGATCCGCCTAGTCAAAGCCATGGTATTCCCTGTAGTCACCTATGGATGTGAGAGCTGGACCTTAGGGAAGGCTGAGCGAAGGAAGATCGATGCTTTTGAGCTGTGGTGTTGGAGGAAAGTGCTGAGAGTGCCTTGGACTGCGAGAAGATCCAACCAGTCCATCCTCCAGGAAATAAAGCCCGACTGCTCATTGGAGGGAAAGATACTAGAGACAAAGTTGAAGTACTTTGGCCACATCATGAGGAGACAGGAAAGCCTAGAGAAGACAATTATGCTGGGGAAAGTGGAAGGCAAAAGGAAGAGGGGCCGACCAAGGGCAAGATGGATGGATGGCATCCTTGAAGTGACTGGACTGACCTTGAGGGAGCTGGGGGTGGTAACGGCCGACAGGGAGCTCTGGCGTAGGCTGGTCCATGAGGTCACGAAGAGTCGGAGACGACTGAATGAATGAACAACAACAACAACATGGTTTTCTATGTAGCCATATCTGTTCTGTGGCTACATAGGGACACTGCAGTGAATAAAATAGCCAATGTGACCAAATCAATTTTGTTGGAGAAGAGAAGAAGGATACTGTGCCAGAAAGACTAACGTATGGATCCGAGTGCATTTAAACCCTGAACACTCTCCGTTAGATAAGATGCCTAAACCATGACTGCCACACTTTAGACATACCATCGGAAGACATTTCTCACTAGAAAAGACAATAATGCTTTGTAAGGTAGAAGGCAGTAGGAAAAGAGGAAGAATGCATTGCAGATGGATAGATTCCATCAAGGAAGACATAGCCTTCAGTATGCAAGTCCTGAACAGGTCTGTTGATGCTAGGATGATGTGGAGTTTTCTCATTTGTAGTAGGGGTGTGCAAAATTCTGACAGTCGATTTGGAATTCAGCCAAATTTGGCGATACATGGATACTAGCTTGGGCCCAGATCAGTTTGAACAAAAGTGATTTGTAACATTCAGTGGTCCATTTCGTGTAATCCCCTGAAAACAGAACAGGGGGGAGGAAACCAAAAACCTGGGCAAAATGGATCAAGAAAGCTAGACTTCTTGGCTACTGGAGAGGATGGAGTTAAGTCTGCATTATACCAAGGAATATTTTTCTCTATCCCATCCAGCAAGATGCACTGATAAGAAGCAGCCTGTCAGATGATAGCCTGCTTCTTATCAGTGCATCTGGAGGGAAGCAGAGTAAAGCAAGAAAGGAGAAAACAAGTGTTCCCATGGGGACACTGTGGTTTGTTCTCTGAGGGATGTGTTTGTATACCTTCCAAATGAGCTGTGTTTCTGATTTCTTTCTCCAAATGCTTCAGTGCTAGCCCTGTCCTCACAGGTGCTCCTCATTTTGGTCTCCAGTTCCTGCTCTACAATAGTCGTACAATGGTTGGCTATAATTGATTTTATGGCCTGATCTGGAATTTCTAGCAAGTTTTTTAATGCACTGACTGGAAGTGTGTTGCAGTGCACATTGGGGTTATACGTTTTGTATACACTTTGACCTCAAGACACACCTTCATTTTGTTTTAGTTATTGATAAAGGAGTGGATCACTGGGAGTTGTTTTTCAAATACAGTGTTCCCTCGTTACTTCGCAATTCACTTTTCACAGACTTGCAGTTTTGTGGTTTTTCCAAAAAAAAAAAAAAAGAATTTAAAATATACAAGTAGCAAGGGAACATTGTATACCCGTTACCTGTGAGGACCCCCACATGGATTTGGTGGTCGTGGTTGGTTAAAATCATCCCCTCCAATGCCATGTTTCCAAGCGCAGCCACCAGAAGGTGAAGAAGGCCTGCGCAAGCAGGAAAGGAAGGGGGGGGGGGGCAGCCAGGTGCATGAGAAGGAGCCAGTGGGAAGTGTGGTGTGCAAGGGGAGGTGGGAGGAAGAGAGGGGAAAAGAGGAGAGTAAAGAGAAGGCAAAGGGATTGAGTGAGAGAGAGAAGGGGGAGAGGGGAATTGGAGTGGGCGGTCCTATGCGTCATGCTCACTGAAGTAGTACATATATAGCGTCCCTGCATGGATTTTCACTTATTGTAGGTGGTCCTGGAACATAACACCCGCAATAAGTGAGGGAACACTGTAGTTGCTTCCATGTTCTGAAAATAGATAGGTTCCTTCCCATAAGAGATTTTTTAATGGTACCACGTTCATCCTGCTCAATCAGAAGGTTGGAACAGTTGCAATATATATAGCTCTCTCTCTCTCTCTCTCTCTCTGTGTGTGTGTGTGTGTCTCCTTTAACGGTTTATAGCTGATGGTGGCAATTCCATAAAACTCCAACCCCATATGGTTGGACTTTCTACCACTGCTGAGCTTCTAAATTTCCTTGGAATTTTTCCAGGTTTTCTGATCCCCTGCTGTTATTTTCTCCTAAAGTCTTCACTGTTTGCTGCGGGGCGGGGGCTCACAGGAAGCTGGCTACAGTGAACAGTTACTTGCCAAACAATCTGTATGCACCCCTTCTCTGGAAAATATTGGCCAAACAATTGCTAATGGCAAATATTTGCTGGAGGAAAAACATGCATACATATACATACACACTCTTAGTTCTGAGGAAATTAGGCTAAATTAGTCAAATAAATTATTCATTGTGAATTATTCACCCAGCTGTACCCAGAATGTTACCAAATCAAAAGGAAACTATCAGGCATTTGTTCTCTTTTGCTATTCCCAATAAACAAATTCAATAGCTCTTTCAAACATCATGAAAGTGGTCTAGAATCAATGCAGTAATGATACCATGCTGGCTAGCCTTGCTGAAAGAAAGAGGAGAAAGAAGATTATTCAGGTGGCTGGAAGAAAGTGCATCTACACTGTAGAATTAACACAGTTTAACACCCTTTAATTGCCATACTACAATGATGTGGAATCCTGAGATTTGTCTTTTGGTGAGGCACTAGCGTTCATTAGCAAAGAAAGCTAAAGACCTTTCCAAACTACAACTCAACTCATGAGATTCTATAATATTGAACCATGGCATTTAAAGAGGTGGCAAACCACGTTCACTCTACAGTGTAGGTCTACCAGAACCTATCAATTTTTCTGTTTTTCCTGATGTACTTGGCATCTTCGGCATCGCTGTTCCAGCATTCAGCTAAAAACTTCCTAAACATTCTGGAAAGTGTATATTTTAGATTTCTTGGTAGATTTCTCCTTGAGCAGAATTTCAAGGGGGAACAAAGTGAATACCTATGCAGAAGAAAAAGTCAAGCCATTTGTAAAGCTGTAATCCTCAAAGCAATTTCAAAGCAATAGCCAAAATGGGAATTTAAAAAAAAATAGATTGACAATGTTAGCAACACATCTCAGGTGGCCTTGACAGACCCTTGAGTTTTACAGAGAAGCTGCTGGATCTATATATGACTACTCTCTTTGCTAAGCCACTGAATTGAAGATCGGATGTCTTCAATGAATAATGCTCCCACGTTGGGTCTCTTCCAGGCCCAATTACAGCAATTTGATACCTTTTTAACAGCCATGGATCTATCTTATGAAATCCTGGGCTTTGTCATTTCATAAAGTACAGTAAGACTCCCGTAACCACAGATCTAATATCCATGCTTTACTTACCTACATCTGGGAGAAAATTGTCTCTTTAAGTATTTTCTAGGTCCTCCAGGCAATTTTATAATGTGCTTCCCTGGAAGTTACTAGGTATGTGCGATCCATTAAAAAACTGTTCAAAAGTACTTACAAAACTGGAGGGGCCTGGTGCTTTGTTTCTAAAGTTTTGCTAGTGGAAATTTCATTACTATAACAAGACTAATGAAATTTTGTTAGAATACAATTACCACTGTTAGCCCCAGAAAATTTCAGAATGTTTCACTTATCCACAGAGTTTTGAGGAATTTTCAAAGTTTTTATAAACAACTGTTGTAAAAAAAGAACTACAAGAGCTAGCTTCTTGAATTTTCTATCCAATGACACAAGATAACAGGGGCTCATTCCCCACAACTTTCAGAAATACTCATGCATCTACTGAATTTGTGGATTTTAAAAAAAGTTTTGACAAAAACTGTTTAGGGAGGGACAAGCCTTTCTCTCTTCTCCTGATTGGTCCTTTCTCATTCTCATGCATGCTGGGAAATATAGTTTGGGACAGAGACTTTTGAATTCTTTGGCATACCCCCCCCCCCTCCCAAATTTAAAGGCAACATGGCAAACGCTCTGCCTCCTCCTCCCTCAGTCCTGATTGGCTGAGAGGCATGCCAACAGGTTTGGCTTTGCTTCTCAGCAGAGCTTGAGTGCCCTGTGAATTTTAACTGTGTCACAGGCACTTCAGAAGAAATTGAAACTTAAGAATTGAAGCCACGAAAAGGTTGAACTTCTTAATGTTTTCTGTGCACCGCTCATTATGTGGCATTGGAAATCCAGTCAATGTGCTAGTGTTGTGCAACATGAATGGGAGTTTAAATTGACTCCACCATCTAAGTTTATTTAATATTTATTTATTTACAACATTCATATGCCGCCCTTCTTACCCTGAAGGGGACTCATTTAGGTTAACATTTGAAGTACAGTATTTTGGATAGGAAGGAAATAGGTAAAATTCTAGATTAATTTCATTCATGTAAGATAAACAAGGTTATCTTGCTTGTTCAATAGCCTGGCTGCTAAGTTACCCATTGATTTCATCTCCCAGTTTGTGGTCTTTTCCAACTCCATGATTCTATTGGTAGTGCCACTTGTCTTGTTGCCTAAAGTAAGAGATCCCATATCACTAACTACTACCATAATACTGACACATCAGCACCACTACCCAGTTACTCACTATCTCACTGAGTGCATCCACACTGTAGAATCAATGCAGTTTAACACCTGCACTTTTTCTCAGAGAAGGCTGAAGGTCTTGTAAAACTAACTCCCATAGTTCCATAACATTAACTATGGTATTTACAGTGATATCAAACTGATTGATTCTGCAGGCTGGATGTGATTCTGCAGGCTCATTGTGACAGTGAATAAGGTCCAGTGTCCATTTCTCACCCACATGACAAGCAGATGAAGCAGAACTTCAGCACATTCTCCAACATCTCATGATATGGCCAAGCAACATCAGAATGTGATCATGATGTAAAAGGTATTAATGAGGAAAAGCACACAAGACAAGATAGGCTTTTACTTGAGCCGACTGGGAAGCAGTCAAAACATCTCCTCCCCCCTTTCCTGAATTAAATAAATGCAAAGTATTTTTGCATTTTGAAGCCAGTTTATACCAATAGAAATAAACTGGGGATGAAGAATGAAAGTGGGAGAAGAGGGAAACTAGGGCCATTCAGAACTGTTGAAATAGTGGGAGAACAAATGAATTGATATGGACAGTCCCTGCCAAACCAGGTCAGTTGGAGGAAATGTGATTGCTCTCACTCTTTACTATCAATTGTGCTTCCTCTTCCTCCCCACCTCTTTCCTCCAAATTAGCAACCAAGCAGTTTGCACACCTTATTAAAAGAGGAAGGGGAGTTAAAACAAATCCTTTATGTATATCACTGCTGTGGATAAATTGGGTCTTGACCAACTTTAAATTGCCTGTAACTTACCTCTAAAGTTATAAGGTTATACCTAATTAAACATTTGGCTTCACAAATGTACCATGCGAGAGATACTCAGTTTTCAGTAGTGTGTGTAATAACCTCAGGAGCCTTGGAGGCCTGTTAAATGCATTGACACACAACATCTCTGCAACTATGGTGGAGAAACAACTGGGAGTTAGTACTCAGTGGCAGGAGAAATAGTACTCTGTCTGTTTTCTTAAGACTATGAAATATTTCTGGTTGGACTAATATTTTCACACATGTTGATGCTATCAAGGAAGGACTCTAATTTAATTATGGATCAACCAAGGAGGCACTTTAAATGAATCATGGCTCAAGCAATTGCAGAAAGTGAAAAGAATCAATTTTATGAGAGGCAGTGTCATGTAGTATTTTGAATGTTGGACTATAACTCTGGAGACCAGGGTTCAATTCCCCACTTGGCCATGGAGACCCATTGGGTGATTTTGACTGAGTCACAACTCTCACCCCAGAGAAAACACATGTTAGGTTGCCTTAGGATCACTGCAGATTACTTGAACAATAAATATATAATTGGTCAGAGTAGTGGATTCATACCTTTCTTCATACTCTGTCTTCAAGTGTTCAATCTGGCCCTGAAATTCACATCAGCATGATTAATAATGAAGAACACACAAAATAGGAGAGGCTGCAACAGTTTGTTTTTATCTAGGACTACTGCAAAGGACAATACTATCCCTTATCTCCTCTCCCTTCTTCTGAGTTAAGTGGGTGGAAAGTTAGCATGTGTACAATATATATTCATGTGTAAGTTGATCTCATGTATAACTCGAGACTCAAAATTATGAATTTTTATATGCTCTGTAGATATGTCGAGGGTCATTCCATGATGAGGAGCACCAATGTTGCCTCAAGAAAAAGCCCTCCCTGGCTGCTATTGTCAACATTTCCCCACCCAGGTAATCAAAAAGGACAGAGGCAGTGCTACGGCAGAGAGAGACGAGGTCAGTGCTACTTTTACGTTCTGCTGAAATGGACTACGCTCTTGTGTTCAGACACTTGACTCAGAGAAAGAATGGTTCCTTTTTTGACAAGAGTTCAAGTACTGTAGTCACATTGACCCATGGCTAAGTTCCACAAATCTGTTTTCTTCTGCAGTCCTCCACAAAATGGCAACCAGGATGATTTTTTGTTACTTTTTGTAGTATGGTGGACTGGCGTGCTTTTGGGGTTTAGTAAGGCTGTTTATACATATTTTCATGCATTTGGGTGGCCTTCTGGACAATTTTAGAGAAACATTTCCAGTCTATTTTTTTTCTTTAAAAAGAGTGTGTGGGAGGGCTTCAAAGTCCAGAAATGTGGAATTCAGGGACCATACTTCACCCATACATGGCCTAAATTAGAACTAGATCTATATTTCCTTTCTAACTTAATGTTTTCCCCTTAATAAAGATCAGCTTTCTTGCGTGTTTCTGTGCACTTTCAACTCACCTGTTGATTTATAGTGTCCCCATGAATTTCATAGGGTTTTCTTAGGCAATGACTACTCAGAGGTGGTTTAGCCATTTTTTCCTCTGAAATATAGCCTACAGCACCTGGAATTCTTTGGCAATTTCCCTGTCAAGTACTAACTAGGACTGACCCTGTTTAGCTTCCATGATCAAATGGGATCTGACATCTTTAGTGAGTTTACTTTTTAAAAGAACTGTTTTGGGCCAAAATCCAATTTATTAGACCCAACTAGAGTGCCCCCAATGATTCATTTTTTGAATGGTGAGTCAACACACAGGCAAATCCAGTTGATTTACATAGGTAAAACCAGTTGATTCAATGAGTCTATTCTTGTTGGAACTAACTATAGGATTTTCCCCCTGAGTGCAACTGCATTTCAGGGAAATGACAAAGCACTTTAATGCAGTCTGATATTCAAAGAGTTTCAGTTTTCAAATGTGTGCTGTATTCAGACTCTGCTGTCAAGAAGTATATAATACAACCTACTTATTTACAGCTGCTTGGTCACTGTAGTATTTAGCATGATTGTGCTTCTGTAAACCTTTAGCTATTGTCATACATTTTCTTTTGGATAGCCAACTTTTATTGTTGTGAAATAGGCTTTTTCACATGAATGCTCTCTTTTCTGGCCCCACTGCCAGAAGAGGCACACAGAGTCTTTAAATGTGCTTGCTGCTATTTGCTGGGATTTTTCATCTTGCTCCTCACTACCTTGTGTTGAAAGTGCAGGAGACAAAATGAGAGCATGACCTTTCCAATAAGAATTCTGTCCCCAGGAAGTTTTCCCCAAAATTTCTAGTGCTGCAAAGAGTGAGGCACCAGAAAACTTTTACACCTGGAACTCTTGTGTCTTTACATTCCTGTGGACATTGGGCTACCTATTTATTGGGATGCCTTAACTGGATTTCTAAATGATCAACTGACATTGTATGCTTCTATGGTGGTAGATATTTGCCTTCTTCATGGAATATTGTGTCCAATTCTGGGCACCACAATTGAAGAGAGATATTGACAAGCTGGAATGTGTCCAGAGGAGGGTGACTAAAATGATCAAGGGTCTGGAGGACAAGCCCTATGAGGAATGGCTTAAAGATCTGGGCATCTTTAGCCTTCAGAAGAGAAGGCTAAGAGGAGACATGATGAGGGCCATGTATAAATATGTGAGAGGAAGTCATAGGGAGTGAACTTTTTTTCTGCTGCCCTGGAGACTAGGACATGGAACAATGGCTTCAAACTACAAGAAAGAAGATTTCATTTGAACATTAGGAAGGACTTCCTGACTGTGAGAGCTGTTCAGCAGTGGAACTCTCTGCCCCGGAGTGTTGTAGAGGCTCATTCTTTGGAAGCTTTTAAACAGAGGCTGGATAGCCATCTGTCAGCGGTGCTTTGAATGCAATATTCCTGCTTCTTGGCAGGGGGTTGGACTGGATGGCCCACGAGGTCTCTTCCAACTCTATGATTCTATGATTCTATGGCTGATCCTTTGCTTTGGAACTCCTCTCCCAGACAGACTAGCCCAGGCATTGGAAAACTTTGGCCCTCTAGCTGTTTTGGACTTCAACTCCCACAATTCCTAACAGCGGTAACAGCAGGAATTGTGGGAGTGAAGTCCAAAGCACCTGAAAGGCCAAACTTTGCTCATATCTGGGCTAGACTAATATCCTCCTTATAGGATGAATGTGATCTTTTTATTGCCCATTCCATAGATCTACTTCTGTCCTTGGATTTCCCTTCTGTCCCCATTTCTACACAACAAACCAGGCAGGAGATAATTCAATCTGCAAGAGAATGCATAACCCAAGGTAACACAATAAGTCTCAAAACTCACTGGGGCCTTTAACCTGGACACTAGCTTTACAGAATAAAGTGACTTTTGAAAACAATGAAATAATCCTGACTCCAAATCTGAGATGAATAGGGGCAAATTTCCCAATCTTTAGCTGTCTGAGCATCTTGACGTCCTGTTTTATTCATGCACCTTGCTATACATGTAACTATTTGGGTAAAAGTAATTCCAGCCCTTATCTGAAGACATCTGATGATGTTAATTGGCTTTTCACAGGCAAACTGTTCAATGCAGGTGTGTCTCTCATCACCCTTTTCAAGGATCAAAGAGTCTCCCATTGATACTCAAAAAGCTCCTGCTAAGTGCAAAATGTTTAAAAAACAAAGACCACAAATGAAACGTTTTCTCCACCAGAATAAAAATATATTTTCTCAAAATTTGCTGCTGGATTTCCCCCAAACTTTCTCTACAACTTATATGGTTATTTAATTTGCCATATCTTCAGTACTTTGTGTCTAGGTGGGAAACTGAAGATGATTCCTTTAATGGTTGTTAAAGGGGCCAAGTTCTCACTCTTACTGAATGGGACAAAACCAGCTCCTAGAGATGGAATCCTTCGTCTCTGAGATTCCTTTCCTCTTTCATTTTAAACCACATGATTCTGAAGGGCTCAAGATAATAATAATATAATAATAAACCTTTATTTGTACCCTGCTACCATCTCCTGAAGGACTCGGTGCGGCTTACAAGAGGTCGAGCCCAAATACAATAGTAAAAACAACAGCAACAACAAACAGCAAAATAACTCAAAAAACAAAGCAATGACATTAGCAACACACAATGATGCAATTAAAATCAATGGCAGGGCCAAATGTAATAATTAAAATTAAAAGTGCTGGGCATGTCCAGGTGGAGTGTTTGGAGGGGGATGGGCATGCAGATATCCTAGATCTCTGATAAAGTGCATTGGGACATAATGCTAGGAGTTTCCTTATTCTGGGAAGGCACACTGGAACAACCATGTTTTCAAGCTCCTCCTAAAGATTGCTAGCGACAGTGCCTGCCTGATGTCCTTAAGGAGAGAATTCCAGAGTCAAGGGGCCACCACCGAGAAAGCCCTATCCCTCATCCCCACCAATCGCGCTTGCGATGCAGGTGGGATTGTAAGCAGGGCCTCTCCAGATGAACGAAGAGATCATGTGGGTTCGTACACAGAGATGCGGTCACGCAGGTAGGCGGGTCCCAAACTGTTTAGAGCTTTGTAGGTAAGCACCTGCACCTTGAATTGGGACCGGAAAATGAATGGCAACCAGTGGAGCTCCTTAAACAGGGGGGTTGACCTCTCCCTCTAAGGCGCACCAGTTAACGACCTGGCCGCCACCCATTGAACCAATTGAAATTTCCGGGCCATTTTTAAGGGCAGCCCCACATAGAGCACTTTACAGTAGTCCAATTTGGAAGTGACTAAGGCGTGGACCACCCTGGCCAGATAACAGTATATCTTATCTCATTAGTGGAACCACCTCACAGCTTGCACTTACAGATTGCATGGCATTTTAATTTTTTCATATTTTTTCACATTACTGTATTTTATAAGAGAACAGTTAAATGTATGCGACATTATTTATGGATATTTTTAGCCACTCTGGTTTCTTAAGACGCTTGAAGCTCAGGTGTTGGTGGTGGCCAGGAGGGCCTTTGCACAGTTAAAACTGCAACCATACCTCAAAAAGCCTGACTTGGCCACAGTGGTCCATGTCTTAGTTACACTCAGAATGGACTACTGTAATGCGTTCTATGTGGGGCTGTCCTTGAAGACCCTCTTTCACTCAGACTCAGCCCCCTCCCCCGAATCAAACTCAGCCCCCCTCCCCCGAACCAAAATCCTGGCTACGGGCCTGGTGTAGCCCAAGACAATTCTTCTTCTTCCAGTGTGGCCCAGGGAAGCCATAAGGTTGGACACCCCAGATCTACAAAATATGCAGCAAAATACACATGGTAGATATATTGTTTACCAAAGGCTAAAGGGCCTGTAGAGTGAGATGAGGCTAGAGAGAGACTGAGGATCATAGAAAAAGTGGGACTCAGGTGTAGTGCTTAATATAAATCCATACCTCCTACCAGTTAAGAGTTTCTCTTCATCCTAATAAATACAGTAAGAAGTACGGCAATACTTGTATTGTTTATTTTTCGATTTGCAGTTGGTTGAATCCATAAATCCAGAGTCCAAAGATTTGGGAGGGGCCACTGTATCTTTATCCCATATATTCATTGTACAGTACAGATGAACACATCTGCTGAAACCCAATTGAAGCTCTTCAACAAGAAATATGCTGAACTCCTTCCATTTATGTAAGCATTTATCCTCCAGTGAAAATTAAAAAATGTTCTCTTTTCACATATGCATTCAGATTTAAACAAATACATAAAGCTCCATTTTACTTTTCATTTAGTATGAAGGAATTGGCCCAATACATTGGGCCATCTGCTTGAGAGATAATATCCAATTGGACCAATCTGTCCAACTAGGTTTTTAGTTAAAGTTTCAGTGAGGAAGGACTTTCACACATGTAAAAACAGATGAAATAAACTTCTGCAGCTTTTGTGTAGCTTAATTTTCCTAAAGCCTGAAACAGATTTGAAAAATGGCCTCATCAGTAATAACCAGAGTAGTATGAATTTCTTTGTGTGGATTCAATGTGCACATCCCCAGTCTATTTCTCCTGAATTAATCCAAAATGCAATGCTTCAAATAATTTCACCTATAAAAACTTGCAAATTTTAAACTTTTCAGTAATAACTCGGAAATGGGATATTTAGAAGCCTCACCACTAATGGACTCATCAGAAAGTTTAAGGAAATGCTTCTGTTTAACTCAGGTTTAGCATTATGGATTACAAATTCTTCTTCACAGGAAGTAGCTTACAACAAATCACCATAGGTATCAGGACTGTGCAAAATTATTGTTAGTTCTTGTAAATCGGATCAAATTTGTTAAATTTGTACTTACAATGTGATATCTGATTCTTGGGCATTGCCCACGCCAAAAACTTAAGAATCAAAACTTACTCAATACATTTTCATTTGTATTTCGTAAACCTCAGAAACCTTCCAAAGTCAATTTCATTTTCAGCGCACGCAGGCAAAGCAAAGCCAAAACGGCTGCCTTTCCTCTTTAAATTAATGGCCTCTCACCATTAGGAGCAGGAAGCAACAGGGAGGAAGCAGAGTTCCCTTGGAAAGAAAGCACAGAGCTGTGGGAAATGTAGCTGGGAAGGTAAGGAGTCCTATGGCAGAGAAATCAAGACGCTCTGTCCTAAACTACATTTCCCAGAATTCTGCTCAGCATCAGAAAGCCCCAATCAGGAGAGGGGAGAGATTTGTCCTTCCATAGCAGTAGTCAGCCAGAGTTCCAATAAACTGTTGAATCTGGAAAGAGGAGGACTGACTGATATGTCTAGTAAGTAAATCTCTGTGCTGGGCTGGGAAGAAATCCCTAAATAGAAGTTCTATTAGTTAATATGAGCTGTGGCACAGCTGACTGGGAGTCATCTGCATTAAGATCACTACTGACCAAAAGGTCATGAGTTTGAAGCCAGCCCGGGTCGGAGTGCGCTTCCAGTCAATTTGTGTAGCTTGTTGTCAACCTTTGCAGCCCAAAAGACAGTTGCATCTGTCAAGTAGGAAAAATTAGGTACCACTTATGTGGGGAGGCTAATTTAACTATTTACGAGGCCATAAAAATCTCCAGCAAGCATGCGGGGAATGGGGAAGTACTTAATCAGTGTTGCAGATGGACGGTGAAGTGACAGCTCCTCTGGTGGCCAGAAAAAGTTAGAATGTTTAATAGCCTCCGACTGTCTATATGTATTGTGTGTCTATGGCATTGAATGTTTTCCTATATATGTACATTGTAATCCACCCTAAGTCTCCTGTGGGGTGAGAAAGGTGGAATATAAATACTGTAAATAAATAAATAGATAGATAGATAGATAGATAGATAGATAGATAATAGATAAATAGATAAATAGATAAATAGATAAATAGATAAATAGATAAATAGATAAATAGATAAATAGATAAATAGATAAATAGATAAATAGATAAATAGATAAATAGATAAGAGAGGCATTTATTGAGATAGCTGTTGTGCTTTTTAAAAAAGTTTCTACCTAAACTTAAAAAAAATTACAGTACATATATGACTACTTCTGAAAGTTGTTGGGAATGAGTCCCTGTGATCTTGTGCAATTGTATAGAAGGTTCAAAGAGATAGCTTTTGCAGTTTTTTTTTAAAAAAAATTGTTTATACAAACTTTGAAAATTTACCCAAAATCCATGGATAAGTGAAACATTCTGAAACTTGATGGGATAACACTGATAAATATGTTCTACAATTGCAGCAAGTTTCACTCCAATAGTTGTAAAAATGAGGGAGAAAGGAGCCTCTGAAGTTTCCAACTTGCACAATTACTATAACAAAAAAGTAACGAAATTATGTTGCTCTCATTATAGTAACAACATTTTCACTAATGATACTTTAGAAACATTTTAGTAACCCCTAATTTTGTAATGAGCTTTGAAACATTTTTCTCATCAATCGCACAGCTCTAATTGGTATGTCTCATTCAGTCTCAAATTCTCTGACAGGATTACCTTCAGCTTTATCCGCAAATGCCATGCATGGAATATGGGGAATTCTACACACAAGCTACACACTCAGCCATTGAGCTTTAATGTTTCACAATGCCTTCAGATCAAGTCTGACTTAAGAGCATCACTACGATGAAACGATCACCAGGTTTTCTGGAGATGAGAGTATGATTTGCCCAAGGTCATCCAGTATGTTTCCATGGCCAAATGGGAAATTGAACTCTGGATCCTAGAGTTATAGGATGCATCTAAACTGTAGAATTAATGAAGTTTAACACCATTTTATCTAATCCTGGAAGCTCTCTGCCAGGCTCACCAAATTACAATTTACCAGAATTCCATAGTGTTGAGTCATAGCAGTTAAAATTGCATCAATCTGCATTAATTCTATACTGTAGATGTCCCCGTGGTGCAGAGCTCAAACCACTACACACCATGCTGACTCCAATGCAACTTTTTTTTAACCATTCAGTAATGTCAAGGGAAAATAACTTTTTAAGAAAGAGAATGCTAACCCTGTTAGCTTTTTAAGCAGATGTTACAAACTCTGTCTGGGAAGAATCCTATTGAAGTCAATGAGTCACACTTAGCAGTTTGTAGGTTAGTATTATATAGAAATAGGAAAGTGCTTCACACCACTCTATTTCCCACTTTTAAACAGCGTTCTTGAAAACACAAATTGATTTTTCTTGTTAACAGCTTGTTATTTTTCTTTTATTTATCTGCCATTATGGATGCTGAAGAAATTCAGTCTTTGTGATTTCCATTATCAATTGACCTGATCCACCTTCCAAGACTAATGTATACGCTATTGTCTTCTTTCAGAGAGGAAAGGATCCCAGACAGAACATCTGCACTTCAAGTAAACAAGAAATAGAGAAACCCCTACAGTCACATACAGAGAATCCATAGAAACAGAAACATGGTCTACAAAGTATTGTTGAAGGCTTTCACGGCTGGAATCACTAGGTTCTTGTAGGTTTTTTCGGGCTATAGGGCCATGTTCTAGAGGCATGTTCTAAATGCCTCTAGAACATGGCCCTATAGCCCAAAAAAACCTACAAGAACCTTATGGTCTACAAAGGCTATGGTCTGAGAACACACATACTCATGGACAGTCTTAAGGCTTGTCTACATTGACCATATATCCACATCAACCAGAAATTGCTTGTGGAAATACAGAAAAAGTCCAGGGCCTTCTAATCAGTAATGCAAGGTGAATTGAGAGGATGTAAAAAGAAGTGGGGGGGATACTCAGTTTTGAAAATTGCAATACTGGTATAACCATCCTCTTTCAAATGGATCAGGGCCATGTTATGCTTCTTGCAGTGGAAACTAGCCATGGGGTTCCAGAGAGCTTCTGTTCATTGCTGAGCGCCTTTGCTGATGCCTGGATGACCAGGGAAAAAGTGCTGCCTCCTCCTTCTTGGTCATCTAGCTGCCTTTGCTGATTTCTGCAGAGGTGCCAAGCAACAATTAGAAGCTCTCTGGAATGCTCTGCTGGTCACAGGGACACCAGACCATATAAAGATGATCTTCCAGCAGGATCAAACCAGGTTCACCCCAGCTAGACAATTTGGATTCCATTTCCATGGCTCAAGGGCATAGTGTCTGAATAGCTCTGTGGAATCTGGGACTGATTTGGAGCATCTCTACTGTGGACCAGTCCCAGATTATGATGCATATGAGTAGATGAGCCCTGAGAAGAATCCAAACCCATTATACAACTCAACAAAGTGAATTATCCAAGAAGAAAGACATAGTTCAAGAATTTAGAGCAGGGAATGTCACACATTCCCAAATGCATTCAGTGAAGTTGTTGCCCTTCCACCAAGCCTTGGCTATATTAATATAGCCTTGGCTATATTAATTTCTAACTAGCTTTAAAACAGCATAGTATGCCTTCTTATTTTAAAGCATATCAATGTTTTTCTCGCTTTTTTCTTGCTGCTGCTTTGCTCTCCTTCATCCATAATGTTTCAGTGGCTTGGTCTCCTGTTCTTAAGAATCTTTGTGATGATCTAAACTCTGCTGAAGCCACCTCTGACTCTGATAGGAACAGTTTATTTGGGTCTCTTCTCAACCTTCCTCACCAGAGGAGAGCTTTTCCAAGTAGCATATGACAATTACTTATCCTTCGGCTTTTGCACTTCTCTAATTGATGTCTTGAAGGAAACAAAAAAGAAAGTGCCTTAGTTACAGTGAAACTTTAAGAAAACAAGAATAATGACCATAGATTATTTACAGAACTTTAAAGTAAATGAAGAAAACATTGAAATTGTTTAAGATTTCTCAATTCTTGGCCCCAATATTAAAGTTGAGTCTGTAGTCAATAAATCAGAAGATAATTGGACCTGGAAGGACTGCTATGAAGGAAATACACAAGATCCTGAAGTGTTGAAATATATCACTGAATCACTAAAATTAAGATGATCCATGCCATTGTATTTCCCATTTCTATCTATGGATGTGACAGCTGATAGAAAAAAAAACTCATTTGAAATGTGGTGCTGGGGAAGAGTTCTATTGAAACCATGGACTGTTAAAAAGACAAATAAATGGATCCTAGAGCAAATAAAATTTGAACTCTCCCTAGAAGCCAAGATAAGTAAACATGCTGTCATACTTCAGCCATTTCATAAGAACAAAATCAATTATTGAAAGGATAGTAAGAAAAGAGGAAGACCACATTCAAGATGTATAGACTCATTTGAGGAAATCATGGCCTTGATCATGCTAGACCAATGCAGGGTTGTTCAGGATAGGGTGACTCAGTCATAGGGACGCCGACTCACCATAAATTGAAGACCATGTGAAAACAAAATTAGGTTGTTGTGGGTTTTTCGGGTTTTTCGGGCTATATGGCCATGTTTCTAGAACACGGCCATATAGTCCAAAAAACCTACAACAACCCAGTGATTTCAGCCATGAAAGCCTTCAACAATACAGAAAACAAAATTGTTGTGAGGCAGTTCTCATCTCAAAAGATATGTGCCAGCATACATTTAAATACATACTTTGGGTGAGAATATGCTTGGAGATGCAAATGTTGATTTTTGAAATGCAAATTTTGCAAGGAAATACATTCAAAGAGAAATATTTACATATACTTTTGATACATTTTTAATAAAGGTAAACAGAAATGATGCAGAAATGGAATAGGATGGACACATGAATGAAAGGAACAAAATGTGATCGAGAATCTGTCCATTTCTAGCTCTCAACGAACTTCCACTTTACCCTTCTCCAAAAGCTGTAATCTCTGTTGATCAATTTCTGCAGCTGACAAATATTTACAGCCCTGTTCAAAATTAATCCAGTAACAACTTCTGCACAACTTTTTTCTCTGATGTCCATTCAACACTATTTGCACTCTTTGAAGAGAGATGCTTTACTCCCTAAAGTTGCATGTCTGACTTTGAGCTCTCCACACCCAAGATATATTTCAGCAGTTTGTAGGTTTCTATACTTCTTTTTTGATATCAAGGATGAAAGAGACCTCCATATTGTTTTTCCTAGAACTGTTTTTCCTAGGCACAGTACTCCTCCAAGTTTATCTCCCTCATTGTTCCATCTTCTTTCCAGGCGGAAAATGGTCAGGCAGTGATTTTCAAGTTTGGTGAAGAATATAGGGGTTAAAAGTAGTTTTGCTATCTTTTATGGATTCAAATATTTGCTCATTTCATTCTTACTTGGAAGAACAAAGAATTTATTTTTTCTCTTTCCTATTAGGCATATAAACCTTCACAATGGAATCAGTTTGGGAGAAACTGATTTTACCCTATAGGTGATTAGATTTACAGCTTCAGAATAGGCTTGAGGACAGGAGGATTATTGCATTGATCATGGAACCTGGCCTCTAACAGCTTTGTGGGTTTTTTCCCCATTTCCAGGAGAGATGTGCATCAGCACTCCAGAAGCATAGGAGAAGAAGAAAAAGGAGAGTGACAATTAGGAATGTAAGTTATCAGTTACCCTTCCCAATGTAGGCCGTGCTAGCCAGCCATGTCTTTGAGGTATTTTGGTACCCCTCCCCCTTATTCCAAATTTTACAAAGTGCATCAGCAAGGGTGGATTCTATGATTCACTCCACTTCTGTGGAGTCAATTTCACTTTGGGATCTGAGATATATTGGGATCTGCTGCAGCACATTAAAAGACTTCACTCTTACTTTCCTGCAACTTTCTTTAATGTGCTTCATACCCTTTAATCCATTCTGCAGCACACATTGGCAGTGTGCGTTTTGTGGCCACTGAAGTTTTGAATCAATTTAGAGTCACATTAAAAGTTTAGAAGTGCCCATCATAGTTTAGAAGTGCCCATCATAAGAATTTTTGTATACATTAGGGCCCCTGTATCTATAAGGGAATACATTACCAACCATTACCAACCAGCCCACATATACATACCTAAAAACTTGTCACAGAGAGAAGTGTGTAAGCCTGTTCGTTGCTGCCCCAGATTGGGGACTATTTAAAGAGCCAAGAAAGAAAATCACTACTGATATACTTCTGTTTCCATAAAGTACATCAATGATTAAATAATTAATTCTTTGTTCCTTTATGGTAACCACAATGAGGTCATGGTCTCATTTTAGTAAAGCTGTTTTTTCACTGTGATAGTGACCTTTGACAAGAGGCAGTTAACTGTTCAGATTACAATTATTCTTATTGTAAAAGAAAGATTAAAGGACTTTTTCAATGTATTATTCTACTAAAACGAGGTTTCTTTCTTTCTTCCACCCCCACCTTAATCTGATCAAAGGTATTTCATTGCAGTTGTCACCCTAACACTGAAGTGGCTTCAAAGATTTTCTTCTTTTTTTTAATCTCAAAAATATTATTTACCTTCCAAGATGCCACCAAGCATGAACGGTTTCTGCCTATAAATAGAAACACAAAGGGGGGATTTGGGTTGGGTTATAAATAGGCACTCAGGCACACACATACATACAAAGCGTTGCAACCAACAACCAATTTAATGCATGTACAATGAGTAAAAAAGAACAAAGAGAAGGAATTGTTTCCCTTGGGATTTAGATATTTCATGTTGGCAGGGATTTGATTAGTGTGGTTCTTAATTAGTCTGCCTGTGGCTGAATTTTTGATGATATGCTGAGGGGGGATCTGTGGCACTTCTGAAAAAGAATGATAAAAAACAGTATTTGCTGAGCTTTGGCCATTTCTCCAAAGTGCCTTGGGGAAATTCTCCAGTGCTTTCACTTTTCATATTTTCCACCATAAGGATGAAAACATGTGTGAGAGAGCATGCGGTTATTAGCACAGAAGATACATATGCTTTAACAACTCCACTTTAATGGCTGTACAGTTTGTCTGGATTTTTGAAACATTGTCTGATCCAGTTACCTGTACTTAAACACATTTGCTTCGAATGATGAATCTACTCCATATTACACATGATATTACCAACCTTCAGAATGACCTTTGGGAGCATGTAATTGGCATGGTGCATGATATTGCTCACCTTCAGAATAACCTTGACGGGAGCCTGCAATTGGCATTGCACATTATATTACTGATCTTCAGAATGACTTTGGTCAGAGCACAGAGTTAGCTGAAATCCTTTTGGTGTTTTATGTGCATATGTAAGTTCCCTGGTGTTATTGACTGGAGAACAGGGTTCAGTTCCCCAATCAGACCTTAAAATCTATTGGGTAACCTTAAACAAGTCTTACACTCTCAGCCACAGAAAACTTCACAACAGGCTCACCTTAGGGTAGCTATATATTGGCAACAACTTGAAGGCACACCCCAACAACAAAAAACAACGACAAAGAAATTGTGCCTTACACAAATGGTTGTAATTTTTTTGGCACTTAACTGAGAGCAAGAGTGTGAAATGGAATTTACCAGCAATCTCATGTACGCGAGAAAGCCATGTCAGCACTCAATGGAATTTACTCTTGGGAAACTATGCTCCCCCTAATTCCTGTTTTTGCCATATTATATAACACAACCATTGATTAGTTACATGCAAGGGGGTTGTTCTCATTCACCTCGGTGGTTTTTTAACACCTACTTGAAACTGCTGGGTGAGGTCATCTCGAGTTTTGGAATTTGGTACCATCTGTATGCAGATAACATTCAACACTGTTACTTCTTTCCACCAAATTCCAAGGAAGCTCTCTGGATCCTGGACAAGTGTCTGGCAGCTGTGATACTGGATGAGGGCTAACAAGCTGAAGCTTAATCCAAGCAAGATGGAGGTCCTCCTTGTCAGTTGTGAGGCTGCTCGGGTATACGGTGGCAACCTGTGCTCGGCAGGGTTACACTCCCCTGAGGACACAATTTTGCAATCTGAGAGTCCTCCTGGATTCAGCTTGATGTTCAGGTGTCGGTGGTGGCCAAGAGGGCCTTCACACAGTTAAAGCTTATGTGCCAGCTTCAATCGTATCCCGAGAAGCCTGACTTGGCCATGGTGGTCCATGCCTTGGTTACATCCAGATTGGATCACTGCAACACACTCTACCTTTGAAGATAGCCCAGAAATTGCAACTAGTGCAAAGGTCGGCAGCCAAGCTTCCAACTGGAGCTAATTATAGGGAGCGCACAATGCCCTTATAAAAGCAGCTCTATTGGCTGCCGATAAGTTTCCAGTCCCAATTCAAGATGTAGGTTATGATCTACAAAGCCCTAAATGGTTTGGGCACTGCCTATCTTTGTGACTGCACCTCCCCCTATGAACTGGTGCAGGCTCTAAGATCCACTGGGGAGACCCTCCTCTTGCTTCCACCACTGTCACAAGCATGGCTGGTGGGGATGAGGGAGAAGGCATTTTCAGTGGTGGCACCCAACTCTGGAACACTCTCCATAGGCAGATTAGCCAAGTCCCCACACTGTCCTTTCACAGGGATCTGAAAACCTGGATGTTTTATCAAGCATTTGAGAATGACTAATTCCTAGTTATAAATGCCCAATCCGTAGTTCACCAGAAAATACTCTGCTCTCAGTACTTCATCAAATTCCCCGGCCCTATGGTACACTGTTTTGCACTATCACATGCCTGACCCTTTATATAGTGTAGTCATTTTGGTATTTCTGGCTGTTGGTTTTTGTTTTAAACTCTTATATTTAATTGTGTTTTTATCTGGATTGTTATATTTTACTATGAATGTGTTCTTGTTTTAAAGACCATATTGTTTTTATGTCTTGTGGACATTCTGTCCCTTTGGGGAGATGGTGGTGGGTTATAAAAATAAAGCTGTTGTGGTTGTTGTTGTTGTTATTGTTGTTGTTATTGGCTTACATACCTTTCTCTCCATGCTGAACTATGTAAGACTAAGCCATAAAAATCCCTGATTTTCTCATTCAGTGACACATTTCTGGCACCTGTGAGCTCTCACATATCTCTGTATCTTGAATAAATAGACTTTGAACAAACGAGATGACAGTTGCCTGTATGTGTCTTCAGCCAAACCTATGCCTTCTTGAGGGTTGGGAGGCAACAGCAAAGTGTCCTTAGTTGTTTCACAGCTACATATGCATAGACCCACATGCATTATGCATTCTTGGGTGGCATATCTGTTTGTCGGTCCTATCAAAGTTGATTTACCAGAATGTTAAGCACAGTAATTGCACACGGAGCAATAAGCAGCAGAGTTACATGCAAACAATAGTTATCCCTTCATGAGACAAACCTTGGATTGAAGAGACCTTCAGGACTGGTTTTATGCACAATGTTCATGTGACTGTTATCTGCACAAAATACTATTTTGTGCACAAGAAAATGCACATGTAACCTTTTCTGGGAATAAGTCCTGAATTGTGAATATATATTTTTTGAAATTTTCATTTCTGTAGACTGTTTTGCAACAACAACAACTGCAACAACAACTATGATAGTAAGAATTATTCTTTGTATTTCCAAAGGCTTTCAAAGCCAGAAGTACTTTTTCCATGGCTAATTGGATGTTTGTGTGAATGCTGTTCATGTGGTCTATAAACTTATTTAGTTCTTCTTCTCCATGGCTCCAAATGGAGAATGTGTCATCCACATGTCAAAACCATATTGTGGGCTTTTGGGGAGCTGTTTCCAGGGCTTGTTTCTCAAAGTGTTCTATGTGCAAATTTGTTATAACAGAGCTAAGAGGGCTCCCCATGGTTACTCCATTTTTCTGTTCATAGAATTCATTATCCCACTGGAAGTAGCAAAACATTAGGAGATAATGCTTCTGGAATATGGTCATATAGCTCAAAAAATCACAGCAACCCAATTATTCATTGATTTATTCAAGAACAACATTAGGAGAGAAATAGAGTTCTCATTTTCATGTGACTCTTTCCACCTTTTTGACAATTGACATTTTTTTTGTTGATATTACAATATGTTTTAACGACATTCATTTTAAAAGTGAGTCTAATGTATTTGTTCATCACCCTTCCCAGCTCCCACATTCTCAATATTTTGAGCGAAATTTTCTCATTTGAGAAAAATCTGCTCAGCTTGAGTCTCTTCTCTAGCCATGACAACAATCCCAAAGCTTCTGCCTTATGCTTTGAAATGTAAATTATTGATATGTAGTGTTCTCAGAGGGAATCTCCTTTTCTGTGTCAAAAACAACACCAATGAGCAATGAATTCTTACTGATTCCCCCTTTTCAGAAGGACTATTAGAGAATCCAGCATTGTAGGGGAGAGGCAGCGTCGATTCATGCACTTTCAAGCCCTGTAAAATCACCCTAATCAGATCTAGTATACCACCTTGTTATCAAAAGTTCCATATCATACTTGTTGTGCATGAAGGTATGTGACTATTTCTTAAAAATACCATTTCTAACTAGGTGAGTTTTTCAAATGCTCCCAGTCTCTAATAGCTGTAATTTTCTCCTGTTTTATTAACTACAAAAGGCTCCAGAGGCTACTGGAGGCTACAAAAGGCTCCAGAGATTTTCTTGACAACAAAAGAGATGCGGGAGAGATAAACTAAAAGGGAAGAACAGAAAAATCTCCTTCTCTTCACCAGAAGGATTTCTCAGTTATACTGGAGACAAGAATGAGTGGAGTTGATAACATACATGAGACAACATGATTTCATTGCAAGAAGCTATGAATTCAATAATAATCTTCCTCCACCCCCTTTCTGGATATCTAGAAGAATCAATGAAACCAGTGAGGCTAAGTTCATAGACAGATGTACCATTCTAAGATTGCAGTACTGGGAGAAGGACTGGGGGAGAAATTTAGTAATCTTCTGTTTTGGAGAGAAATTGTCAGGTTTGTCAAATTCCCAAGGATTTTATCATGTGGAGGTGAAAATCAGCACAAAAGCAAGACCATCACCTTTGGTGAAGTTCCCTATCACATGACATCATGTGCTACCCATTGTCAATCTGCTATGAAGCCACCCTGCAATGTGAGATGTGAAAGGGGGAAAATAGTGTAATGGGGAACAATTATTGTAGGGACAGTTTTGAAGTACAGTAGGGTCTTGCTTATCCAACCTTTACTCATCCAGAGTTCTGTATTATCCAACACAGTCTGCCTCCTGCGCGGATCCACAGCTGTTTCAATACATTGTGATGTTTTGCTGCTAAATTAGCAAATACAGTAATTACTACATAATGTTACAATGTATTGACCTACTCTTTCTGTTGTTTTGTTGCAAAACATGATGTTTTGGTACTTAATTTGTAAAACCATAACGTAATTTGACATTTAATAGGCTTTTCCTTAATCTCTCCTTATTATCCAACATTTTTGCTTATCCAGAGTTCTGCCAGTCCGCTCATGTTGGATAAGCAAAACTCTACTGTATATATGTGTTATGTATATATATGTGTGTGTGTAGATTTTGGGAGGGAGGGAGGGAGGGAGAAGAAACAATTACGCCAATGATGTCAGGATGTGTCCGTACCAGCTAAAGTCAGCAAGCTGCTTTGTCCACTCCATGCCAGTTTGGGAGTGAAACACTGGCTTTTGATAAGGACCATCTGGTCGGGGGGGGGGGGGGGGAGGGGGGAGAGAAACTTGGGAAATGTATGTAGATGATATACTACAAGTTTGGTGGGAAATGGTCAGAACGAGCTTTTGTTTCCCTTTTGGCAAGAAGGAATAATAAAGTTGTTTCCAAGGACCTTCCTTTGTGAGCATGCTTTTATTCTAAAATCTGCCAGGGGCTGATAAATGATTTGTATTTGATCTTGATTACAAATGTAATTTCTGTAACATATTTGTTTTAAAAAAGTTTTAAATTTGAAGCCATTCTTAGCTATTGATTTTTTTATTTATTTATCATGTCAGTGCAACCAGTCGTTTATATTACATTTCTAACAGAACAAAGCAAAAAAAAAACCAGACAAAATACGAAAATTGTGAGTTTGGTAGTTGATTAAATGTCCTTTGACCAGTATATGTCCACTTGGAGTGCTTCTGGTGTTGCTGTAAGAAGGTCCTCCATTGTGCATGTGGCAGGGCTCAGGTTGCATTGCAGCAGGTGGTCAGTGGTTTGCTCTTCTCCACATTCGCATGTAGAGGATTCCACTTTGTAGCCCCATTTCTGAAGATTGGCTCTGCATCTCGTGGTGCCAGAGCGCAGTCTGTTCAGCGCCTTCCAAGTCGCCCAGTCTTTTGTGTGCCCAGGAGGGTGTCTCTCATTTGGTATCAGCCATTGGCTGAGGTTCTGGGTTTGAGCCTGCCACTTTTGGACTCTCGCTTGCTGAGGTGTTCCGGTGAGTGTCTCTGTAGATCTTAGAAAACTATTTCTAGATTTAAGTCATTGACGTGCTGGCTGATACCCAAACAGGGGATGAGCTGGAGATGTCACTGCCTTGGTCCTTTCACTATTGGTTGCTACTTCCCGGCGGATGTCAGGTGGTGCAATACCGGCTAAACAGTGTAATTTCTTCAGTGGCGTAGGGCACAGACACCCTGTGATAATGCGGCATTATCTATTGATGGGCAAAGCCCATTAATCACCCCTGTTCATGACATGATCCTAAGATTTGCCTGGTGCAATGAAGTTGGGCTGCTTCAGTGGCACCATACTGTTTTATTTATTATTTATTCATTTCCTGCATTTGTAACTCGCCCTTCTCACCCCCGAGGAGGGATTCAGGGCAGCCTCACAGCAAGCACTATCCGGTGCTGTCACAATGATAAACATTCATCAATACAATTAAAAGCATTAAACAATTAATTAAACAGTCAGTTAAACAATTGATTAAAACACGCCAATTTAAATCCAAATCCAAGTTCGGGTATAGTTTTCTCCCTTTGCTGAAAAAATAGGACATGTTTTTAAATTTATAACACAATAATCATGCAAAGTGCCTTCTAAAAATAAAAAGGAGGGAGCAGCACAGCTAGAGATTGGAGTTATGCCACCCACCTGGAAATGCAGTGCTGTGACACCAGCAAAGAGGAGGGTAACAATGCCAGTAAGTAGCTGCTATCCCAGGTTGCGAGAATACAACAGGATGATGTCTTAATGTCCCAAATTGACATACAAACTGGACTACATTTATCCATGAATAGTTAAATGTCTCTGGAAGAAAGAATTGAAGTAAAAATCTATTAGGAGACCATGAATGTCAGAATGACTAAAGGGAATGGTATACTCTTTCTAGCTATGCATCATTTATCTATTAGTGACACACTTACATAAATACTATAGTAAAGAAAATTGCTTTAAAAATCAATTGTTCAACAAATTTGCATACAAGATTGTATATATTAGTTGGCATTTTGCAGAAACATTCTTTTGGCAATTCATGCAAAGTTTATTTTTTCTGAGTGGGAAACTGATAATTGAAAGAGGCGTAAGACTGAAATCAAGAGTGGGAAAATTACAGGGAGAAACAAAACTTGATATATGTCTCAATCAGCCCTAGGGTTCTGAAGCCATTTTAAAGAGCCAACTCACTCAATATCCACAATGTTAGATGTGTACATTTTTCATTGTAGTTTCTAATACTTTGAACTTTTCAAAGCTAGAACATTTCTAGAGAAGGGTGACCAAAATGATCAAAGGTTTAGAAACCAAGCCTTATGAGGAATGGCTTAGGGAGCTGGGTATATTTAGCTTGGGAAAAAGAAGAAGAAGAGGGGACATCATAATCAAGTTACATTTTCAAAAGGATGCCACATTGAAAAGGGGGCAAGCTTGTTTTCTGCTACTCTAGAGACCAATGGGTTTAAATTGCAAGAAAAAAGATTCCACCTAAACATTAGGGAGAACTTTCTGATGGTAAGAACTGTTCTGCAGTGGAATAGTCTACAGCCTTGAAATGTAGCACAGTGTCCTTCTCTGCAGGTTTTGAATGGAATTACATTATGCTAGAGTTGTACTAGATTGCACTATAATGCCAGCTAACATAAACAGCAGTACTTCACCTTTCCCATTAACACAGTGGTGCAGTTATTCTTCTCAGTTGGGCATAGTGTAGCTTGAGATCTCTCATTAAGGTTTAGTTCTGATGGCTAACTCTATGATTCTTCAACCACTGAGTAAAATGGAGGAATTTGTCCCTTTTTATGGGCAGCAAGTGGCCAGATGACTATCCACGTAGTCCAAGAGAACAGTCAGAAGAAAAGCCAAGATGGTCTAGGGTCAGCAAGAACAGAAATGCAATCAAAACAGTCTGAAGGTCAATCACCCATTCTGAGAATATTCAAGTCCAGTGTCAGGTTGTGAAAAAAAAATCTATGGATCAAGTGAAATTACAGGATTCAAACAGAAGAAGGACCCTCAAACAAGACTACACAGAGAGTTTAGAGTAATTTTTTACAGCGAAGAAATGCTCTTGGTTGAACCAATATATAGCTAGCAGTAAATCAACCCATCAAATAACTACCTCAATATGTTTCTTTTAAAACCAGCCAAGGATATCCCTGCTCTTTTGCAGCTGGTGTTTCAGACTGTATTGTTATAGGACAAAGTAGCTCAGTATCTAGTTCTTGGATTTTATGAATTACATGGGATAATCTAGAGCTGCCATACACTGCTGACATGACACACTTTGATTTGTCTTTAACTTCCATGGATTAATGCTATGGAACCTTTAGATTTGTAGTTTGGTAAGTTTCAGCACTCTTTGGCAGAGAAGGCTAAAGACCTTGTAAAACCGCAACTCCCATGATTCATAGAATCATAGAATCATAGAGTTGGAAGAGACCTCATGGGCCATCCAGTCCAACCCCCTGCCTAGAAGCAGGAAAATTGCATTCAAAGCACCCCGGACAGATGGCCATCCAGCCTCTGTTCAAAAGCTTCCAAAGAAGGAGCCTCCACCACACTCCGGGGCAGAGAGTTCCACTGCTGAATGGCTCTCACAGTCAGGAAGTTCTTCCTAATGTTCAGATGGAATCTCCTTCCTTGTAATTTGAAGCCATTGTTCTGCATCCTAGTCTCCAGGGCAGCAGAAAACAAGCTTGCTCCCTCCTCCCTATGACTTCATCTCACATATTTATACATGGCTATCATGTCACCTCTCAGCCTTCTCTTCTTTAGGATAAACATGCCCACCTCTTTAAGTCACTCCTCATAGGTCTTGTTCTCCAGACCCTTGATAATTTTGGTCACCCTCCTCTGAACACATTCCAGTTGTCAATATCTCTCTTCAATTGTGGTGCCCAGAATTGGACACAATATTCCAGGTGTATTCCAGGACACAATATTCCGGGACACAATATATCCAAGGCAGAATAGAGGGGTATCATGACTTCCCTGGATTTAGACACTATATGCCTATTGATGCCAGCCAAAATCCCATCAATAGGAGTATAATGTTTAGATCCAGTGTCTAGATTCCATAGCATTGAACCATGCCACGTAAAGTGGTGTCAAAGAGCATTAAATTAACAATGTTTTGATGCACCCTAAGTTCCATTTCCAATAGTTCAGGAGCAGGGCTGCTAACGTCCGCTGCTCCAACAGAAACCTTTTAGGTTGGCTTTCCTCTTTTTTATCTGAGGAAGATTACTTTACATTGAGCACAAGACCTTGCAACTACTTGTTGTTGTTGTTCATTCGTTCAGTCGTCTCCGACTCTTCGTGACCTCGTGGACCAGCCCACGCCAGAGCTCCCTGTCGGCCGTCACCACCCCCAGCTCCTTCAAGGTCAGTCCAGTCACTTCAAGGATGCCATCCATCCATCTTGCCCTAGGTCGGCCCCTCTTCCTTTTGCCTTCCACTTTCCCCAGCATAATTGTCTTCTCTAGGCTTTGCTGTCTCCTCATGATGTGGCCAAAGTACTTCAACTTTGTCTCTAGTATCCTTCCTTCCAGTGAGCAGCCGGGCTTTATTTCCTGGAGGATGGACTGGTTGGATCTTCTCGCAGTCCAAGGCACTCTCAGAACTTTCCTCCAGCACCACAGCTTGCAACTACTAGAAAGCACAATATTTTGCACCAAATTTACTCGTATAACATCACTTGCATAAAAACAATAAAGAAGCCACCATTATGCAAGCTCCTGGAATATGCAAGTTGCCAGCATAATAACTCAAAGGACTGGTGCCTAATTCTTCTGGAAAAATCAAAACCAAAGGGTTTTATGGCAAGAGTTTTCATGAATTGCTGGCACGGCATAGAAAGCTGTCATTTTGAAAAAAATAATGTACTCCCATTGCTCATTATAGTGTTTAAAACATCAGCCCATTGTTGTTTCTTATTAACATGTGTTTAAGTATATTGTTGCATTGCTCTGCTTTTTTATTATTTTTAATTATAATGTGAAAAATTACAATGTCTCTACAAATACCTGAAAACAGCTTTAAAAAGTATTATTCAAAAGTAAACTTCATTCATTTTGTTGTCAAACCATGGCATACCCCTCCCCAAAAGGTTTTGAACAATAGAGTATGCAAGGAAGATATATGATTTTTTTCTTTATTTTTTAAAAAAGACTTCCACTGCTCTAAGACTTAGTCAATCAGCTACTGACACATCTCTCTCCAGTTACCCCACCATATCATGGCATCCATTTTCAAATCCTAACACATTCAACTACGGCTGAGAGTATGCTGCTTCCGTGGAAGAGGAGACTCAGCAAACAATTCGTTAACTTTCTGAATGGGCAGCCAAGCCTCTGATTATCTAGAACTATTACCTTTGGCTTTTGAATCTTGCACCCTTTGTTTCAACAGTGCTGGATACTTAAGTTAATCAAGAAGTCGTCTGTATACGACATCACCACTTCCTTCTGGTTGCACCCTCCCAGGGGGTGTCTCTGCAACAGTTTGGACTTTCAGACTGTCGAACCACCAGCTGTCCTTTGCTCTGTCATTGTCACTGAAAAAATGGCCCATTCCAAGTATGGACACGCCTCATTAAAAAGCAATGAAGCTCCTTTCTATGAATACTCTATGACTATACCATCTCAACATTTTCTATTTCTTTTTCTCTAACTGCAATTTCTATCTTTGGGAGGATGGTGAAAGAGGACTGGAGAAAGACAGACCTTTGGGGTCTAGGTGCAGCACACAAACAAATTAAAAAGGTTGAGCTGGGAAAGAATGGGATTTTACTGTAGCTGATATTATTGGAACCATATATACCAGCCCACATTGGGCAAGGCAAACAGCGGCCTACTCCAGAGTCTCTTGCATATGTGAACACAACAGACAGAAAAGAACAAATAATCCTTCCCTCAAGCTATCGTTGACATGTTAAAAAAGAAACAAATATAAATATGTATTTTTGGCTACAGAAGTAAAAAAAATGAAAAGAAGAGAATGGTGGAGAAAAGATCCTTTCTGTATGTGTTTTGGAAGAAGCCTTCAAGTGATCTCTATAAGGGTAATAATATATTTGTTTACTTATGCAAGACTTCCTTAACCTGGTTGTTTTTATTTCACATGTGCATATTGTTTAGTTTTGATTAAACAGTAAACCGAAACATACTGAACTGCTCTTCTGCTGTTGAACTGAATTTTTTTTTTGTGGCACAGAAACCCATCCCCATTCTTTCCTTGTTTTTTTCCTTTGTTAATTTTTTATGCATGATAAGCATACTGTATATATTCACATATAAATCTAGAAATGTTTATCAAAAAATCAATCCAAAATACCTGAGTTCGTTGACTTGTTTATACATCAACTGTACCTTAATTCTTATCATAAAAGGAAACATCCCCTGAATAAAGTGAAATACAAAAGCTTTGTCCATCCTAGGAGGACCTAAAAGAAACACCAATCATCTTTACTTTCTCCACCACGACACTGATTTTTGCCTTTTTGAATGGTGACAGCTCTTTGACGCTTGAGTTTATCAGGGCTTCTTTTATGTTCTCGTGGGATGGACTAAGCTCTTGCCTTTGGCCACTCTACTCAAAGAAGGGAATTGGTTCTTTTTTGATAAGAATATTATCACAAAAGAACCACCTCCTTCTGCAAATAGAGTAGGAAAAGGGTCTTTTTGAATGTCTGGGCAGGAAAATTGTGATGGGCAAGGACATCTGATCCAGTTCTGGCAAATTCCCGTTTATTTATCCACAGGTCATATCAAAATCTATAATTTTGGCCCCGGAACATGAGAAAAATCCTTTTGTTATGTATGTGCAGTAGCCAGGACTCTTGTATTAATATATGTAGTGTTTCATGTCTTGTTTATATTTCTGCTAATTTATTGGAATCCGTGAATATAATTCAACTCATCAGTTCCTCTTTCAAATTTTCCTTTTAAATTCCTTGTCCAAGGACCACAACCTGTAAATCACTTGCTGTGTAACCAGGAAGCTTGAAATGTTCTGCAACTGTTTGTTTCCATTTCTAATCTCAACTTGTATCTATAAGGACTGTCCTTTTTGTCCAATGTAGGATAAATGCTGGCATAGAATGGCATATATCACTACAGAGGAAGAGCAAATAAATGTGCTTCTGATGTTCTGAGTGATATTATTGGTACATTTGGCAACTATGTTTTGACCTCTTACTCTTGTTCTGATTGCACCCCACTTCCATTTTCTGTAAACAGACAAAATGGCAAGGAAAATAGCCTGAAAGAGAGGTTAATACGTTTACGGAGCAGAACTTGCCTGTGACGTCAATGCAGAGACTCACTGGGGTTTTCCTGCTCCTCTTGGAAAGGAAACCACAAAGCTCTTTTCCAGGTGTTGGGTAATAAATGGAATCCTTTGCCATAGATATTTCAAAGAGACTGTGTGGAGTTCAAAGCAGCAGTTAACATATGCTAATAATGCTAATTCTTTTTGCTGCTTCCCTCTGAGTAAGCTGAAAGGTCTGCCTGAGCAGTCAAAAGGGAATACTTATGTAGGTGTACCTTCCCTAGGCAGCATCTCTGGTTTAATTATATAGAAGTACTGGAGCTTATGTTCTAGTTTTGTTAAAATGTGCCAAGCTACAAAATGTTTCCAAAAGCCCAAGTGTGCATTCCCCTACCAGCTCACTGAGCAATTAAATCCCAGAGTCGCTTTGCAATTTGGTAGGTAGGTGGTTTAACAACATTGGGGACTGAATATGCGTTTTACTGAAAGCAGACACCTTCCAATTTGGCAATAGTCTGTATTCTCCTTGCTCTGCGACAGTGAGTCCATTGCCTGGTGAATAGTAATGTGGTCTTTCTAAGTTCAAAAACTTTATTTTTGTTCTTTTGGCATTAACCGCCCACTTGTGATTTAAAGAATTCCCCAAACAGTGAGAAAGATTGAGGAACCTGACCAGCTTTTTATCTGTATGTATGTTTGCTCATGAAATTACTATCCTACCTTCCTCTACTCATGAACTCAAGACACACTATGTGACTCTCCTCTTCTCCAGTTTATTTTCACAACATTCCTGTGAGGTAAGTCAGACTGAGGCTAGTTTGAGGGCAAATAATAACACAGCTTTGGTGAGACCTCAACTAGGATTCTGTGCTCAGTTCTGAGTACCACAATTCAAGAAAGATTTTGACAAGGGTACAAACAAGGGTGACCAAAACAATAAAAGGTCTAGAAAACATATCCTATGAGGGGCAGCTTAGGGATCTAGATATGCCTGGAGAAGAGAAGGCCCAGAGGGGACATTATAGTCCTGTTTTAATATCTGAAATGGTGCAGTGTTGAAGATAAAGCAAGTTTGTATTCTGCTGTTCCAGAGACTAGGGCACAAAGAAATGGAATAAAACAGCAGGAAAAGAGATTCCACCTAAACATTATGAAGAACTTCCTGATGGTAAGAGCTGGTCAACAATGGAATATAATGCCTAAGAGATGTTTTTCAACAGAGACTGGATGGTCATTTGTTGGGAGTACTTCTATTCCTGCATGGCTGGAGACTGGACTGGATCGCACTTGACTTCCTGAGCAGCAATTGGCAACCCAGTACCTTCCAAATTTTAACACCATGGTAATTATCTTTAATTATTGGCAGATGAACATTGTTGCTCAATATATGTGGAATGCTTCAGGATAACGGTGGGTTATAACAGGAACCATAAACTACCAAATATTTTTGGGCTTCTGGTTGAAGCCTCTGGAAGGTGAGGTCCAAAATATTTGGAGGATGAAAGTCTGAGAACCACCTTTCAAACCTTTAACAGTGTGTTTAGGGGTTAATGTGGGGCCAGAAAAGAATTCCCTTCCCCCCCCCCCCCCCAGAAGAATTAGGAGGTCTGAGCCTGAGTCTGAACTGTCTGGGCCTTATGCTGGGCCTTCTGGGCCTGCTGGGCCTTCTGAGCCTGACTTTCTGCAGGATGATGAGGAGGCTGATGGGTTACAGATTTCTGTACATGTTCCAGACGGGGCTGATAGTGTGGCTTCTGATGAAGAAACAGCAAGTCTGTTCCCCAGAGAAAGAATGTGCCTTTAGATAAAGATAGTGTAACTCCACAACTACAGGTGGAGACTCCTTTTGGTTGCAGGATGACGAGGAGGCTGATGGGTTACAGATTTCTGTACATGTTCCAGACGGGGCTGATAGTGTGGCTTCTGAGGAAGAAACAGCAAGTCTGTTCCCCAGAGAAAGGAATGTGCCTTTAGATAAAGATAGTGTAACTCCACAACTACAGGTGGAGACTCCTTTTGCTTCCCAGGGTGATCAGACCCAGCTGGGCCAAGATAATGAGTTGTCTAGCCTTGAAGATAATAGTGAATTAATGAGTAGACAGGAACGTTTACAGTTAAGAGTTTGCAGAAGCACACGTCTTGCCAGCAAATGTGAAGCCAAAGGTCAACACAATGCGTTCATGTCAGGGAAACTTATTTAATGATGAAGCCAACAGTCCAATGTCAGTCCAATGTTGCTCTTTCCTAGTTAACTTCTGTGGAATCACCTTGGCTTTTGTGGAACACTTCTGTTCTTTGAGACTTGGATTTTGATCCTGATGTTATCTGTCTACCATGGACTCTTTTTTGACCATTGCAAAATGATTATGCTTCATGTTATTTGCCTTTGGATCTTGGGAACTTTGCCTTTGCATTTAAGACTCTGTTTTGCCTATTGAACTTTTGCATCTTTATTTCTCTGTTTTGATTTTGCTTTTTCTCAATAAACTACAAAATCTACAGCCTTGGTGTGTGGTGGTGTCTTGAGCAAGGTGAAAACTACCCTGAGTTGTGACAGGAGGGCTTCTGGCATACCCTACACTGTTTCTTTAGAGGCTAGTTGGTCTTGGCGAGTCATAAATAGGTGATCATGCAGTAAAACTGGCATGGGTTTTACATCTTGGTGTGTACCTAAGACAACCATTTAGGTGAAGGCCAGGAACAGGAACCCTCACAGGGAATGGCTTTGGAGTGGCGGGAATTCAGGCCTTGTGGTTTAGGGTCCTAATTCTCTATGCAGCTTCCCTAAGAGGTTGCCCTGGGAGCGGCTCAGGTGGAGTTGCACTCAGGGGACCCAAGTGTCTCGCCCAAGTTAGCTGAGTAGTAGGTCTTGGATGGCCACTGCCTCAGTTTATTTCACACCAAGTTCATATCCTTTAAGAATTGGTTTGCAGATCACAAAGTTAAATAGCTAACATTAATAAAGCTGCCCTTAGTTATCCTATATGGTGGGGAGGGGGGAGGAGGGGGAGAGAGGATGTTGGCAAGAACCAAAAAATCTAACAACGTGCAAAGCAGAAAGCAAGTTCTTGACTCTGGATTGCGGCATGGAGGGGGGGAGGTGTTCCAATGGCCGAGGGGCCCCCATAGAGATCGTGGTGGGAAGGAGGAGATGCGGAAAAAGGAGACCTCAAATTCGACCTAATTCGGACTGCTTATCCATATTAACAACCCCCAACCGGTCTCCTAAGGTAAATTGGTGTAACCAGGTGAGCGGACCCTCTGGTTTGAAGGTGGTGTTGTTGAACGCCAGATCTGTCAACGGAAAAACGACCTGGATCCAGGATCTAATCCTGAAGGAGCGGGCAGATCTGGCGTGCATCACGGAGACCTGGTTGGATGAAGCGGGGGGCGTAAACCTCTCCCAGCTTTGTCCTCCAGGTTTCTCCGTGCAACACCAACCAAGAGCCGGAGGACGGGGAGGCGGGGTCGCAGTGGTCTATAGAGATTCCATCCATCTGACCAGGAGTCCCATCCCGCAGACCACAAATTTTGAATGCGTCCACCTGAGGGTGGGTGACTGGGACAGAATAGGGATTCTGTTAGTGTACCGTCCACCTCGCTGCACTACAGTCTCCCTACCTGAGCTAGCGGGGGTGGTCTCGAGCCTGGCGGTGGAGTCCCAACAGCTCCTTGTGCTGGGGGACTTCAACATCCATGCCGAGGCGACCCTTACGGGAGCGGCTCAGGACTTCATGTCTGCCATGGCAACCATGGGGCTGTCCCAACGAATAACTGGCCCCACCCACTGCGCTGGACACACATTGGACTTGGTCTTCTGCCAGGGATGGGATCAGGGTGGCGGTGTGGAGGAGTTGTCTATCTCTCCGTTGCCATGGACCGACCACTTCCTGATCAGATTTAGGCTCACTGCGCCCCCTAACCTCCGCAAAGGTGGAGGACCTATTAAAATGGTCCGCCCCAGGAGGCTTATGGATCCAAATGGATTCCTGACGGCTCTTGGGGATTTTCCCGCCACCTCGGTAGGTGACCATGTCGAGGCCTTGGTCGCTCTCTGGAATGGGGAGATGACCAGGGCAATTGACAGGATCGCTCCGGAACGTCCCCTCTCAAGTAACCGAGCTAAACCAGCTCCTTGGTTTACTGAGGAGCTGGCAGCGATGAAGTGAAGGAAGAGGGAACTAGAGAGCGTGTGGCGCTCGGACCCAAGCGAGCCAAATCGAGCATGGTTTGTGTCCTTTCTAAGGGCATATGCCGCGGCAATAAAAGCCGCAAAGAAAACTTTCTTTGCGGCTACTATTGCGTCCGCAAAAAACCGTCCGGCGGAGTTGTTTCGGATTGTCAGAGGCCTTTTAACTCCCCCTACCTCAGGCGGGAGCCCTGACAATTCGGCCACGCGCTGTGAAGCATTTGCTCGGTTCTTTGCGGACAAAGTCGCTTTGATCCGCTCTGGGCTGGACACCACATTAGATGCAGTCTCCGTGGATGTGACACAAGCACCTGCTTGTCCTATTTTGATGGATTCTTTTCAGTTTGTGAAGCCCGAGGATGTGGACAAGATACTTGGAGGAATGAGGCCCACCATGTCCATCCTAGACCCCTGCCCATCCTGGCTTCTGAAGGAGGCCAGAGGGGGATTGGCCGAGTGGGTAACGGTGGTGGTTAATGCCTCCCTTCGGGAAGGCAAGATTCCAGCGAGCCTAAAACAGGCTATTATAAAACCGCTGTTGAAGAAACCATCATTGGACCCCACCAAATTCGACAACTTTCGGCCTGTTTCCAATCTTCCCTTCTTGGGCAAAGTCATGGAAAGCGTGGTGGCCTCACAACTCCAGGTATTCTTGAGAGACACGGATTACCTGGATTCGGCACAGTCTGGTTTCAGACATGGTACCGAGACGGTCTTGGTCGCCTTAGTGGATGATCTGCGCCGGGAGCTAGACAGGGGGAGTGTGTCCCTGTTGGTGCTCCTGGACCTCTCAGCGGCCTTCGATACCGTCGACCACGGTATTCTTCTGGGGCGCCTTGCAGAGATGGGTCTTGGGGGCTCCACTCATTTCTGGAGGGTCGTACCCAGAAGGTGTTGTTGGGGGACGCCTGTTCAACACCACAGCCTTTGACCTGTGGGGTTCCTCAGGGCTCCATCCTGTCCCCCATGCTGTTTAACATCTACATGAAGCCGCTGGGTGAGATCATCCGGAGTTTTGGGGTGCGGTGTCACCTGTACGCAGATGACGTCCAACTCTGTCACTCCTTCCCACCTGCTACTAAGGAGGCTGTCGAAGTCCTGAACCGGTGCCTGGCCGCTGTAACGGTCTGGATGAGGGCGAACAAACTGAAATTAAATCCAGACAAGACAGAGGTACTCCTGGTCAGTCGCAAGGCCGAGCAGGGTATAGGGTTACAGCCTGTGCTGGACGGGGTCGCACTCCCCTTGAAGGCGCAGGTTCGCAGCTTGGGTGTGACCCTGGATTCATCGTTGAGCCTGGATCCCCAGGTTTCAGCGGTGACCAGGGGAGCATTTGCACAGCTTAGGCTCGTGCGCCAGCTGCGCCCGTACCTTGGGAAGTCTGACTTGGCCACGGTGGTACACGCTTTGGTCACATCCCGCCTCGACTACTGCAACGCTCTCTACGTGGGGCTGCCCTTGAAGACGGCCCGGAAGCTCCAGCTAGTCTAGCGC